>NC_041382.1:215031140-215080574 GCF_002162155.2 Triticum dicoccoides | reverse complement strand
GAGGCAAGGAATGGAGCCATAGAGCATTGGTGACGGGGTGCTCGGCCCGTTACACGAGAGGGCCTATGCTATCAAAGCGCAAGGACCACGCGCTCCTGCCCGAGCCCAGGTGTGGGCCTCTTCCTGGATCGATGAGAAGAGTTGCGAGGGGGAGGGGTTCTCGCCATCGAAGACACAGCTGTTGCGGTAACGCCAAATAGACCATGCCGTGAGCACCACCAGCGTGGCTAGGCCCTTGCGGTGGCCGGTAGGGGATATCCTGATTGTGGCCGAGCACCAGGGAAGAAAGGCTTCGTGCCAGAAGGGGGGGTGAAGTAGCATGGGCCCAAGCAAGAACGTCATGCCAAATTTGTTGGGAGAAAGGGCAGCCAATGATGATGCGCTGTATGGTCTCCTTGGCCTGGTCACACATGGCACATCAATCATTGTGCGGCAGGCCATGTTGAGAAAGTCTAGCAGACGTCCAGCAACGGTCGAGGTCCACGAGCCAAGTGAACATCTTGACGCGGAGGGGAGCCCAACATCTCCAGGTGAGGCGCCAGAATGGCGCAGAAGTGGATCCGGAGTAGAGTGCTCGATAGCAGGATTTGGACAAGTACTTGGCGTTGGTAGTACATCGCCAGACGAGGCGGTCTGGGCGGGTGGAGAGGGTGGTGTACCGGAGCAATCTCCAGAGGCGGACCTAATCGGTCAGGGCGGTGGGGTTGAGTGCGACGCGTAGATCAGCAATCCAGCGACGGTGCTGAAGGGCGTCGGCGACAGTGCGCTTCCGCAGGCGCCGTGGAACCAGGGGGGCAGAGACGGAGCAACATCCGAGATGGTGTGACCGTTGAGCCAGTGGTCGGTCCAGAAAAGGCATGTTTGGCCGTCGCCGACGGCCCAGGATGTGGAGGCCCTGAAGATGACAGAGACATCGTGGTCGCTCGGGAGGTGGAGATGCGCCCAAGGCTTGGAGGGATCCGTGCGCTGAAACTAGAGCCACTGAACTCACAGGGCAATGCCCTGGCGGTGGAGGTCCTGGATGCCAAGTCCGCCGAGCTCGAGAGGGCGGCAAACACGTTGCCAGTTGACGGGACCATGGCCGTTGCGGGTTTCTGCCGTACCACAAGCACTCGCGGATGGTGCGGTTGATCTGCTTGAGAATCGGCGGGCAGATGGCGATGGCCACCATAATGTGAGAACGGATCGCGCATAGGACATGACGAACCAGCGCGAGGCGCTCGCCGCGGGAGAGAAGGGAAGCGCGCCAGGTGGACAGCTTCCTCACGAGCCTCTCAACGATTGGTTGCAGGGATGATGCCGAGGGTTTCCGAACCAAAAATGGGATGCACAAGTAGGTGATAGGAAAGTCGAGGACAACCAGGCGAGCTCGGAGTTGATGCACGTGAGCTCCGATTCACCGCAGCGGATGGGCGTAGCCGAGCATTTTGCGAAGTTGGTGCGGAGCCCGGAAGCCACACCAAAGACGCACAGCAGCTCGCGGATGACTCGCAGGTCGTGGCTGGAAGGGTGGCAGAATATGACCATGTCGTTGGCGAAGAGGGATATCCTCTAGGCGGCATGGCGGGCTATGAGGCACTGGAACAGGCCGCGCTGATGGGCGTGCAGCAACAGGGAGTTGAGGACATCGATGGCCATCGTGAAGAGCATGGGAGATATTGGATCACCCTGGCGCAGGTTGCAGGCGAGGGCGATCGGGGGGCCGGGGGATCCGTTGATGAGGATCCGCGTGCTGGCAGTGGAGAGGAGAAGCCAAGATGCCGGAGGATGTCGATGAGGAAAGGCCAAGAGAGCGTGTCGAATGGGCGTGTGATGTCAAGCTTGAGGAGGACACGGGGTAGCCGAAGATTATGAAGCTGGCGGGCGGTCTGCTGGACCAACATGAAGTTGTCGTGCACGCAGCGGCCAGCGATGAAAGCACTCTGGTTCATGGACACGAGCTGTCCCAGCCGTAGGGCGAGCCGGAGGGAGAGGACCTTTGCGATGAGCTTGGCCACAAGGTGGAGCAGGCTGATGGGGCGGTAATCCGAGAGGGCGGAGGCGTCTTGCCTTTTGGGTAAGAGGATGATTAGATCTTCGTTGAGGCACTGCATGCTACGCTCGTTCATGGAGTGGAACTTGTCAAAAACTGCGCAAATGTCGGCCTTGACGATGTCCCAGCATGCCATAAGAAATTCAGATGTGAAGCTGTCAGGTCCTGGAGCCTTGCCGCGGGGAAGCGCGCGGGCAGCTTGTAGGATCTCCTCCTCGGAGAAAGGAAGCTCGAGGTCAGTGAGGTCAAATGATCTATCGTTGAACAGATCAAGATCAAGCGCGAATTAGTGTGGCGAGGACGAACCGAAGATCGAGGAGAAATGATCGAAGGCGGATTCGGCCATGCCGTGCTCGTCATGAACCGTTGTGTCGTTGACCCGAAGGGAGTGGATGCCGTTCTTTTGGCGCCGGTGAGCAGCATGGATTTTGAAGAATGCTGTGTTCGTCTCGCCCTCCTTGAGCCAGGAGAAACACACGCGCTCGCGAGCAATGGATCTCTCGAGCGAAGCAAGCCCGAGGTAGGTGCGCTTGAGGTTGTTGCGGAGCCAAGTTTCGGACTGGGATAGAGGGCGGTAATCCTACGCCGCATTGAGCCAGGCCATGAGTTCTCTGGCTATCATGAGTTGTAGAGTGACATGGCCGGTAGTGCGCGCGCCCCAGCTCTGGAGGCGGAGCGTGGTTAGCTTCAGGCGGAGGTAGACGCTGTTGGGGAACGTAGTAATTTCAAAAAAATTCCTACGCACACGCAGGATCATGGTGATGTATAGCAACGAGAGGGGAGAGTCTCGTCCACGTACCCTCGTAGACCGTTAAGAGGAAGCATTATGACAACGCGGTTGATGTAGTCGTACATCTTCACGATCGACCGATCCTCAGTACCGAATGTACGGCACCTCCGCGTTCAGCACACGTTCAGCTCGGTGACGTCCCGTGAACTCACGATCCAATAGAGCTCGGGGAAGAGTTTCGTCAGCACGACAGTGTGGTGACGATGTTCATGATGCTACCGCAGCAGGGCTTCGCCTAAACACCGCTACAGTATGACCGAGGTGGATTATGGTGGAGGGGGGCACCGCACATAGCTGGGAGAGATCTTTGTGATCAACTTGTGTGTCTAGAGGTGCCCCCTATCCCTGTATATAAAGGATCAAGGGGGAGTCCGGCTGGCCCTTGTTGGCGCGCCTAGGAGGAGGAATCCTCCTCCTAGTAGGAGTAGGATTCCTCCCTTTCCTACTCCTACTAGGAGGGGGAAAGGTAGGGACAGAAAGAGAAGGAAAGGGGGGCGCCGCCCCCTTCTCCTAGTCCAATTCGGACAGGGGGAAGGGGGCGCGCTTCCTGCCCTAGGCCGGCCCCTCTCTCTTTCCCTTATGGCCCAACAAGGCCCATTAGTCCCTGGGGGGTTCGGTAACCCCTCTGGTACTCCGGTAAAAACCCGATTTCACCCGGAACTATTTCGATGTCTAAATGTAGGCTACCAATATATCAATCTTTACGCATCGCCCATTTCGAGACTCCTCGTCATGTCCGTGATCAAATCCGGGACTCTGAACACCTTCGGTACATCAAAACATATAAACTCATAAAACTGATCGTCATAGAACTTTAAGCATGCGGACCCTATGGGTTCGAGAACTATGTAGACATGACCGAGACACGTCTCAGGTCAATAACCAATAGCGGAACCTGGATGCTCATATTGGTTCCTACACATTCTACGAAGATCTTTATCGGTCAAACCGCACAACACTATACGTTGTTCTCTTTGTCATCGGTATGTTACTTGCCCGAGATTCGATCATCGGTATCCAATACCTAGTTGAATCTCGTTACTAGCAAGTCTCTTTACTCGTTCCGTAATACATCATCCCGTAACTAACTCATTAGTTATCATGCTTGCAAGGCTTATAGTGATGTGTATTACCGAGAGGTCCCAGAGATACCTCTTCGACAATCGGAGTGACAAATTCTAATCTTGATCTATGCCAACTCAACAAGTACCATCGGAGACACCTGTAGAGCACCTTTATAATCACCCAGTTATGTTGTGACGTTTGGTAACACACAAAGTGTTCCTCCAATATTCGGGAGTTGCATAATCTCATAGTCATAAGAACATATATAAGTCATGAAGAAAGCAATAGCAGTAAACAAACGATCAAGTGCTAAGCTAACGGAATGGGTCAAGTCAATCACATCATTCTCCTAATGATGTGATCCCATTGATAAAATAACAACTCATGTCTATGGTTAGGAAACTTAACCATCTTTGATCAATGAGCTAGTCAAGTAGAGGCATACTAGTGACACTATGTTTGTCTATGTATTCACACATGTATTATGTTTCCGGTTAATACAATTCTAGAATGAATAGTAAACATTTATTATGAAATAAGGAAATAAATAATAACTTTATTGCCTCTAGGGCATATTTCCTTCAGTCTCCCACTTACACTAGAGTCAATAATCTAGATTACACAGTAATGATTTTAACACCCATGGAGCCTTGGTGTTGATCATGTTTTGCTCGTGGAAGAGTCTTAGTCAACGGGTCTGCAACATTTAGATCCATATGTATCTTGCAAATCTCTATGTCTCCCACCTGGACTTGATCCCGGATGGAGTTGAAGCGTCTCTTGATGTGCTTGGTTCTTTTATGAAATCTGGATTCTTTTGCCAAGGCAATTGCACCAGTATTGTCACAAAAGATTTTCATTGGACCCGATGCACTAGGTATGACACCTAGATCGGATATGAACTCCTTCATCTAGACTCCTTCATTCGCTGCTTCCGAAGCAGCAATGTACTCTACTTCACATGTTGATCCCGCCACGACGCTCTGTTTAGAACTGCTCCAACTGACAGCTCCGCCATTTAATATAAACACGTATCCAATTTGTGATTTAGAATCGTCCGGATCAGTGTCAAAGCTTGCATCAACGTAACCATTTACGATGAGCTCTTTGTCACCTCCATAAACGAGTAACATATCCTTGGTCCTTTTCAGGTACTTCAGGATGTTCTTGACCGATGTACAGTGATCCACTCCTGGATTACTTTGGTACCTCCCTGCTAGGCTAATAGCAAGGCACACATCAGGTCTGGTACACAGCATTGCATACATGATAGAGCCTATGGCTGAAGCATAGGGAACACTTTTCATTTTCTCTCTATCTTCTGCATTGGTCGGGCATTGAGTCTTACTCAACTTCAGACCTTGTAACACAGGCAAGAACCCTTTCTTAGCTTGATCCATTTTGAACTTCTTCAAAACTTTATCAAGGTATGTGCTTTGTGAAAGTCCAATTAAGCGTCTTGATCTATCTCTATAGATCTTGATGCCCATTATATAAGCAGCTTCACCGAGGTCTTTCATTGAATTTTTTATTCAAGTATCCTTTTATGCTGTCCAGAAATTCTATACCATTTCCAATCAACAATATGTCACCCACATATAATATTAGAAATGCTACAGAGCTCCCACTCACTTTCTTGTAAATACAGGCTTCTCCAAAAGTCTGTATAAAACCATATGCTTTGATCACACTATCAAAATGTTTATTCCAACTCCGAGAGGCTTGCACCAGTCCATAAATGGATCACTGGAGCTTGCACACTTTGTTAGCTCCCTTTGGATCAATAAAACCTTCAGGTTGCATCATATACAACTCTTCTTCTAGAAATCCATTCAGGAATGTAGTCTTTACATCCATTTGCCAAATTTCATAATCATAAAATGCGGCAATTGCTAACATGATTCGGACGGACTTAGGCATCGCTACACGTGAGAAGGTCACATCGTAGTCAACTCCTTGAACTTGTCGAAAACCTTTTGCAACAAGTCGAGCTTTGTAGACAGTAACATTACCGCCAGCGTCTGTCTCCTTCTTGAAGATCCATTTGTTCTCGATGGCTTGTTGATCATCGGGCAAGTCAACCAAAGTCCACACTTTTTCTCATACATGGATCCCACCTCAGACTTCATGGCCTCAAGCCATTTTGCGGAATCTGGGCTCATCATCGCTTCCTCATAGTTCATAGGTTCGTCATGGTCAAGTAACATGACCTCCGGAACTGGATTACCGTACCACTCTGGTGCAAATCTTGCTCTGGTTGACCTACGAGGTTCGGTAGTAACTTGATCTGAAGTTTCATGATCATCATCATTAGCTTCCTCACTAATTGGTGTAGATGTCACAGGAACCGGTTTCTGTGATGAACTACTTTCCAATAAGGGAGCAGGTATAGTTACCTCATCAAGTTCTACTTTCCTCCCACTCACTTCTTTCGAGAGAAACTCCTTCTCAAGAAAGGATCCATTCTTAGCAACGGATATCTTGCCTTGGGATCTGTGATAGAAGGTGTACCCAATAGTTTCCTTTGGGTATCCTATGAAGACACATTTCTCCGATTTGGGTTCGAGGTTATCAGGTTGAAGCTTTTTCACATAAGTGTCGCAGCCCCAAACTTTAAGGAACGACAACTTCAGTTTCTTGCCAAATCATAGTTCATAAGGTGTCGTCTCAACGGATTTTGATGGTGCCCTATTTAACGTGAATGCAGCCGTCCCTAAAGCATAACCTCAAAACGATAGCGGTAAATCAGTAAGAGACATCATAGATCACACCATATCTAGTAAAGTACGATTACGATGTTCGGACACACCATTACGCAGTGGTGTTCCGGGTGGCGTGAGTTGTGAAACTATTACGCATTGTTTCAAATGTAGGCCAAACTCGTAACTCAAATATTCTCCTCCACGATCAGATCGTAGAAACTTTATTTTCTTGTTACGATGATTTTCCACTTCACTCTGAAATTCTTTGAACTTTTCAAATGTTTCAGACTTATGTTTCATTAAGTAGATATACCCATATCTTCTCAAATCATCTGTGAAGGTGAGAAAATAATGATACCCGCCGCGAGCCTCAATATTCATCGGACCACATACATCAGTATGTATGATTTCCAACAAATCTGTTGCTCGCTCCATAGTTCCGGAGAACGGCATTTTAGTCATCTTGCCCATAAGGCATGGTTCGCAAGTACCAAGTGATTCATAATCAAATGATTCCAAAAGTACATCAGTATGGAGTTTCTTCATGCGCTTTATACCAATATGACCCAAACGGCAGTGCCACAAATAAGTTGCACTATCATTATCAACTCTGCATCTTTTGGCTTCAACATTATGAATATGTGTATCACTACTATCAAGATTCAAAAAGAATAGACCACTCTTTAAGGGTGCATGACCATAAAAGATATTACTCATATAAATAGAACAACCATTATTCACATATTTAAATGAATAACCGTCTCGCATCAAACAAGATCCAGATATAATGTTCATGCTTAACGCTGGCACCAAATAACAATTATTTAGGTCTAAAACTAATCCCGAAGGTAGATGTAGAGGTAGCGTGTCGACAGCGATCACATCGACTTTGGAACCATTTCCCACGCGCATCATCACCTCATCATTAGCCAGTCTTCGCTTAATCCGTAGTCCCTGTTTTGAGTTGCAAATATTAGCAATAGAACCAGTATCAAATACCCAGGTGCTACTGCGAGCTCTGGTAAGGTACACATCAATAACATGTATATCACATATACCTTTGTTCACCTTGCCATCCTTCTTATCCGCTAAATACTTGGGGGAATTCCGCTTCAGATGACCAGTCTGTTTGCAGTAGAAGCACTCAGTCTCAGGCTTAGGTCCAAACTTGGGTTTCTTCTCCTGAGCAGCAACTTGTTTGCCGTTCTTCTTGAAGTTCCCCTTCTTCTTCCCTTTGCCCTTTTTCTTGAAACTGGTGGTTTTATTGACCATCAACACTTAATGCTCCTTCTTGATTTCTACCTCCGCAGCCTTTAGCATCGCGAAGAGCTCGGGAATAGTCTTATTCATCCCTTGCATATTATAGTTCATCACGAAGCTTTTGTAGCTTGGTGGCAGTGATTGAAGAACTCTGTCAATGACACTATCAACAGGAAGATTAACTGCCAGTTGACTCAAGTGATTATGATACCTAGACATTTTGAGTATATGCTCACTAACAGAACTATTCTCCTCCATCTTGCAGCTATAGAACTTATTGGAGACTTCATATCTCTCAATCCGGGCATTTGCTTGAAATATTAACTTCAACTCCTGGAACATCTCATATGCTCCATGACGTTCAAAATGTCGTTAAAGTCCCGGTTCTAAGCCGTAAAGCATGGCACACTGAACTATCGAGTAGTCATCAGCTTTACTCTGCCAAACGTTCTTAACGTTGTCAGCAGCATCTGCAGCAGGCCTGGCACCCAACGGTGCTTCCCGGACGTAATTCTTCTATGCAGCAATGAGGATAATCCTCAAGTTACAGACCCAGTCCGTGTAATTGCTACCATCATCTTTCAACTTTGCTTTCTCAAGGAACGCATTAAAATTCAATGGAACAACAACACGGGACATCTATCTACAACAACATAGATAAGCAAAATACTATCATGTACTAAGTTCATGATAAATTTAAGTTCAGTTAATCATATTACTTAAGAACTCCCACTTAGATAGACATCCCTCTAATCATCTAAGTGATCACGTGATCCATATCAACTAAACCATAACCGATCATCACGTGAAATGGAGTAATTTTCAATGGTGAACATCACTATGTTGATCATATCTACTATATGATTCACGCTCGACCTTTCGGTCTCAGTGTTCCGGGGCCATATCTGCATATGCTAGGCTCGTCAAGTTTAACCCAAGTATTCTGCGTGTGCAAAACTGGCTTGCACCATTGTAGATGGACGTAGAGCTTATCACACCCGATCATCACGTGGTGTCTCGGCACGACGAACTTTGGCAACAGTGCATACTCAGGGAGAACACTTTTATCTTGAAATTTAGTGAGAGCTCATCTTATAATGCTACCATCAAACAAAGCAGAATAACATGCATAAAGGATAAACATCACATGAAATCAATATAAGTGATATGATATGGCCATCATCACCTTGTGCTTGTGATCTCCATCTCCGAAGCACCATCATGATCACCATCGTCACCGGCGCGACACCTTGATCTCCACCGTAGCATCATTGTCGTCTCGCCAACTATTGCTTCTACGACTATCACTACCGCTTAGTGATAAAGTAAAGCAATTATAGGGCGATTGCATTGCATACAATAAAGCGACAACCATATGGCTCCTGCCAGTTGCCGATAACTCCGTTACAAAACATGATCATCTCATATAATAAATATAGCATCATGTCTTGACCATATCACATCACAACATGCCCTGCAAAAACAAGTTAGACGTCCTCTACTTTGTTGTTGCAAGTTTTACGTAGCATCGTTCATCAAGTTGGTGCTGTTTTAACCTTCTCAAGGACCGGGCGTAGCCACACTCGGTTCAACTAAAGTTGGAGAAACTGACACCCGCCAGCCACCTGTGTGCAAAGCACGTCGGTAGAACCAGTCTCACGTAAGCGTACACGTAATGTCGGTCCGGGCCGCTTCATCCAACAATACCGCCGAACCAAAGTATGACATGCTGGTAAGCAGTATGACTTGTATCGCCCACAACTCACTTGTGTTCTACTCGTGCATATAACATCTACGCATAAAACCAGGCTCGGATGCCACCGTTGGGGAAAGTAGTAATTTCAAAAAAATTCCTACGCACACGCAGGATCATGGTGATGTATAGCAATGAGAGGGGAGAGTGTCGTCCACGTACCCTTGTAGACCATTAAGCGGAAGCATTATGACAACGCGGTTGATGTACTCGTCCGTCTTCATGATCGACCGATCCTCAGTACCGAACGCACGGCACCTCCACGTTCAGCACACGTTCAGCTTGGTGACGTCCCGCGCACTCACAATCCAGTAGAGCTCGGGGAAGAGTTTCGTCAGCATGACGTCATGGTGACGATGTTGATGAAGCTACCGTAGCAGGGCTTCGCCTAAACACTGCTACAGTATGACCGAGGTGGATTATGGTGGAGGGGGGCACCGCACACGGCTGGGAGAGATCTTTGCGATCAACTTGTGTGTCTAGAGGTGCCCCCTGCCCCTGTATATAAAGGAGCAAGGGGGAGGCCGGCCGGCCCTTGTTGGCGTGCCTAGGAGGAGGAATCCTCCTCCTAGTAGGAGTAGGATTCCTCCCTTTCCTACTCCTACTAGGAGGGGGAAAGGCAGGGAGAGAAAGAGAAGGAAAGGGGGGGGGGCGCCCCCCTTCTCCTAGTCCAATTCAGACAGGGGGAAGGTGGCGCGCTGCCTGCCCTAGGCCGGCCCCTCTCTCTTTCCCTTATGGCCCAACAAGGCCCATTAGTCCCCCGAGGGTTCTGGTAACCCCTCCGGTACTTCGGTAAAATCCCGATTTCACCCGGAACTATTCCGATGTGTAAATGTAGGCTTCCAATATATCAATCTTTACGTCTCGACCATTTAGAGACTCCTCGTCATGTCCATGATCAAATTCGGGACTCCGAACTACCTTCGGTACATCAAAACATATAAACTCATAAAACCGATCGTCACCGAACTTTAAGCATGCGGACCCTACGGGTTCGAGCACTATGTAGATATGACCGAGACACGTCTCCGGTTAATAACCAATAGCGGAACCTGGATGCTCACATTGTTCCTACATATTCTACGAAGATCTTTATCGGTCAAACCGCACAACACTATACGTTGTTCTCTTTGTCATTGGTATGTTACTTGCCCGAGATTCGATCATCGGTATCCAGTACCTAGTTCAATCTCGTTACCGGCAAGTCTCTTTACTCGTTCCATAATACACCATCCCGTAACTAACTCATTAGCTATCATGCTTGCAAGGCTTATAGTGATGTGTATTACCAAGAGGGCCCAGAGATACCTCTGTCGGATTTCAGGTTCCGGCAGACCCTTGAGGTTTGAACACTGGGGTGCGCGCGGAGATCTCTCCCCTACCGATCTACGTCCAATCTCCTCGCGTGATCTAAACTGGAAACAACAAACAACACAAGGGACACAAGGTTTATACTGGTTCGGGCCACCGTTGTGGTGTAATACCCTACTCCAGTGTGTGGTGTGGTGGATTGCCTCAGGGGCTGATGACGAACAGTACAAGGGAAGAACAGCCTCGCGAGAAGTGTTCTTGAGCTGGCGCGATGAATTGCTTGGGTGAGTTCAATCGCCTCTCTCTCTCTATCTCTCTTTTTCGGTCCCTTCCTGTCTGTCCTTTACTCTGTGGTGGCTAGCTCTATTTATAGAGGCCCTGGGCCTCTCCCCAAATAATGAGCGGGAAGGGCGCCAACAATTGGCCATTTTGAAGGGGAACATCCAGTACAAGTTATCCTGACCAAAGGTGGTCTTCGGCTGCCAAAAGTACTGGTGATGATGCCGTCTTGGGCTCCACGGTGACCTCTGTCCTGCCGCTCTGCTGGTCTTGGTCTCGTTGCACCGGAATGGTAACCTTTGCCCGATGCCTTGGCCTGTGCTTGCCCCCTTTGCACCAAAGGGGAAACAAGGACACTGCGCAGGCCGGCGCCCGCCTGGTCTCGAACGTCATGGCTTGCGTCACGGGCTCCTCGCAAGGTACCCCTGCCTTGATCTCTCCGCCTCCTCGCGAGCCTGCCTGACGAGGCTGCCTCTGAGGAAGCTTCCTGTAGTCCGCCCCGTGAGGCTTGGCCCCTCGCGAGGGTCTTGAGCTTGAGCTGATGAAGATGGGCCGTGCTGGGCCCCCACTTGAGCCACGCCGCAGGCCGCAGGCAGGAAAGTCTGGGGACCCCCGTCCCCAGAATGCCGATAGTAGCCCCCGGGCCCAAGGCGCGCGTGGGCTTGGCCTAGTAGGAAAGCGAAGGGTCAAGTGCGGAGCGCCGCAGGCCCTAACAGCCTGCGGCCTTGGGCGTCGCGTGGCGATTGATTGGACGTGGGCGACTGCGCTTCCCCATGATGCCTCGGTGACTGCAGGACTTGATAAGTCCCTGCATGCAGAGAAACCGATCATGATTACCTGCGATCGTGGTGCTCGGCGGTTGGCCTCCTCCAGCTATAAGTATGGGGCCGCGCGAGCCCCTTCAGCCCGTCCCTTCTTGCTGCTCCTTTTCTTCTTCTTGGCTACTCGCCATCCCCATGGCCCCAAAGAGGTTCTCGGCCGCGGAGAAAGGAAAGGCCCCCCAGGCAGGGCCCGACTCCCCCTCCCCCGACGAAGCGCGGCCGAGGCCGCCCTTGAAAGTATACCACGGTCCCTGTGGTTGCCTCCCGCGGCCATGGAGGCGATTCCCTGCGCGGTGGTGAGCGCCCGGTTGCCGACGGGGGGCACGCCGTGGGTGTGCGCCCCCCCTAGGCCATGCTTTCGCTCTGCGGAGGTGCTGCTGGAGTTCGTCGTGTGGTCGGCGGACCCATACAGCACCAGGCTCCAGCTCCCCCATTTCTTTGTAGATGAACTGCCGGCCAGCGCCCGGTGCGGCTTCTGGCTCCAGGCAGACGGCTGCTGCAGCAGGGCCTCCTGAGCTTCGCTAGAGGTCTCCGTTTCTAGGAATAGGGCTCTGACACGCGGCTGGCAAATGTTTGCCCGCGCGCACGGCCTGGGCCAGTGGTGCACCCTGTACTTCAAGTTTGATGGCGACGCCACCCTCTACGTGAGGGTGTTCGGGGAAGATGGTCGCCGTGCCGGGTGCTGCCCTAAAGACGACGATCGCGGCCGCCTGCCCAGCCCCGACACTGACCAGGATGAAGATGGCGACTGGCGTACAGGCGGAGGTGCTCGGGGTTCGCTGAGCTTTGGCGACCCCCTCTCAGGCAATAGCTCCTCCAGCGGTGGCCGCGACCAGCCCCCACGCCGTCGCGCCCGCCTGGGTGAAGGTAGCGGGTCAGCCCGCCGTCGCGCCTCAGTGAAGCGAGAGGAGGGATCCGCCTGAGCTCTAGGAGCAGCTTGAGCCTTCGCTGTGAGTTGGCGCAGGACGAATCGCGCCCGTTTTGTTTTCTTCCTTATCCTGCGCAGAAATAGAAAGTAATGTAGGGCCCCGCGGGGGCGTGTTAGAACTGCTGCTGTTTAACCATCGCGTTGTTTCCGCTATTTCTACGTTGTGTTTCTGTGCCGCGCACCCATTTGCGGGAACTATTTTAGCTCAGTGGGGCTTGGCGCAGTCCTCGCCTATCGAGGCCGTGGCCTCGTCGTGCGCTTCGTGCCCTGCAAGGATCAGTAGGAGGGGTAACTTACAGTCTTGGTTGTGGGGGCGATCGGCCTAGGTCCTACGCTCGTGTCGCGATGCCCGTGGGGCACGAACTGGGAGGGGTGCTCCCGTAGAGGACTCGGATAGGAAAGCTCCAAATGATCGGGGCAGAAAACACTCGCGAGGGCGCCCGCGAACCTCCCTCGCGAGACTTGTGCGAGAGGAAACGAGGCAAGCGAGCGAGAAAGACAAAGAGTCACAAGCCAGGAACGTCGGCAACTCCAATAAAACTTCAAACGAGAATAAACAAGCCAACTGCAGAAAGCAAATGGGAAAGCCGCGTCCGGCACCTATTCTAGTCTTTGACGTCTTCTCACTAGCACGGAGCTAAGTGCTGCAACTGGGCGTGGGCGGGAGCCCCCGAGGCCCGAGGGCGGCACTCCGGAGACTCCGGGGCATGTATAGCCCCACTCATTATTACGTGAGTGTCACGGGTGGCGAGCTTCACAGGCATTCGCCTTCTTCACAGGCACCGGGCCTTTCCCAAAATGCAACAGCTTCACAGGCATTCGCCTTCTTCACAGGCATCGGGCCTTTCCCAAAACGCAGCAGCTTCACCGGCATTCGCCTTCTTCATAGGCACTAGGCCTTTCCCGAAACGCAGCAGCTTCACAGGCATTCGCCTTCTTCATAGGCAATGGGCCTTTCCTAGGCGCTAGGCCTCGCTCAGGGATAGAACCTCCGGAGATGTTGAATGTTCCACGCGTTCTAGATGGGTACCCCGTCCGTGGTCTCCAAGCGCGCGGAGCCAGGACTAGAAACATGAACAACCTTGAACGGGCCCTCCCACATGGAAGAGAGCTTGTGCAGCCCCTCCCTGGAGAGAACCCGTCTGAGCACGAGATCCTCTACCTCAAGAGTTCTGGGGCAGATGTTGCGGCAGTGGTATCGTCGCAGCGCCTGTTGATACCTTGCCGCTCGCAGCGCGGCTTCTCGACGGCGTTCCTCCCCCAGCATGAGATCCATCCCCCGCATGGCGTCCTGCTGCGTCTCATCGAATGCCAAGACCCGTGTGGAGCGACGCCTGACCTCGTGAGGGAGAACAGCCTCTGCTCCGTAGACGAGGAAGAACGGGGTCTCGCTAGTCGGCTTGGTCGCAGTTGTGCGGATGGACCACAGCACGGACTGGAGCTCGTTGTACCAGCCCCTGCCACAAGCCTCCAGCTTCTTCCTGAAGGTCCTAGCTTTGAGGCCCCTCAGGACCTCCGCGTTGGCCCGCTCGGCCTGGCCGTTGCTCCGGGGGTGTGTTACCGAATCGTAGCATATCTGCGTTCCAAGGTTAGCACAGTACGTTTTGAAGAGATTACTGGTGAATTGCGAACCGTTGTCGGTGATGATGCGGTTGGGCACCCCAAATCGGCTCACGAGGCCCTTGATGAATTTGACCGCTGAGCCTGCCGGGATTATGCGGACGGCTTCCACCTCAGCCCACTTGGTGAATTTATCCACGGCGACGTAGAGGTAGCGATAGCCCCCTGGTGCCCGAGGAAATGGGCCCAGAATGTCCAGCCCCCAAACTGCGAATGGCCATGAGAGGGGTATAGTCTGTAGACCCCCCGCAGGCTGATGGATCTGCTTAGCGTGAAACTGGCAGGCCTCGCAAGCCTTCACAAGCTCAACGGCGTCGTTGAGAGCTGTGGGCCAATAGAATCCATTACGGAATGCCTTGCCGACGAGGGTCCGTGACGACGAGTGGTGCCCGCAGTCTTCGCCGTGTATGTCCGCCAGTAGCTCCTTCCCTTGCTCTCGAGAGATGCAACGTAGGGACACGTGCTTGGTCACTTCCTATAGAGCTCTCCATCCCTTATGCAATAAGCCATGGCCTGCCGCGCCACACGCTTCGCTTCCTCCTCATTCTCCGGCAGAGTCCCTTGCATCAGGTAGTTCTTGAGCTCCGGGATCCAACACCTTCCTGAGGCTCTAACGCCAGGAGCAGGCGTGCCCCTGGGGCTGGGCCGCAGACCGGGGCTCCTGAGGCAGGCGGCTGAGGGAGCTCCTCCCTTGGTTGCGCCGTGCTCGACAGTGACGGCACCGCCGAGGGTTTGAAGAGCCGCTCCTCGAAGACGCCAGGCTCCTGAGGCAGCCGCCTAGATGCCCTCTTGGCAATGTCATCAGCCTCCTGATTGGTGCTGCGAGGCACATGCTGCAACTTCAGCCCCCAGAACTGTTTCTCCATCTTGCGAACCTCAGCGAGGTAGGCTTCCATGTGCTCGTCCTTTGGCTCGTATATCTTGTTGGAGAAGTTGATGAGGAGCTGCGAATCGCCCTTGATTATGAGTCGCTTTACCCCTAAGGCAATCGCGGCCTTCAGGCCTGCTATGAGGCCTTCATACTCCGCTGTGTTGTTGGAGACCTTTTCTCCATGCTGGAAGCAGAGTTGTACGGTGTAGTAGAGTTTGTCCTGGGTAGGGGATACGAGCAGTGCGCCAGCTCCCGCACCGTGTCGGGAGAATGCCCCTTCGAAGTACATGACCCAGCCGTCCGGTGCTTCACTTCCCGGGGAAAGTGATCGGTCTTCGCCTGCCTCGAGACCCGGCGCTTCTGCCCATTCTGCCACGAAATCCGCAAGTGTGGCTCCCTTGATGACTCTGGTCGTACTGAATTCTAGCTGAAATGCATGCAGCTTAATGTTCCACTCAGCGACCCTCCCAGCTAAGTTGGGGCTCCCGAGTACTCTTTCCAAGGGGTATGCTGAGACAACTTTGATGGCATAGCCTTGGAAGTAGTGGCGCAGCTTGCGTGAGGCCACTAGTAGCGCGAGGAGGAGTTTTTGAGGCATGGGGTACCGCGCCCTTGCGTCCCGTAGCACTGTGCTGACGAAGTACACAGGATGCTCGATGAGGTTGAGGGTGCTGGCGTAGCTTGCGTCCTCCAGAGGTCGAGGCGTTTCTTGAGACGACGGTGCCCCCAGTGCTTGGTCGCTTGAAGAGGCCCCTCCTGCTTCGGGTGCGTTCTCCTGCTGCGGTTCTTCCTTTCCGGCTATGGTTGCGGCCTTCGCGAGGCCCTCCCGGCTCTGCTTTGCTTTAGTCCGGACGGTCGATGCGGCCTTGGCACAGCGCTCCTCCCTGACCGCCACCAGGGTTGCGCTAGCGGAGTAGGGGGTGGCCGCAAGGTAGAGCACTAGGGGTTCCCGAGGACGCGGAGCTACCATCACTGGTGGGCTGGTAAGGTACCTCTTGAGGTCTTGTAATGCCTTGTCAACCTCTTCAGTCCATTCGAAGGGGCCCTTTTTCTTCATTAGCTTGAAGAAGGGCAGCGCTCGTTCCCCAAGCTTGGAGATGAAGCGCTCCAGCGCAGTCACATGCCCGGTGAGCTTCTGCATTTCTCTGAGGGTCCTCGGCGGGCTCATGTCTTCGACTACCTTGACCTTCGCTGGGTTGGCCTCGATGCCCCTGTGGGACACGAGGAAACCCAGGAGCTTGCCCGAGGGGACTCCAAACACACACTTCTCTGGGTTGAGCCGTAGGTCCACTTCATTCAGGCTCGCAAAGGTTTCTTCCAGGTCCTGTATCAGGGTTCTTGCCTCACGAGACTTCACCACAATGTCATCCACGTAAGCTTCAGCGTTGCTCCCGAGCTGCTGGCCTAAGGCGATGTGCATCAGCCGCTGAAAGGTCGCGTCTGTGTTGCGCAACCCAAATGGCATGCACGTGTAGCAGTACACTCCACACGGGGTCAGGAAAGCCGTCTTCTCCATGTCTTCTACCGCCATCTTGATCTGGTGATAGCCCGAGAAGGCATCTAGGAAGCACAATAGGTCACACTCTGCGGTGGAGTCGACTATCTGGTCAATGCGGGGGAGCGGGAATGGATCCTACGGGCAGGCCTTGTTGAGGTTGGTGAAGTCGACACACATGCGCTCCTTTCCTCCCTTTTTTGGCACACCGACTGGATTAGCCAGCCAATCAGAGTAGCGGACCTCGCGGATAACTCCTGCCGCCTCTAGCTTCCGGGTATCTTGAAAGATGAAAGCGTGTTTCTCAGTAGACTACCGCCTTGCCTTCTGCTTCACGGGGCGCACATTGGGGCACACGTTGACGTGATGCTCAATCACTTCCCTTGGGACCCCTGCTAACTGATCAGGTTCCCACGCGAACACCTTCTTGTTCGCATGCAGGAACCTGATCAGGGCCTTCTCCTACTCGGGCTCGAGGTTGGCCCCTATGGTGAAGGTGGCGCTAGTGGACCCGTCCTCGTCGACTAGTACCTGCTTGATTTTCGCTTTGTCTTGGGTGAATAGCTGCTTCTTTTTAGCCGGTGCAGCCCCTTTGGGCTTAAGGGCGTCAGTGCTAGTGGGCTGTGCCACCGCGGCTGCCCTGAAAACAAGCTGGAGCACCTGCAGCGCATCCCTTGTGTCTCCTGACACGGTGAGGATGCCGCTGCTCCCAGGCATCTTCATGAGGTTGTACGTCGGGCGAGTTGCTGCCATGAACCGAGCCAAGGCCGGATAGCCGAGGATGGCGTTGTAGGGGAGGCCAATGGGGGCGATGTCGAAGTCGATCACCTCCGTGCGGAAGTTGTTGTAGGTGTCGAAGGTCACTGGGAGGCGGATCTGTCCCAAGGAGGCGGTGGAACCAACTCCGACGCCCGAGAAAGGCCTGCTGGGTTGGAGCTGCTCCAGCAGCACGTGGAGGAGGCTGAAGGCCTCCACCGAGAGCACGTTGAGGCTGGCACCACCATCGATGAGGGTCCTGGTGACGGCCACATGGCAGATGGTGGGGGTGCACAGCATCAGGAGCAGGTCCGAGCCGATGGGGTTGAAGGGGTGGTCCCCCGAGACGAAGGTTAGATCGGCTTCGGGCGCCACCCAGCCCGGGGGGGCTTCTCGGCGCTTGGAGGTGGTGTTGATCCGACGGGTGAACGGCTTGACATGATGGCGGGCGGTGCCTGGGAGCCACCCAGGAGAGCTGCGACGACGGGCGGCGCTGGATTTAGTGACGGTGTGGCGGTGCGGTCCTCTCGCCGCACCGAAGGATGCTGGGACGAGGCCTGCTGCTCATTCCCCACCGGGCCGTTGGCGGCGTTGGCGGCAGGCGACGGGGAACGACAGGGGCGTCCACCGATGGGTGCCGTTTGGGCGACGCAGGTGGCGAGAGCAGCCCGGCGCTCGGCGCGAGCCCGGCGGGCGTCAGCCATGGACACGACAGGAGATCGTACGCGAACAACGGAAGAGAGATTCTGGCGCACCCCCTACCTGGCGCGCCAAATGTCGGATTTCGGGTTCTGGCAGACCCTTGAGGTTCAAACACTGGGGTGCGCGCGGAGATCTCTCCCCTACCGATCTACGTCCAATCTCCTCGCGTGATCTAAACTGGAAACAACAAACAACACAAGGGACACAAGGTTTATACTGGTTCGGGCCACCGTTGTGGTGTAATACCCTACTCCAGTGTGTGGTGTGGTGGATTGCCTCAGGGGCTGATGATGAACAGTACAAGGGAAGAACAACCTCGCGAGAGGTGTTCTTGAGGTGGCGTGATGAACTGCTTGGGTGAGTTCAATCGCCTCTCTCTCTCTATCTCTCTTTTTCGGTCCCTTCCTATCTATCCTTTACTCTGTGGTGGCTAGCTCTATTTATAGAGACCCTGGGCCTCTCCCCAAATAATGAGCGGGAAGGGCGCCAACAATTGGCCATTTCGAAGGGGAACATCCAGTACAAGTTATCCTGACCAAAGGTGGTCTTCGGCTGCCAAAAGGACTGGTGATGATGCCGTCTTGGGCTCCACGGTGACCTCCATCCCGCCGCTCTGCTGGTCTTGGTCTCGTTGCACCGGAATGGTAACCTTTGCCCGATGCCTTGGCCTGTGCTTGCCCCCTTTGCACCAAAGGGGAAACAAGGACACTGCGCAGGCCGGTGCCCGCCTGGTCTCGAATGTCATGGCTTGCGTCATGGGCTCCTCGTGAGGTACCCCTGCCTTGATCTCTCCGCCTCCTCGCGAGCCTGCCTGATGAGACTGCCTCTGAGGAAGCTTCCTGTAGTCCGCCCCGCAAGGCTTGGCCCCTCGCGAGGGTCTTGAGCTTGAGCTGATGAAGATGGGCCATGCTGGGCCCACACTTGAGCCACGCCGCAGGCCGCAGGCAGGCAAGTCTGGGGACCCCCGTCCCTAGAACGCCGACAACCTCTCCGACAATCGGAGAGAGAAATCCTAATCTTGATCTATGCCAACTCAACAAGTACCATCGGAGACACCTGTAGAGCACCTTTATAATCACCCAGTTACGTTGTGACGTTTGGTAGCACACAAAGTGTTCCTCCGGTATTTGGGAGTTGCATAATCTCATAGTCATAAGAACATGTATAAGTCATGAAGAAAGCAATAGCAGTAAACAAACGATCAAGTGCTAAGCTAACGGAATGGGTCAAGTCAATCACATCATTCTCCTAATGATGTGATCCCATTGATCAAATAACAACTCATGTCTATGGTTAGGAAACTTAACCATCTTTGATCAATGAGCTAGTCAAGTAGAGGCATACTAGTGACACTATGTTTGTCTATGTATTCACACATGTATTATGTTTCCGGTTAATACAATTCTAGCATGAATAATAAACATTTATCATGAAATAAGGAAATAAATAATAACTTTATTATTGCCTCTAGGGCATATTTCCTTCAGACACGCCGGAAGGGATCAGGGTCGTCGACGCCGGCCCATGCATCCGCCACAGCGGCGTGAAAGCCGTCAAGCTTGATCCAAAAACGTTCGAAGTGGAATCGTTTTGGGCCAGCGTGTTGTGTTGAGCAGTCCAAGAAGAGAGGGCAGTGGTCGGAGACGGTTGTGGCGAGGCACCGGAGAAGGCAGTGCGGCTGCGAAGTATCCCAGTCTGAGGTGCAGAGAAACCGATCGTTACACACAAGGGTGGGGGAGTCGCGCTCGTTCGACCAAGTATAGCGACGACCATGCATGTACACGTCACATAGCTCCATGTCGCCGATGAAGTGTCGGAAGCGGCTCGAGGTGCACCTATTGATGCGCCCATTGCTCTTGTCCTCGAATTAGGAGACGAGGTTGAAATCGACGCCCAGGAGCCAGGGGCCAGCACAAGTGTCGCGAGTTTCCTGGAGGTCTTGCAGGAAAAGGATCTTCTCATCATCCTCCTGTGGCCCGTAGACGCCGAAGATCCACCATGGATGCTCTCCAAATGTGGTCGAAATGAGGGTCGTGATGTGGTGTTGACTGATGTAGGGGCTAGAGATGGAGACTTCGTTGCGATTCCAAGCTAGGAGAATGCCACCGCGCGTGCCAATCGTAGGGAGGAAGAAGTCCTCAAAGCAGGGACCAAGGGTCTCGATGACAATCGGCAACGAGAAAGAATCCAACTTGGTTTCTTGGAGGCACACAATGTTGGGAGAGACCGACGCAATGATGGAGCGGACCGCGGTACGTTTGGCCTGGCAGTTTAACCCGCGGACATTCCAGAAGACAATTTTAAGAGTACAATCCATAAAAAATGAGTGGGGCGTTGGGGCGAAACGCACAACGACTAGCTGGCAGAGATTGCGTGAGGAGCCGAGGGAGATCCGCCTCGGTCAGACAGCGCGCTAGAGGTGATGCGCCAGCCGTAGTAGTCCATGAAGGCTTGAACAACATCCTCGGCAAGTGGCTGCTCAAAGAGCTTGCTGTATCACTCGAGTGTTGCTGTGGAGGCCGGCTCCCCCTCACGGATGAAGCCAAGACGAAGCGAAAGCACCCTTTTCACCTTCGCTTCAGAATCCAGGCCCCGATCATTCTTGGCGATCTGGTGGCTCCTCCTACGTGTGAAGTTGGGAGGAAGCTCCTTTCATTTTCGCTTTGGGCCTGGGGTGGGCAACGCCGGTGTGTCACGGTGTTGTATCCCAAGGAGAAAATCCTGCAGCATCAAGTTGTCAGAGGCAGTTGGAGCGCCGCATGCATGAGCCTGCATGGAAGGAGCGGTGGCGGTTCGTCCAGTTGGCGAGAAGGGGGTGGCTGTAGCGAAAAGCTGGCTGGGAGAGCGGTGGCCCGCCACAGGAGATAGGGGGACAACGCGCAGGTGGGGGCCTCAGGTTCCGCATGTGCATCCAGTGGTGGGAGGGAAGGCACATGATCAGGGGTGTCGGGATCCGACAGGAGGGGCCCGCGCGACAGCACCGGGGCGGGGATGGCAGCCAAGGCCTGGTTGGCGGCCTCAGGATCCGGCAAGTGGGCCTCGCATGGCAGCACCAGAGGGGGCGGGGTAGCCATTGTCTGATTGGCATCCACGGGATCCGCCTGATCCGCTGATGGCTGGGCTGTCGGGAAAGGCGAGGCGGGGGTGTCGGCATCCCTGGCGCTAGCCAGGAGTGGGGCCCCGGAAGGCTCGCGAACAGGACTCGCAGGAGGGGAGTCGTCGTCAGGGTTGTGGTGGGGCCTGAGAGTCAGCAGCAGAGGAGGGTGACTGGGTGGAGCCGGGACGGACAAAGTGGAAGAGTGGTTCACCACTTTCGCGCCCTGGTCAAGGCGGCTTTGCGCGGGTCCAAGACGGCTTTTGGCATGGGCCCGGGGGGCGTCAGCATGCAGAGGGTGGGGGCTGAGGATCCCACGTCCGTCGGAGGGAGGGTGGTCGTCGTCGACGGGAGTGTCGTCCAGCGCCATAGGTACCGGAAGTAGAGCTCAGGGCGGGCTGCGCATCGGCACCGTTGCCGGAACGACGCGGGAAGTCGAAGTGGCGTGGCCAGGCAGCAGGGCACGGCGGCGAAGGAGGTGCGCTGAACGGGTTACTATCGTCAGAAGGTGGCGGTGGCGGCAGCGCGGGGGCCGGGAGACAGAAGTCAGTGGTGCACGTCACATGGATGGTCACTGGGTAACGCAGGACCTCCATGGCGAACCGCTCGGCGGCGTCGGGGTTGGCTTCAGGGAGAACGGCGCATGCTCCGAGAGGTAGAGGTCGGATGCCCGACGGATCAAGTCAGGGTTAGGGGTCCAGGTGGACAGCCGGAAGACGGACATGTCAGAGCCATCGCGGGTCTCGGGGGCGAGCTCGTCCACCAAGCAGAAGGGCGCGAGCAGGGAGATGGCAGCCGATTTGTGCCAGCCATGGTCGGGGATGCCGGAGAGTTCCAGGTCGACCCTGAAGCGGAGCGTGACCGGGTGGGCACCGGCGAGGCGGCTCCAGGGGTGCATGAGGAGGCGGAAACGCAGCCCGCGAGCGACGCCCGCGGCAAGGCGAGCACAATCCTCCATGGGCTGGAAGCGTAGCAGGAACTCCGCGGGGCCATGCCGGTGGACCGAGAACGCATCGGCAGGGATCTTGAAGCATCCGTTGATCAGGCCCATGACGTTGGTGCAGGACACCCCGGAGCGGTGGCCGGCCACCGAGGCCACCAGGGCGCGCTGGAGCGCTACCTCGGCAGCGTCAATCTCAGCGGAGCGCGGGATGAAGCACGTCGCGGCGGCAGGGTGGAGAGCGGGGTGGCCAGACATCACTGTAGGCGTGCCGGACGAGGAGGATCGCGTCGCGGCCGAGGACGACGAGGATGGTCGATGATCCAGCAGCATCCTGGAGCGGGGACGAGGCCGAGGGGGGCGGGGACTAAGCCGCCCCGGTGGTCGACGTCGACCGCGGCGGGGAGGGCGCCGGAGACACGGAGGGGGACGCCAAGGCGGGGGGAAGGGCACACGACCGCTTGGCTGGACCGGGCCCGTGGAGGAGCGCATGGGGCACGGTGCAAGCACGTGCCTTGTGCCCAAAGAACCTGCAGCGGCGACAACGGATGTCCTTACGGCAGTCAATGCGGGGGGTGGTCGGGGGAGAGACAGCGGGGGCACGCGCCGTGGGAGAAGGACGGGGAGCGCGGGCGATTCGTAGCAGGGCGACGCGGGCGCTGGGGTTGCGGCCTCTTCCGGCGACGGTCCGTGGCCACCTACCAAGGCTCCTCGGAGGGCAGAGACGCGCAGTGGATCTCCGACCGCGGCCCCGACCGGCGAGAAGGGCCTGAGATGGAAGAGGGGGCGTCGACAGAAGGCGCGAGAGAGGCGAGGAGGGCGTCGCGATAGGAGCATGCGACGGAGCCAGATCCGCCGAGGACGGGCTGGAGGCCAAAGCGCGGCATGGGGTGCTGACCATCGGGGGAGAGGGAGACGTCCATCAGGCGGCGGCCGGTGGGGCGCGCAGATGAGGGGTGGCCGCCGGGGCCGGAGTGGCCACCGGCGCGGCTGGGCTCGCGGAGCGCTAGAGCGGGGGAGCGGGGGCGAGTTTTGCTTTTTGGCACTGTCGGCTATGCTTACAATTATTGATGATTACTCCAGAAAAATATGGCCTTATTTTTCTAAAAATATATATGATGTGTCTGATGCCTTTAGGGATTGGAAAGTTATGGTAGAAAGACAAACTGCGAGGAAGATAAAAATACTTCTCACTGACAATGGTATGGAATTCTAAAAGCTTTTAACAGTTATTGCAGAAACTTGGGCATCGTCAGGCACCACACCGTCCCATACACTCATCAACAGAATGGTGTGGTTGAGTGCATGAACATAATCATCATCTCCAGGGCTTGTTGCATGTTGTCCAATGCTCGCATGCACAAACATTTTTGGGATGAAGCCGCCTCCACCGCCTGTTACCTCATCAATGGATCACCATCCATTCCACTTAATAAGAAAACTCCCATTGAGGTATGGACTGGTACACTAGCTGATTATTCACAGTTTAGAGTTTTCGGTTGCACTGCATATGCACACGTTGATAATGGAAAACTTGAGCCTAGAGCTATTAAGCTTGTGTTTGTTGGTTACGGTTCATGAGTAAAGGGATACAAGTTATGGAATCCTGAAACTAATAAGATTTTCATGAGAAAGGGTGTTGTTTTCAATGAATCTGTTATGTATCATGATGATCTATCCACGGGTACTTTTGATGAACAGCCTCAACGAGTTACTGTGCAGGTGGAGCAACTTGATGAGGAGGAAAATGTAATTGTGGATAATAATGATGTTGCTCCAGATGCACAGGTTGGTGATAATGGTGATGGTGCTCCAGATACATAGGTCCATGATGATGATGTTGTGCAGCACTCACCCCCTGTTTTGCAGTGACAAGTTCAATCTCTTGTAGCCGGCAGGAGAAAGAGAGTCATTAACAAACCTAAACGCCTAATTGATGAATGTGACATTGTTCATTATGCTTTCAGTTGTGCAGAACATGTTGAGAACATCCATGAGCCATCCACATACACTTTGTTTCCGGTTACTGGGAGAAGTTGATTGCTGCTATGTAGGAAGAGATGTTGTCACTTGAGAAAAATGGCACATAGGATGTTGTGCGCTTTCCTAAACAAAAGAAGACCGTTCGCTGCAAATGGATCTTCAAAAGGAGGGAGGGCTTGTCTCCTAGTGAGCCCGCGAGATTTAAGGCAAAGTTAGTGGCTAAGGGTTTCAGTCAGATACCATGTATTGATTATAATGATGTGTTCTTTTCAATTGTGAAGCATAGTTCCATTCATGCATTTTTTTGGTATTGTTGCTATGCATGATCTTGAGCTTGAGCAGGTAGATGTTAAGACCGCTTTTCTGCACGGTGAACTAGAGGAGGAGGTTTATATGGACCAAACAGAAGGTTTCATAGTGCCTGGTAAGGAGAAATTTGTTTGCAAGTTAAAGAGGTCCCTATATGGTTTGAAACAATCTCCGAGACCGTGATATAAAATGTTTGATTCATTTATGATAGCACATGGATTTAAGAGGTCTGCATATCATAGTTGTGTTTACATTAAATTTGTTGATGGATCACCTATATATACTCGTGTTGTTGTTTTATGTTGATGATATATTGATTGCTGCCAAGGGCAAGAAATATATCACTACTTTAAAGGCACGGTTAAGTAGTGAGTTTGAGATGAAGGATCTTGGTGCTGATAAGAAAATTCTCGGTATGGACAAAAATTTTGATTTCTTATTTCTTAGTCAGCAAAGTTACATTAAGAAAGTTCTTCATTGTTTTAACATGCATGATGCTAAGTCGGTAAGCACTCCCATTCCTCCTCATTTCAAATTATCATCTTCTCATTGTCCAAGTAATGATGAAGAGTTTGAGTATATGTCAAGAGTTCCATACTCTAGTGTTAGTTTTTTAATGTATGCCATGGTGTGTTATAGGCCTGATTTGTCATTTGCAATGAGTTTGGTCGGATTTTCAGGTAGCTTCGTGGCACTTCCAATGCTTGTTTGAAATTCGGCAAGACTGGTGAGGGACTAGCTGGCTATGTGGATTCGGATTTTTCTTCCAGCGATTTGGACAAGAGGAGGTCCCTTACAGGTTATGTGTTCATAGTTGATGGTTGTGCCGTGAGTTGGAGGGTAATGTTGCAGCCAGTAGTTGCCCAATCTACCACTGAAGTAGAATATATGGCTATTGCAGAAGCATGTAAAGAGTCAGTTTGGCTGAAAGGTTTATATGATGAGCTTTGTGGAGATAATTCTTGCATTAATTTGTTTTGTGACAGTCAGAGTGCCATTTACCTCACTAAGGATCAGATGTAAACCTCCTCCTCTAGTTCACCGTGCAAAAAACTGTAGGAACTCACTATAGCACAGTCTACGACCTCCCTGCCGACTAGGTTTGAAGCACCATCAAATCTAAGTCAAGGCAACCACGCTGGGTCGATCATGGACGATGCCAAAGCTACTGTTGCCTGACATCAGATTTGTCAAAACCTCCATTATCAACACACACCGTCGCTACCACCTGTCACCTCCTCCTCCGCAGGCCTGGTTGGACCCTGATCTGGACGACTGCTAGACCATGTCGGTTGGATCGGTTGCCGGACCGCGGTTAGGCCAACTCCACCGCACGACCCCAAACGAACGTCCGCTTTGTCCGGATTTTGTCCGTTTGAGGGTGCCAATGAGGTCGTGTCCGCCCGGATTTGGATTTGCGTCGGCCGAGCGCCCACCGCAGCACACCCATCCCAAATATTGTCCGGCTCGGTCATTTCAACAAACACATAAAAGACAGCCGACGCCGCCCTCCCAAGCGGCCGCCGCTCGCCAGGCCGACCGCGGCAGCCCACGCGCCGTGCTCGCCCGTCAACGACAAACCGCTCGTGCGTCGCAGCTCGACCGCCCGCCGCGCTTGCCGTTCGCCGTGTCGCCCGCCGCTTGCCGTGTCGCCCGCTGCTCGCCGTGCGGCACGCGCCCACGGCGGCAGCGGCTGGCTAGCTAGCCCGCACGCGTAGCGGCTCGCTAGCTTAGCCCGCACGCGGAATGCGCACACGGCCGCGGCGGCTCGCTAGCTAGCAAGCTCGCCGGCATGCACGCATGCTCGTATGCCTGAAGCTAGCTAGCTAGCCCGCAGGCACGCGTCGCATGCTCTCGTCGTCGTGCCTCGCCTGGCCGTCGCGCCTCACTCGTCGCTGCGACGTCGCTATGCCCGCTCGCTCTGCCGCGCGACGCGCGCGCCCGCCCCCGCGACCTCGCCACGCCCGCTCGCTGTGCTCGCCGTCGGTCTGCGCCGCGCCTCGCCCGCCTGCGCGACCTTGCCACGCCCGCTCGCCACACTCGCAGCCGCACCGCGCCCCTGCTCCGTGCTGCTGTTGCCGCAGTCGAGCTCTCCGCGGCCTGCCCGCCCCGCCGTACTTGCCGCTCACCGCCACCCGCCGCGCCACCGCGTCCTGCCCACCCTTGCTTGCGCGGACAGGTGGGTGGGTGGTGGGTCCCTTTTTGTTTCGATGACAGATGGGGCCATCATCTACATGCGCGGACGCAGCCAGATGCACGAGCGAGGAAAATGTCCGCATTCTGTCCGCTTTGACCCCAAAACCAGACCAAGTTTGGGCTGGGGATGGGTCAAAAGCGGACACAAAACGGACAAAAGTCTGTTTGCGTCCGCGCGCTGGACCGTCTGATTTGTCCATTTTACCCCAAACGTATGGGGACAGACAGGATGGGGTCGCGCGGTGGAGTTGGCCTTAGAGCATCTCCAACCGTTCGGCCCCCCAGGGCGCTAAAAAAGGGCGGTCTTGGGGCGAACCGGCGCTAGTTCGGCCCCTGGGGGCGACCTAGCTCCCAGTCACGCCCCTAGGACGCGAAAAATTCGAACTTGGTCGTTCCCGCCCACAAAAGACGCCACAAGTCGGGCGATCACAAGCCACAGTTCGGCGTACAAAAAATAGAGCGGTAGAAGTTCACGTGCGCATCACTCGGCGGGTTCTGCCCCAGGCGTTGGCGGAGTTGGCGTGCGCGAGCTTGGCGGTGTCAGAGCAGCCTCTGCGCTAGGCGGTATCGGCGCGGCTTTGGTGGTGCAGGGCGTCTTGGAGGCGTCGTCACGCGGGCTTGGCGGCGGCGGCATGTGCGTCGGCGTCGGCGTGTGCGTTGGCGTCGGCGGCCTTGTCGAGGAAAGCTGGTTCAGGATGAGGCCGCGCTCCGCCAAGTACCACGCCTTGACCGCCTCGTCGGTGCTCTGGAGTATGTCCGCCCCGCCCAGCAAGAAAGCCAGGTCGGTGTTTCTCTTCTTCGCCGCGACGTTCGTCTGGAGCAGGTCAAGCTTGACGGCGCTGCTCGACATCAACGCCGACCACCACGCCTCGGTCTTCTCTTCACGAAGGACGGCACGAGCCTGCGCGTCGGCGAGGTAGTGCTCGATGGACTCCTGCACTCGAGCGGTGGCCGCGTCGGCATATTTCCCCTTCTTGGCAACTTTGTTGCCATCCAGCCGCCCTTTCGATGCGCTAGGAGTCGGCGCGTCCGTCTTGTAGGTCTCCTTGGCCTTGTCGAGGGTGCGCCGGACTTCCGCCCACTTCTCGCACTTGTCAATGCGCTTGTAGACGTGGAGGTACTTGAATTCGGCGTCGCTGTTGCTCTGCCGGTACAGGGCGAACATGCGCAGCAACTGCGCGGAGGAAGAAACAGTTGGCGCGCGTACACGGCGAAGAGAGGCGGGAGGCCGGCGTGGCATACCTGATCCTCTACGCTGGCGCCGCTCTCCGGGCGAGCCGCGACCTCCTCGACGATCCCATGCCATTTGTTGCACGCCCCCAATGGTTCGCCATCGCCTTGGAGCCGCACTGCATGTAGATACCTTTGAAGTAGGGGTCGACGAGCTTGCGCTCGTCGAACTCGGCCTTGATGCGGTCCTATTACGTGTCGATGCTCTGGTTCGTGTCGGTCGTCGGGTCGAGGCAGACGACTTTCCATGCTTCGACGAGGCATTCCTCCTCCTTGGACGCCCACTTGATGCGCGGCTCGCCTGTCCTGGCCGCCTGCTTCTTCTTCTTGCGCCCCCTCGCCGTCGCAGGCGTCGGCTCCTCCTCCTCCTCCTCCTGCTCCTCCTGCTCGTCCTCGCCGTAGACGTAGCGGAGCTCGCCGTCCATGCTGCCACTAAGATCGACCACCTCGTCCTGGGTGACGAACCCGGGAGATGCGGCGGCCGCGGCCGAACCTGCCGCGATGATGTCGTCCATGTCGGCCTCGGTCTCGTCGGTGTCGCCGAGGTGCGAGAAGGGCAGCGGGCCACGGCGTAGTGGGGGCGTCGGGGAGGAAGCGTAGGCGGGCGACGAGTAGTTGTATGGAGGGTACTGCACGCCGGCCAAGGCGGGAGAGGTCGTGCGCTGGGCCGGGTATCCATGGGGAAGGTGACGTTTGGGTTGAACTCACCGTGCGCGTCCCCGTCGGCGTAGCCCGGCGAGGGCGATCCCCATGGCTGCGGAGAGCCGACGCCTTGCTGGCCCCAGGGCGCGTACTGGGCGTGGCTTCCGAGTGGATTCATCATCCCCGCGCGAGTCGCCTCGGCCTCGGTTTGGTCCGCCGAGGCAGCCGCAGCCGCGCGCGCCGCGTTGTCGTGGGCCTTCTTGGCGATGGCCCTATTCCGTCGGTCGGCGGTGACAGCCTCCCGCCGCTGAACTTTCGCCCTCCACTCGGTGTTTGACATGCCCGGTGGCTTGATCGGCGGCGCCCTCGGCTTCAGCTGGGCGACGGAGGCGGTCGCGGTTGCCGCCGCGCGGGGGGCGACGTACTTCTTCAGTGGCATGGCGGCCGACTGGGAGGAAGGCGAGCGGTAGGGAGATTGGCGGGAGGAAGGAAGAGTACGGGAGGGAAGTGGGGAAAACGCGGGAAGAAACGGCGGGAAGAGGCGCTCGTCTCGCTGACAGGGCGGACCCACGCGCCCTTTTCGCTTGTGCCGGCGCCCTAGGCGCCCCAGGAAGCCGGGTTCGGATGGGTCTGCCGGCACCAGTTTCGCCCCGAGCCGACAAAAAACGAGTTTCTGAAGATGCGACTGAACCGTTTTTTTGGCGCCGGCGCGGTAAAAATGTCTAAGAAAGACCTGTTGGGGGCGCGGCTGGAAATGCTCTTAGCCACGTCCTGCTGCTGCAGTCTCTCCTGGCCGAGTGGCCCATCGCCCGGAGCTATCCACTCGTGAGGGCAGAGCAACTGCCGGCGGCGGCGGCGGCACGAAGCAATGTAGACCGACATGGGGAGGAGAGGACGGGGAAGAAGGGAACACCCTGCCGCCGCCATGCAACGCATGGAGCTTTGCCCCCGCGTGGCCAGCCGGCGATGGAGAGGAGAGGCAGCGTGAAGAACAACAGATTTTGGGTGATGCGCGGCCGCCGCTCGAGTTGCCTGGAGGGGACGCAGGGGCCAGATTAATTTTTTCGGAGACCCAAATCGTCGTTTCGAAATATGAGCAGATGGAGGGAGTATTTGGAATTAATCATGAAATTGAGTAATTTTCCAAAACTGGAACCAAGTCTTCCTTTTCTCCAAAAAAGGAAAAGGACAAGGCGAAGTCTTCTTCGCTGAAGAGCAAGCGTCGCTCTCCATTTCCGACCATGAAAACTAGCACCAAGATGGGCAAAGATGCCCGTAGAAGCCGGCAAGCTCGTGCCCGGCAGCGGCTTGGAACCGGTCGTCCTCGTCCTTCCACGCCCCTCGCCCCTGTCCTCTCTAATTTAACCCCACTAGGCCTTCCCGATTTTGCCTGACCTCGTCCCCCCTTAACCTCCCCTCCTCCTGCGATTCCACTCGCACCCTTCCTTTCAGGAGGAGAAGGTCCAAGGGGGGATCAGTTCCATTGCACTTGATCCCATTTTCTCTTCCTGGTTTGCTTTTGCCATTTTTTTGATTCGTGAGGTCAAATAGAGCCCGGTTCCTCCCCCCTTCCCTCAGAGGCGCTGCCGCCTTTCTTGGCTTCTTGATTGGGTTCCGGCTGCTGCTACATTCTTGATTCACTTGGAAAATGATCAAGTGGGGGATCAGCAGCGGGACGCCCGCGGATTCGTACTACGAGATCCGCTCCGATTGCACAGACGATGTGCCCAAAAGCAAGTTCAAGATCAAGGTTTGCTTTCCTTTTTCCTTCTATTTCATTTTGTGTTTGTGTGGTAGCTGTTGGGCCAACCGAAATGTACTGGTTCTAGGCAAAATGGGATATTCATGGCATTGGAGTATGTACAATGCAATATCGATGATATGAATGAAAATGACGAAGAATCTCGAGGAAAAACATTACACGAGTGAAAATATGGAGAATTTATTTTTGAGTTGAAAATATGGAGAATCTAAGGGTGTATCATTGCAATAAAAATATTTTTTGCTTTTGCAGAATAATTTTGGAGTAATTTCCTTTTGTGAATGTGAATGTGTTGCAAATGACAGGTCGAACTATTTGTTTCTTAATTTATCACTGATTTTGTACAAAATGACAAACAATATTCACCACATTGCAACATATATAGGTTTTCCTGAACACACATCAAAATGCACGTCATTTTGTATCAGAGAAAGAAGACAACCAGACCCGCTAAAAAGATACAAAACTAACAAAGCAGAACAAAAAATGGAAAAAAAAACCGAAACAAAGGCCTAAATAGGACAAAGAAGTAAAATTTAGCATTTATCATCAGGTTAAATGAAAGCGAGGAAGTTGGCACGGGGTTAATACAATTAGAGATAGGAAGTTTGTGCATGTTTAGTTACTTCTAATCATAGTTGCCGTGAAAACTCGTTTTTTTATGTGCTTCTACTGATTTTAAAGCTCAATGTTACTTACTTTCAAGCATGATGATTTGTGGTGGTGCTTGTAAATAAGGCTGCAATGTGCTTTAAATTTCGTATTTTCCATCTTAGTTCTTGGGAGAGCACTGGGGAACATACCTATTATGATCTGCAATGGTGTTAAGGCCACTCTTGTTTCTTATGTATGGAGTAGAGTCCTTTCTTATTCTGAGCAACTTAGTATTGTCCCTTTGTTTCAGGCTGGCAAAACACTGAGTGTTCGGAAATGGCAAGCTGCATTTAATCCTGATGGCTGTCTTGACATTGTCTCGGTCCTAAGCCGGATACAAAAAGGAGTAAGATTCCTCAATTTAGAGTTTTTTCTGAGTTTCAAAATACGCTATTGTTAGACAGTTGTCTTCTTATATGCATTGTGATTGTGCATGGTTAACAATCTAAAGATCATAAATGGTTTATTTTGTTCTTTTAGGGTGTTCACCCGACTGTCAGGGGGGAGGTTTGGGAGTTCTTACTTGGCTGCTTTGATCCGAGGAGTACCTTTGATGAGAGGGAGGAGATCAGGCAAATAAGAAGGTACTGTCCTTCCTTAGAGCATCTGGTGTGCAATTTTGCTACTGCACACTACCTTGAAGAGTGATGTCATCGTGTGCACATCTTAACCATGCATCTGACATCCATTATACGGCTGTCCGCTCACGCTATTTATTTCAAATTTGAGTTGTTGAATTATGTCTGAAGATAGTTTAACCAAACAGTAAGCATGGAGTTTATCCTTATCTAAATCAGCCATATTGCTCCAAAAAATTGTTGCCTACTTAATGTACTCTATCCCCCAAAAAGGATAGTGCCTTCCAAAAACAATAAACGTATGCTTACATAATGAGAAAAAGGAGGCAATTGTGGGTATCATCAGGAGCATGCCAATTTTTCTGTAACTGTTAATCATGCAGTGGCCATTGTAATATCCAAGCATTACAGTTATGTTTCCCATGATATCTCTAATAATTTATTTTTATGATTTTCAGCAGTAGATAACTGTAAATAGAACACTGTGTTCACTTGGTCTGAAGTGTTTTACCTGATGATTTATGCAGGCTACAATATGCTAGATGGAAGGAAGAATGCAAAGAGATGGATTCTCATGTTGGTAGTGGTAAGGTTATCACAGCACCACTTATCACTGAGGATGGAAGACCTATCAAGGATCCTTTGGTTTTACTTGAGGCTACTTCAAACCAAAACACCTCAGAGGGTGCTTCAACTAGCAGCCACAATGGAATTGAAGTAGACGAATCTGCAGAATGTATTACTGACAAGCAAATTATTGAATGGAAGCTTACATTACATCAAATTGGTACAGTTTAACCCTTATGTTTCTCTACTTTGACTCTTTTCACCCAATTTCTTCTGATTTTTGAAAATAATATAGGACTTGACGTGCTACGTACTGACCGCACCATGGTATTTTACGAGAACAAGGAAAATCTTTCAAAGTTGTGGGATATTCTAGCCGTGTATGCATGGATTGACAAAGATGTTGGTTACTGTCAAGGTGCGCTACATCTGACTTGCACAGGAAACTTAGTATCCAGACAAGCTTACAATGTAACTTGTATATCTCACAGGAATGAGTGATTTATGCTCACCAATGATTGTGCTACTCAACGATGAGGCAGATGCGTTTTGGTGCTTTGAGAAGTTGATGCGTAGATTGGTATGCCTTGCCCTCCATGTTTTCTCATGACATCTTTCCTCTAATTATAAAAGTAACCATTGTGCATTTGTTCTACTAGAAATTACCTAGAATTGATTTCTTTTTTCTTTGTCATTATTCTAACCATCTGATGTTTGATCTTTAAAGCGAGGAAATTTCAGATGCACAGATCAATCTGTTGGGGTGGCTAACCAACTTCAGCACCTTGCATCTATCATTCAGGTGCTGGACCCCAAGCTACATGACCACCTAGGTATAAATTTCTGGACCGATCATATTGTGAAACATCTAATCTTCTTTTCTCTGGTTTACCTATGGTTTTATAATATTGTTGAGTTCTGGACACAGAAACACTTGGTGGAGGTGACTATCTTTTTGCATTCCGTATGTTCATGGTTCTATTTCGACGTGAGGTGTCATTTGGGGACTCCTTGTACCTGTGGGAGGTATGAAGCTATCCTAAACAATATAGTATGATGAGTATTGCTAGAACCAGACAATCGATTTTGACATCTCATTTTTCTGTTTGATGGTTGTTCTAAATTATTATATGCTGTACATTTTATAGAATGTGAGATAGATGGTGGAAAGTTACTTTAGGGGGGATCACAAAATCCTGTTGGCTTAGGCAAAAGATCAACATGACAATTCCCTTTTTTTGGAAATGTAGTTTGTGGAGTCTTTTGAAGGGGAGCCTTGACCCAACGGTAAAGCTGTTGCCTTGTGACCATGAGGTCACGGATTCGAGTCCTGGAAACAACCTCTTGCAGAAATGTAGGGAAAGGCTGCCTACTATAGACCCAAAGTGGTCGGACCCTTCCCCGGACCCTGCGCAAGCGGGAGCTACGTGCACCGGGCTGCCCTTAGTTTGTGGAGTCTTTTAGATGTATCATCGTTTCAAATTAACTTCCAATTGAAAATGGGATGGTAAACCAAAAAAGAGAATTTTGCCATGAATAGTAACTTTGTTCTTTCATTTATTATTTTGTCAGAATTTTCTCTTTTTCATTACTCTCGACATAGAGAGTTAGAGCTTCAATAATACAGATTGGCTAAGTCAATTGAAAAGTACACTGTCTACAACCTGGTTTGGATTCTTCGACTTTTATTTTGTGCTTAAACTAAAGGGTTTGCATGCATGTTGCATTTGATATCTCTCCTTTACTGAAATTATCAAATAGGTGTTCCATTATTTGTTACACGTGGACGAACTTAGTGGCTTGCTTCCTCTTGAGGAAAAAGGAAAGATAATAACACGTTTCCATCTATTTGCAAAGTAGGGTGGTTTGTGTGCTTGCATGAAAAAAAATCTCACAAAATTGTAAGCACTGATATTTATTTGGTATTGGCAAACGTTAAGTGGTATTTGTATGGGAATGAGTTTCTGTTAGTTGCTTCTGATTCTCTTATCTGATTTTTAAAACCTACCAACAGATGATGTGGGCTCTCGAATACGATCCGGATATCTTCTTTGCAGCATGTGAAGAAGCAAGCGGTGCACATAAAAAAGTATCGAAATCAAAATTAAGAGGAGTGCGCCATTTTGCCAAGTGGGACAAGGACAAGGACAAGGACAAGGACAAGGACAAGGACAAGGATGTCTCTGAGGAAACTGATGGCCCAGTTCCCATTTCAGTTTTCATGGTTGCAAGTGTGCTCAAGGAAAAGAGAGAAAAACTGTTACAAGAAGCTAGAGGACTGGATGATCTTATTAGGGTACTGGACCAAAACCTGACTTTTCTTTCTCTTCAAAATTCCCAATCAATTTTAAGCAAGTTGCCAACGACTAAGCTTCTTTTTAGTTAAAAGAAGGCCAATTTTAAGCACATCTCCTAAAATTAAATCAAATTTGAGCCCATATTATATGTTTGTATATCATCATGTGTTCTGTATCTGCAACTCCTGCATTTGTTTCCTTTCAGATATTGAATGATGTAAATGGGAATTTAGATGCGAAAAAAGCCTGCGCTGGAGCTCTGAAACTTCACAAGAAATACCTCAAACTGGTAAGTTGCTATTCTTCTCACTTTTATTTGCAATATCCTGACTAGATTTAGTGTCATATAAACAGATAAAGTACTCCAATACCCTAGCTACTAGACTATCAATGAGACAAAGAAAATCTAAAATACACTGGAACTGGCAAAGAAAACCTACAAACGTAACTTTGTTCATTTTACAGGTACAGGCAAAGAAAACCTAAAAAGGCACCGGAAGATATGCTTCCACTGAGGGATTCTTTACCATTTGAATCTACACATACACGACCATATTTGGCACAGAAACAGCGAGTGAAGGTTCTCATGGGTGGTCATAATCGGAAGATGGCCCCGGATACAGGATAGATGCAACTTCTGTATGTAATGATATCACATTCTCTGTATCCCACATAAGTTCATATGCTTGTACAGACATGGTGCTGTGGGTACCTTGCAAAAATAATAATTTCAATTCAAGTTGAAATGTCATGCATGTTGAGATTCACCTGGAGAGAATATTGTAGCCACAGAAGTACAGAACTTTGTTCCAAGAAAATTTGACGCCTTACACTGCACGATTTTGCTACCTTGTGTTCTGAATCTATTATCTATCTATTAGTATTATATTATTAGAATAAGAGACAAACAAGTCACCCCATTGTTCCACTTAAATTATCTCTACCATTAAAATTTGATACCTATGGCTAAGATTTAAAAGAAGCAAAGGTTAAATATATCATTAATGTCACGTACAAAGTCTTTTTTTGGACACGGGATTAGTGCGATCACAAACTAATCCAAAGGAGTCATGCTGTAAAAGAAGCTAATGAAATGGGGGTTGTGCTATAAAAGTAAGGAAAAACTCCGGTTGTCCCTAAAAAACAGAGCTATCAGGTTGGGTTAAAGAAGAGTAGTTCGGTTCCGAGTTCAAAACAGATTGAACTGCGCAGAGGATTCTTGTGGGAAGGGAAGGAGCTCGCAAATGGTGGGAAGTGCCTGGTTAGCTGGAAAGTGGTTTGCCGGCCGACTGGCTTCGGGGGGCTAGGAATTTCAGACCTCACAGCACAGAGTATTGCCTTGCGGCTGCGATGGATGTGGATGCACTGGACTGACCCGGATAAGGCCTGGAGTGGCTTACCGCTGCCCTCTGACCCCAAGGTGCTGAACCTATTTGCGGCCTCAGCCAGATTCCACCTCGGCGATGGTCAACGTATCAGGTTCTAGCTCGACCCATGGATGGATGGACTAGCTCACTGTCATCGGTTCCCTGCACTATTTCTCTTTTGCACGAGGAAGAAGCTCTCGGTGGCGCAAGCTATGGACGATAACCGATGGACAAGACACCTTAAGACTACCATCTCGCCGCAAGCCATCCGCGAATTCACAAGTCTATGGGCAATGATGCAAGTTGTGGTTCTCGGTGATCAGCAAGACACGGTTTCTTGGAGGCGGACTGCTAATGGTGAATTCTCCATCGCGTCCGCATACACCATTCAATTTGAAGGCTCTCAGTGTTCGGTTTGCAAGCAACTCATTTGGCAATCAGATGCTACCCTGAAATGCAAGACTTTCTCTTGGATGGCCGCCCTGGGGAAGATCTTGACTGCTGATAACCTTGCAAAGAGAGGCTGGCCACATAACCCACTTTGTCAGCTTTTGTGGTGTTGAGCAGGAGACAGCGCCTCATTTACTAGCTGCTTGCACCTTCGCCGTTGACCTCTGGAACATGGTGCTTCATCGTTGCGGGCTGCCAAACACGCTCAGACCAACACCCACAACCTCCTCGTTGCTTCCATGGTGGGAGCGGAGCAAACAACAAATCCCGAAGACCTACCACAAAGCTTGGAACTCGCTGATCCAAATCGTATGGTGGCACACTTGGAAGGAAAGGAACGCGCGTATTTTCGACAACAAGGTCTCAACTGTTGATCAGGTGACATCCCGCATCAAGACATCCAGCAATGGACGGCTGCCGGCAAGACCAAGATCGCAATGCTGATCCATAGACCTAGAGAGCCCGATTAATTAGCTAGAGAAACCTTTCCTTAGGTGTGCGGTGGGATACTCCCTTTGTAACCCTTTTTGATGTAACATAAAACAATCTTCTTCTGTTAAATTGTGATCCAAATGCTGCCGTATTGGACTAGACGTAGTACATACGGCGTGGGCCTTTGCATTGGTACAAATGCGTACAAGTACAACTCGTTTACTTGTTCTTCAAGGACTCTCATATATTGCCCTCATATATACCCCATGTAGTCGCACCTCAGACGGTCTGTCGTCTCGTGCTTGTAATACTCCTCCTCATAGTGATTGCGCCTTCGTGCGTCTGTGATTTTCTCCCGCAAGGGTTTCCACGTAAAAATTAGTGTCTCTTGTGTCTTGTTTTATCTCGTTATTATCTAACAAGTGGTATACAGAGCCAAGTTGAAGATACGAAATTTGAGACGAGAAATTGGGGTTATCTGTGGGTGCCGCCGCAGCGTCGTGCGATCCGCCGAGTTCGACAGGATTTGACGGCTCATCGTCCGTGTCCAGGTCAGGTTCGGAGACTGACTTTTCTCTAGGCCGAGATCGAGACGAATCAAGCAGCTGGCGTATTGTGGGATTTATTCTGGCCGCCACTGCTCCCGAGTCTCAAGGCGATAGAAGCAAAGCTGTAGCAGGAGACACATCAAATCCATCGAGTCGACGTGCTGCGTGTGTGAAGACCGATTCCATCGGTAGTACTACTTCAAGTAGAGACGTGCCATCGTGCGGGCCATCTCCCCCGCGCCTCCCTCCCCGCGCGCCGCTGGCCGCTCCGACCACGGCGGCCACCCACCAGCCTTAATGGCGCCGTCTCCTCCACCATTGCCAGCTGCGAGCACAAGCTCCGGACTGGATCCACCAGCGTGGGATATCCCTGTTTCCTCTGGTCTGTCCGAGGTGCCGGAAACACATTTCGAGGCTTCCCCAGATCCGGCCGACCAGCCGCAGATCTAGCAGCAATCCTCGCTGCCGCTGGCCGCGGCGCCTTCAAGCGAGGCCGAGCTACCGCCCCCCTACGCAGCGCCTTAAATCCATCATCGTCGCCCCCCAGCTGCCCAGATTTCTGTTTTGGGGATGGATGGTGGGTGGACCGAGGTCAGCCACCAGAAGAAGAAACGCCCTGCCTTTGGCCCTCCGGGCTACAGGGCACGCCTCGGGGTGCAGCGGCCGGACCGGCGCAGTGGCTTCAATGCGGACGCCGCCCGCGCGGCCTTCTTAAGTCGGTTCCGCGGCCGCTGCTTCTGTTGCCTCAGCAAGAAACATCGCCGCGCGGACTGCCGTGATCCCATTCACTGCATCCTCTGTGAGCTGCCCGGCCACATAGAGAAGCAGTGCCCACAAAATCAGTGCTACAGGCCTAGGCAAGCCGCTCCTCCGGCGCCAATCCACTCGGGCCTCTACTTCCCGCCGCCTGCTGCATCCACCATGCCCACCACCACCCCGGCCATGCAGCGCCACATCGACCCCTCTCTCTGCCCCAGAGAGAGCTACTCGTTGACCATGTCTTCCCCGGCGATGGAGCAGGCCATTTTCTTCCTGCGCAACCACGCCGTCACCATGACTGCGACGGACGGCGTCAATGCCACGTCCCCCATGGCGGTGGGCCGCGTGCTGGAGGCGCAGCTTGCCGTCGCAGTGAGCCAGCTGCGTGTCATGGCTCACCACCCGGAGCACTACCTCGTCATCTTCAGCCAGCCCACGCACCGCGTCAACGCCATTCGCCGCGGCTCAGTCAGGGTCGATGGCGCCGCCTTCAACATCGCGTCGTGGCATGAGCACGACCACGCCGCCTTCGACACGCTTCAGCTTCACATCAGAGTCGTCATCGAGAAGGTCCCTATGCAGTACTGGTCCTTGGAAGGGATCGAGGAAATCCTTGGGAAGAAGGTGTGCGTCGACCGCCTCGACTGCAGGACGCAGGAGCGCGAACACACGAAGACTTTTGCCTGCTGGATCTGGACAAACGACGTCGCCCACATCCCCACCAAGCATACGCTCGGGGTCCTGCCGTGCGGTGCGGGATGCGTCGAGGAGATGCAGGGCTACTCGCCGCCCGACCGGCGCGTTGCTCCACCACCGGGCACCACGGACTACACCATGCTCATCCACGTTGACAGGGTCGAAGACTGGACCCCCCCCCCCCATCACCGAGCTCTTCGCACTCCACCCAAAGCGGGCTGCCGTCGTCCAACTTCGACACTGACGACCGGCCCCGCTTCACCGTGATCCCTGCCACCTGGACCATGGAGGTCGAGGACGGGCAGAGGGGTGATCGCCTCCATCGCCTTGGGCGCGCCCCGGTGGCCAACCTGGGCTACCGCGGCATGCCACGCGATGGACGCGACCACGGCGACGCTGGCGGAGCTGGCGGTGCTGGTCGCAGATCCTGGAAGGATGCCCCGCTATGTCGGGGACGCACACTGACCCAGCCGGCGCCGGCGCCTGCCCCGCGTCATCGCAGCCGCTCCCCCCCAGCCAGGCGCCACCACAAGAGCACGCACAGCCGCCGCGTGGGCGGCAGGAGGCCGTCTGCGGGAGAAGCGCATCAACACCACCGACGGCCGTCCGCCCCTCGCTCGCCACGGGCGGCGTCGGTCTCCGGTGCGGCAGAAGGCGACTGCGTCAACAACAAAGGAAAGGATCCGGTCGACGACTTCTCCAGACAAGCAAAGCGGCCCATCCTAGCGTCGGTGATCATTGAAAACTTGGCGGCGGACGTCCAGGCCGCTGCAAACGCCGTAGTTGTTGCTCCCCTCGACTTCGACAACGGCAAGCAGAAGGCAGACGCCGAGATGGAGGCGCGGCTAGATGCGTTCTCCCCCACGCTCGCCACCACCCCCAGGCCACCGGACAGTACAACAGGTGCGCCCCCACACCTTCTCATACGCTGGAGATGCAGCTCGGCACGGTCACCAATCGCGTCTGCCAGCTCGAGATTGCCAACAACGATGCAGAAATCGCCCCCAGCCCCTCGCCACCTGTTAACCGTCGCCCCTGCACCGATCATCGCCAACGCCCCTTTGTGCCGCCCGTCCGCACCACCCAAGGCACGTGTGGCCGTGGCCCCTACCAGGCACAACGCTCGATAGGCCGCCATCACCTCCAAGACGCCGGTCTCGCAGCGCGCCTTCCTACGCATCGTCAAGGAGCTCAGCCTGCTCGGGCCCAAGGAGAAGATGACCAAGGAGGTAGCATACGCCCTCATCCGTCGCTTCGACGAGCCACCCACAGATAATGACATCACCGTCATCGCCAAGCTGACGCGCCTCGACAAGGACTCCATGCTCATTGCTGCAAGCCTTGTAGGGCCTGAGGGAGCAGCCGCTGCGGCCTCTGTTTAGCCATGTTAGCACACCTAAGCAATAGTCTCCGGTGGCGGACGGCATTCTGCCGGGTAGAGCTAGGTTTCCTTTCCTCTGTTTTAGTAGCGTGTTCTGCTTCTCACCGGCGTGGTTTGGGTGCTATTGGTGGACGCCGGCGTGCCCCTGCTACTTTGGTGGTGTCTGTACTGTGCCTGAGGCCATTTAGAATCTTTCAGTCAACTATCATTTCCATATGAGTGAAAGCTTCTACCCGATCATGTCATGGAACGTCTGCGACCTAAACCAGCTGGTGAAATGGGCGGCGATCTGTGAGGTTGTCACAGTGCACAGCAATCCTATGCTTGTAGGAGACCAAGATAGATGTCTGGACGCCCACCATCGCAGGGAAATTGGTGGTGCCGCCCTGACTGATTGCGTCGTCCTCCCTGCGATCGGCTCTCGCGACGGAGCGGCAATTTTATGGAACACTGAACTAGTTAGCATCGCTTCCCACGCAATAGGCGAATTTGCGATCACTGCCAAGGTGACGCTTCTCCGACAATCCAAAAGTTTCTGGCTTTCCATAGTTTACGGCCTAGTAGACGACGCTAGAAAAGCAGCCTTCCTCGACGAACTAGCTAGAACAGCCCCCCCGTCATCTGATCCATGGCTCATCAACGGAGAATTTAATCTCATCTACGAGGCGAGAGACAAAAACAACCATCAGCTCAACCCCAGGGTCATGGGCATGTTTAGGCGGGCCATTGACGTCGCCGGCCTCAAAGAGATCAAGTGCAAAAATCGTCGTTTCACCTGGAGTAACGAGCGCGAGAACCCAATGCTCGTCAACATCGACAAGTTCTTCTGCAATAGCAGCTGGGAAGATCTTTTCCCCACGAGCACACTGATGGCGGCGTCCACCGCGTGCTTAGACCACTGCCCTCTGCTTCTCGCGGATGCAACTGCTCCTCGACGTCGCGCCAAGTTCAAATTTGAAAGCTTCTGGCGGCAGTTCCCGCGCTTCCACGACACGGTCGACCATGCTTGGAGCAGGCCAGTCCACAGCTCCTGTGCTTTCAAGCGGCTGTCCATCAAGATGGCGCGCACTTCAAAAGACCTGAAGATCTGGAGCTCCTCCCTTTTCAGCGATGCAACAGAGATCATCCTGCGCCTCGACATAGCCCAGGAATCCCGCAGCCTCTCCACACCGGAGTTCAACCTTCAGCGACTACTCAAGCAGAGGCTGCTTGGCCTCACCGCGATCGAGCGAGCGCACAAGCATCAAGCCTCTCGGCTGACTTGGCTCAAGCTGGGCGACGCAGGAACCAAGTTTTTCCATGCAAAGTTCCGTTCACACCGAAGGAAGAACTACATTCACAGCTTGCTGACGAACGACGGGATCGCCATGTTGCACGAAGACAAGGAAACAACCATTTTCGAACACTTCAACTCCATCCTCGGCTCCAAAGGGGCTCGACCAACAACCATCAACTGGAGCCAACTTCAACTGCCCACAATCAGAGGAGGTGGCCTAGATAACCCTTTCTTAGAGGATGAGGTTTGGGAAGCGATCAAGGCCTCGCTGGCGGAAAAGGCTCCGGGACCGGCCGACTTCATTGGAGTTTTCTTCCGTAGCTGCTGGAAAATCATCAAGCACGACATCATGAGGGTTTTCTACCAGTTCTATTGTATAGCCGGCGACGATCTTGCCACATTCAACTCCGCCCTGGTGGTTCTGATCCCAAAGAAGGACGGCGCAACAACAGTTTCGATTTCAGGCCCATTAGTCTAGTCCACTCTATAGCTAAGCTGATCACCAAGGTCCTCTCCATGCGCCTCTCCAACGTCATCGACTCCATCATCTCGCCGGCACAATCTGCCTTCCTGGCAAAGAAGAGCACGCACGACAGTTTTCTCTATGTACAAAGTGCAGTTAGAGCGCTACACAGGAAGAAGACACCGGCACTGCTTATCAAACTAGACATCGCAAAAGCATTTGATAATGTCTCCTGGGAATACTTACTCGAACTACTCCAAGCCCTAGGCTTCTCAGCTAGATGGCGCGACTGGATCACTATGTTGCTGTCGACATCGACCTCCTCCTTCTTGCTTAATGGCGTGGAGGGCAAGAAAATTTTACACTGCAGAGGGCTCAGGCAAGGAGACCCGCTGTCCCCACTCATTTTCATCATTGCCATAGACCCTCTGCACCGGCTCCTCCAACGCGCCATGGAGCTAGGTGAGCTTGACTCACTACCAGGCAGGGATCTGTCGTTGCGGATGAGCCTCTATGCAGACAACGCCATCATCTTTGCCAACCCAGTGAAAGAAGAGATTCATACGCTCATGAACATCATCCACGACTTCGGACATGCTTCAGGACTAAAAGTGAATATGCTGAAATCTTCAGTCACTACCATAAGATGTGATCACATTGACCTGCAGCAGGTGCTTCAGAACTTTGGAGGACAACAAGATCACTTCCCCCTGCGCTACCTTGGGCTGCCAGTCACCATCTCCAGGCTATGGATTGTGCATCTGCAGTTCATTTTGGACAGAATCAGAGCTCAACTGGCAGGCTGGAAAGGACGTCTCTTGTCCATTGCAGGGAGGAGAGTTCTCGTCAGAAGCGTGTTGAGCGCACTACCAACCTTTGCCCTGACTGTTCTGAAGGTGCCAAAGAAGATTCTAGCCGAAGTGGACAAGATCAGACGACGTTTCCTATGGGCTCAAGATGAAGAGATCAGCGGCAGGAAGTGCAAAGTAAGCTAGCCGGTGGTGTGCACTCCGATCGACAACGGTGGACTCGGCATCTTAAACCTGCACCAATTCAGCCGTGCACTCAGGCTTAGGTGGCTCTGGTTCTCTTGGATCACACCCAACAGACCCTGGGTTGGCATGCAGCTACCATGTGACCAAGGAGACAAAGACCTTTTCAATGCTTCAACAACGGTGACACTGGGAGATGGGAAGACGGCGAGCTTCTGGGACAGCTCCTGGACCGGTGCAGGAGCACCAAAATTGGAATTCCCCGAGCTCCACAAGCACTAAAGGAGAAAGAATAGGACAGTCCATGCAGCAATCCTCAATGAAAGGACAAAGCACATTGATGTCGGATTTCATTATATTCGAGATGTTGTTGCTGAAGGCGATTTGAAGGTATGCAAGATAAGTATTCATGATAATCCTGCTGATATGATGACAAAGCCAGTTCCGACCAATAAGATTGAGCTTTGCTCAGGCTTAGTTGGTATTTCTCACTAGTCCTATGGACTCTGACGCACAAGGTGTTTATGCTGATTTGGATGGAGTTATCTACTTTCTTCGACTACTGGAGGGAATTTGGCTCAAGGTGGAGATTGTTAAATTGTGATCCAAATTCTACCGTATTGGACTAGACGTAGTACATATGGTGTGGGCCTTTGCGTTGGTACCAACGCGTACGAGTACAACTCGTTTACTTGTCCTCCAAGGACTCTCAGATATTGCCCTCATATATACCCCATGTAGTCGCACCTCAGACGGTCTGTCGTCTCGTGCTTGTAATACTCCTCCTCATAGTGATTGCGCCTTCGTGCGTTTCTGGTTTCCCCCCGCAAGGGTTTCCACATAAAAATCAGTGTCTCTCGTGTCTTGTTTTATCTCGTTATTATCTAACATCTTCTACCAAGTCCAATGAAAAGCTGCGCCGTCAGGATTTCGTCAAACCCCCCCCCCCCCAGAAAAGTGGGTTCAAAACAGAGCAGTATGCTTCCAAGTTCAAAACAGAAAAGGTCATCTACACATCTGTTCTGTCATTGCCCAGTTTCGAAGACAATTTGGTCCAAGGTTGCTAGAAGGAAGGGTTGTGAGGCGATCGACAACGCTGTCAACACAGACACTGGGAGCGTCATGGAGCTCTGCCAGAGAGCGATCTGTCGTGCCCTAAGCCCACGCTAAGGAATCAAGACCACTCTAATACTACTTATTTGGAAATTTGCAAGGAATGAAACATATGGATCTTTACCAAACAGTGCAAACCGGTTACAGGGATAGTTCATGAGATCAGGTTGGCCTTTTTGGATTGGAGATTGGCAGGGGTGAGATTTATTTTTTCTTTCAAAAAAGGGATAACCCCGGCCTCTGCATCATACGATGCACACATCCATTTTATTAAGCAAGAAGTACATCCAAATCATTGAGTATCAAAAGGTTTACAGCAAATCACGAACATCTCGGTCGGAAACAAGATTACATATCTCAACCACATAATGTACTACCCGGATGCCAGCGAAACTGGCTGAAGAAACCCCGTGCAACCGTTTCCATAGGCTCCCGCGTAGCCACACACTACAGTGACGACCACATAAGGATCGACGTTGTAGCTCTGAAGATAACCCACAAACAACTTGGAATAGATTATATGTTAAAAACATAATCATTCCGGTATTTCCAAATTGCCCAAATAATGGCACAAATTCCCACACTGATTTGGCCCTTCAGATTATGGTTAATATGTCTCAACCAATTACAAAACAAATTTGGTATTCTTGTTTGTGGTGGTAAATTGAAATTAACATGAATACTACGACAAATCAATTTGGCAAACAATATGACATGAATAAATGATGAATCATTTCCTCCTGATCACAAAAACAACATTTTGTGCTACCTTGCCCATTTTGTTTTGCAAGATTATCTTTCGTAAGAACTACCTCCCTCTATAAAAGCCATATAAAAACTTTGAATTTAGTTGAGTTTTATTTTCTAGATATGTTTTCTTCGAAAATAGGCCCCGAATTCATGAGAATGACATACATAGACTTCATAGTTGAGACACCAGTACTAGTCAACCTCCAGGAGAATGTATCTTGGAATCTAAGTTAGATTGATCTGCATCAACCTACCATTTATCGTCAAGTAAAGCTCTGTGGAATTGAATATTCAAGTGGCTGGCCCCCAAAACAAAAGCACTGAGGCCTCCTTTCTAAACGCAATATTGTAGATGCATTGCTTCTCCCTTTTGTGATCCTTGAGGAGACCTCTGGTTCCCTCATTTTTCCCTTTCTCTCATCTTTTGCCTTGAGGTTAAGCCGCTCATGTGAATATCTCTAACTGCTTATAAATTAAATCTCTGTCATTTGCCAGATAACTTAAAAAAATGTTCAGCCTAGTCCCAAGACCATAAAAGAAGCCCCATGCTAGATGAGATCTAAAATACTTCCCGATCGGAATTTCTTGGATCGGGGACTCTCACCCAGTCATCCAGCACTAGGAAGCCCCGCCATGTGAGATGAAGCAAAGGTACCAAGGCCATCCTCTCCCCATTAGTTGCTTTTGTTTCCCCACCCCAGTTATCAGCTGTAGACGGCTATGTCAGCATGGCCACGTGGTGTCTATGGCAGCCGTCTCTAGCTGTTATGGATAGGGATCATGGCGGGGATGGAGGTCTCCGACACGGACAACAACTGATGCGCGTGTCCGTCAGCACCAGCACGACAAACGTTGCCGCTGCCGGTGTGGGAGACGCCCGCATGCCATGCATGCCTTAATCTGATTGGTGGTTTGTGCATCTTCCTGCAGTGGTAGGAGTGCGGCGGCGCTTCCTTGTCCCTACGACCGAAAATGCGGATAACAACCTCCTATGGTTGTCTCACGCAATGACTGGTGTGTGCCCTCTAGTTGCAGATATAACGGAGTACTGGGGCCAATATACGCCATGTGGACACCGGCACGATGACACCAGCCAGGAGGATGGTGGTGCACCGCACCCGGGTGGTGGATCATGTCGGTTGAGACTGTGCATATATGCGCCGCTGCCAGCGGCATGCGGCGACGTCGCGATTGTGATGACGGAGAATTCATCACCGTCAACCAGCGGGACGGTCGATCTAGTAGTCGGTGACCTTTCAATGGTGGTTTGTTGGTGTCCTCGGCAGGACGTTTGGCGACCAATGGCTAGGAAGGTTTTGGTCTGCTGATGGGGCCGGGGCTCAATGATGCCACACCATTGCCACCTTACGTGGAGACAATCGCCTTTGTTCACACAGAGGATAACGGGGTAGCAGTTCCGGGAATGTGGTGATGTTAAAGGTTGGCTCAAGACGGTTTGGAGTGACAATGACCAGATTCGAGCCGCATCCCCTCGACGACTTGGGTGGTCATTTATTGTGGGTAGACGTCCCACACATCTGCTAGGGATACTATGTCCTATAGTGGAGTATTGGATGGTGATACGTCTCCAACGTATATATAATTTTTGATTGTTCCATGCTATTATATTATCAATCTGAAATGTTTTATATACATTTACAAGCAACTTTATATCATTTTTGGGACTAACCTATTAACTTAGTGCCCAGTGCCAATTGTTATTTTTTGCTTGTTTTTGACTTTGTAGAATATCAGTATCAAACGAAGTCCAAATGCCATGAAATTTTTTGGAGATTTTTTCCTGGCAATAGGAGACCTGGAAGCTTCTGGAGGCCACACACAGGGCGTGTCAGGGGCCTCTGGCACACCCTGGTGGGTAGTGGGTCCCACGAACCTCCATTTGACCTACCTCCGCCTCAATACCCTAAAATCAGAAAACCTATGAGGGAGTCCACGAAATACTTTTTTTGTCACCGCAAGTTCCAGAACCATGAGATCCCATCTAGAGGCCTTTTCTGGCACTCCACCGGAGGGGAAACAATCACGGAGGGGTTCTTCATCATCCTTTCTGCCCCTTCGATGATGCGTGAGTAGTTTACGACGAACCTATGGGTCCATAGTTAGTGGCTAGATGGCTTCTTCTCTCTTTTTGATCTTCAATACAACGATCTCCTTGGTGTTCTTGGAGATCTATTTGATGTAATGACTTTTTACAGTGCGTTTGTTGGGATCTAATGAATTGTGAGTTTATGATCAGATCTACCCATGAATATTATTTGGGTTTTCTCTGAACTCTTTTATGCATGATTATTATAGCCTCATATTTCTTCCCGATTTATTGGTTTGGTTTGGACAACTAGGTTGATTTATCTTGCTATGGGAAGGGGTGCTTTGTGACGGGTTCGATATTGCGGTGCTCAATCGCAGTGACAGAAAGAGACATGACACGCATGTATCGTTGCTATTAAGGGTAACAAGATGAGATTTATTTCATACATGAGTTTATCTTGTCTACATCATGTCATCTTGCTTAAGGCGTTACTCTGTTCTTTCATGAACTCAATACACTAGACGCATGCTAGATAGCGGTCGATGGTAGAGTAATAGTAGTAGATGCAGAATTGTTTCGGTCTATCTATCTTAGACATGATGCCTATGTATGATCATTGCCTTGGATATTGTCATAATTATTTGCTTTTCTATCAATTGCCCGGTAGTAAATTTTTTACCCACCGTATGCTATTTTCTCGAGAGAAGCCTCTAGTGAAAACTATGCCCCCCGGGTCTATTTTCTATCATATATTAAAACCAAAAATACCTTGATGCAATTTTCTTTTGTATCTTTGTCAGATCTATCAATCAAAAACTCTATCTTTTAAACTTGCTCATAACTGTTGAGGGATTGCCAACCCCTCTACGCGTTGGGTTGTAAGTATTTGTTGTTTGTGTGCAGGTGTTGTTTACATAGTGTTTCTTGGTTCTTCTACTGGATTGATAACCCTGGTTTCATAAATGAGAGAAATACTTATCTCTACCGTACTGCATCATCCTCTCCTCTTCGAGGAAATCCCAACGCAGCTCACAAGTAGCATGAATAATTTCTGGCACCGTTGCCGAGGAGACATCATCAACATCTATCAAGTACCTACGCATAAACTTTCATCTCCTTGCATTTACTTTATTCGCCATTTGCCTCTCGTTTTCATCTCCTCAACTTCTAAAAAGTTCTTACACAAATACAAAAATATTTTCCGTTTGCCTTCTTGTGTCTTCTATGGGTTTGCTTGCTTGCCCAATCTATCGTTATGGCTAGTTCTTCCCTTGCTACATGCACTCTCGAGAATGAAGTTCTTAATTTTAAGCAAAGGGGGGAGAGAATTTAAAAGATGCTTGGTATAGGATTTGCAATGCTCATAATAGATCAATTCATAAGCATTCTACTATGGTTTATCTTCGTAATTTTCTGTGGGTATTACTACTTGGCATAGATTTGTACTCGACACTATTACCGGAAGTAATTTCTTGATGTGTCCCTCTATAGACGTATCAATGCTATGGAAAATTTAGTGGGATCACCAGCTACCACTATTAATGAAACGGTTTTAACTATGGAACATCTTATGCAAAGGTTAGATGCTATTTAAAAGAAGACGCCTACCATAGAACATATTGATAATTTGGATAAAAATATTTATAACCATGTCACTCAATTTGGATCAAAGTAAGGAATTACTCTAAAGATGCTAAAGGAGAAAGAACCAATAATCAATGAAAAGGTAGAACAAAGTCTCGCTAGGATTGATAAGTTGGAAGAAATTATTAATAATTTGGGTTCCACTTTTTCTTCCATTAAAACTATTGAAAAAACTCCTCCTAGCAAGAATTGCAAGTTTATTTCTGTTCCTAAGGACAAGGGTGCCACAACTAGCAATAATAAAGAAGATCTTAAAATGATTAGTGTTCATCCCAATTTCGTTGATCTGATAAAGGAACCAATATATGAAAATAATTCTCTTGATTTTGTTCCTAGGAGTGTGATTACTGCAAACATATATGCTAGAACTCCGAGGAATATGGTTGTCTGATTGGGGAATTGGAAACCAAAGATGACAACACTTGAAACTATGTTTTATGCCTAGCTAGGGGCATAAAACAATAGCGTTTGTTGGGAGGCAACCCAATAGTTAACTTCTAATTTTTTGTTTTACTTTCTGTTTTTCAATAAATACACAATTATGCTACTGTTATGATTGTGTTCTATTATTTTAATTAGTGTATTTGCCAAGTAAAGCCTTTAGGATGGTTTGGGTGATAGTTGACTTGATTCTGTTGAAAAACAGAAACTTTTGCACCCAGTTCTAGAATTCTGTAAATTCACAGAAATGTGGTTTTTGCTCTGAATTTTTCACACATAATTTATATACAAATTTCCCACATTGTCCTAATTTTTCAGAATTTTTGGAGTTAGATAAGTATGGTCAAAGTTCAGATTGCTACAAACTGTTTTGTTTTTGACAGATTCTATTTTCTTTGCATTGTGTGCTTATTTTGATGAATCTTGAATTGTATC
>NC_041382.1:214971611-215030721 GCF_002162155.2 Triticum dicoccoides | reverse complement strand
TAAGCCATGGTAAAGTTAGAGTACAATAGGTACAATGCAATAACGAAATATGAATGGGTTTGCAACAATACTTAAAATGGTGATTTGCTTTATTATACTAATGGAACTCACAAAGGTTCTTGTTAAGTTTTGTGTGATTGAAGTTTCCGAGTTTTGGGTGAGATCACGATGGATGAAGGAATAAGGAGTGGAAAGAACCTAAGCTTGGGGATGCCCGAGGCACCCCAAGATAATATTCAAGGACTCGCAAGCAAATAATCTTGGGGATGCCCCAGAAGGCATCCCCTCTTTCTTCTAACGACCATCGATAATTTTACTTGAAGCTATATTTTTATTCGTCACATATCATGAGTTTTGCTTGGAGCGTCTTGTATGATAATAGTATTTGCTTTGTTTGCTACTTAGTTTGTCACAATCATCCTTGCTGGACACACTTATTTGAGAGAGCCATATGTCATCATGATTTGTTAGAATTGCTCTATGTGCTTCACTTATATATTTTTTGAGCTAGATGATTGCTCTACACTACTGCAGGATGCTGCTAATGCGATACTACAATTAGAGACCCTTCGAGAAACTGTGTGCGATACCATAATCGCAAACGGTGATGTATGAAAACCATCAGAAATGTGTAAAACGTTTGCGATAACGGATGCATCAAACACGGTTCAGGTTTGCGTGTGCGATGACGGGCATACAGTTCAGTTTAATGAACTGTTTGCGATGAGGAGGAACAAAAGAAATGGGCAACCAGATGGAGGCATGTGTGATACACATCATACGGTTCACTCGGATGAACTGTTTGTGATTAGGCAACACAAAAGAAACGGTCGGCCATATCAAAGGTGTGTGCGATATACGGCATGCGGTTCAGTCGGATGAACTGTTTGTGTTGAGACATGAGAACAGAAATGATTCAAATGAACAAGATGTGTGTGATACGAGGCAAACAGGTCTGTAATCGGAGACGTGTGCGAAGACCGATAACAACACAGACGATTACTGCTAACAAGCCGTGTGTGTTGTGAGCAAACGATTGCTGGTATACAATTGTGAGTGACTGATGAAAACATCACCGACGGGTTCCATTGTTTAGTCCGTGTGCGATGTGATTTTCTTTGTCCGCACAACATCTACGCTCTGTCTACAACATCAACATATATACTTAAAAATACATCATTGCATAACCAAATTAAGCACACAATTACACAAGTGACTACACACATAACATTCCACACACCAAAGAAAGCAATTACATGCATACTAAAGTAGGAGAAACGAGGATCTAATCATCTACTTATTATTGCAACGACACTTGCCATTGCTCTGCTTCCGGCTGGATCCCTGGCCGTTTTGGGGAAGGAGGGACTTCCTCATGTCAACGATCCGCCTGTACATGTCGTAGCTCATCTACGCCTCCTTTGCCGCGTACACGACGTGAGCTTTATCAAGTTTCTCCATCCAGGCCGAGTGCCAGGCACGCTTGTCCTTGTTGCACGAATCCTTCATGTCTCTATAGTAGGGGTCGATGATGGCCTCGGCGAGGTGAACTAGTGAGTCCTTCTCATGCTCCTTGCTGCCCCTGATCTTGTATTGGCCCTGGACGTCGACAAGATTCTGGCAGGCGATGCCCGAATTCTCGAGCGCCTTTACATCGTTGGTGATGTCCACCGTAGCGAACATGTAGTGGGGGCTGTTGACAAACCTGGCGAAACGCTCGCAAGGCCTTGTGGTCAGGCAGTAGTGGTAGACGGGGACGTGGTGGCACACGCACATCTGGGCAACGGCGACCTTGGGACGAGACCTGGCACGAGCGCAGGTGTACTCGAGGTCGAACCCGACCACCTTGTACTTCTCCTCGGCAAGCAACCGCTCCATGATGTGGATGGAGTGCTCTGACCAGACTGGGTCGTTGGTGTACACCACCGAGAGGTCCATGAACCTTCTGTGGGTGTCTAGCACGACACGCATGGTGAACTGCTGCTCGTCATCGGCAGCCGCTCGAAGCGCCATTGGAGCCCCGCAGGATACCCTCTAAGAATTTCTCGTGGTGGGTGTGCTTCTTGCAATGGTGGGGCGCGATCGAAAGGTTGAAGAGACACAAGGGTAGGTTAAATGGCCGCTGTAATAAATGGGGGCCGGCCGGCCTGTAATCGTCACGTCTTGTCACGACGTTCATAGCGGAGGATTCCAAAATCCAGTGCACGCTTGACAACACCGCACCCCAGGCGTGGGCTCGAAGAGCCTGTTCCCGCGCTACCGCGCTGTTTACCATGCAAGCTTCCCGCCTGGCTAGTTTGGCCATGCGTTGACTAGAAGAGGGACAAATCATGGGCGTTTATTGGCAAAAAAGCTTTGTAAAAACGAAGTGTGTGGAATGACTTCGGTCATAAGTTTACCCTTGGGTGATGAGGTCAAAGTTACACAGAAGGTTGATGATGGACACTTGGGTGCAATAATTAATTCTGCGCTCTACAATGCACACGGTGGAAGAAACCAACTGTGTGCAATAATGTCGAAGATCGCAATCGAGTTAGCTATACAGATCGTGTGCTGTGAGATCGACAAGGTAAATTGATTCGAGAATGGTTAATAAAATCTAAGACCATTGCCTATTAAGGTCAAGATAGTGCTGGCAATATACGAGTCTCATACAATGCCATTTCAATGATTGTACCACAAAAGCTCAAAATGTTACAAGGTTTAAATTCCAGAGTTATATGGCTCAAATTCGAAGATTACAAGGTTCAAACTGATATTAGAAATGAAATTCAGCTCATCAGCTGCAAACGCTCACGCTGATGCGCTGAACATGGATATCAGAGAGGTTCAAACTAATATCATGCTTCTAAGTATGGCTTCGAAACCTCACAATTTTTGCAAAGGGGTCAGCCACTGAGAAGTCATGTATGGGGCTGACCCGATGACTTCCGATTACTCTGTCATTTGAAGTTCCAAAATGAAATTAAGCATTTTTGGAGCCTACTCCATTCTGCCGTAGGCGCCGGCGCTGATGAACAAACCATTCATTTTTGCGAAATAAATGTAGGGCAAACCTCATTTCCTTCAGCACCCTTGCTCTAAGAACAAAGTACCTAGCGAATATAATCACTGGTAAGGTCCCTCGGTAGGAAATTCAAAGTAATTTCTAAGAGATGCAGATCTAGGCATTCGACGTGATTGTTATATTGTATCACACTATCCACCAATGGGACTAATCTTATTTGCAAAAGAAGAAAACGTGTTAGTGCCTACATGCAGTTTTGAACATTACTACAGGCCTAGCTATTTGGTTTGCAGGATTTGTAAAATGCACTAACATGCCTCTTCGATCTGACATGATTAACATGTGCATTTGATTACATTCTAGAAAAATGTAGCCTTCTTCACAAGAGTTTGGAGTGGATGAAAAGTTCCCTAAGAAAACTAGTATAGATAAATCCAAAGGAGAAATGCTTATTGATTGTAACCATATGGATCAAGCAACCAATACGGGGGGGGGGGGGCATGTATGTACTGAAATCCTCCAAAAGAACCTTCAGAAATCGTAGTACATTGTCATTTTAAACTTGGAAGAAGGTGTCACAAATTGAACTCCCTTATGGTTAACATTTAACAGGAAAGGAACATCACCTCAATATATAGCTTCTCCAGGCACGGGAAGCATCTCAGGAAACTGACAACTTGCTGCAGGTCAGGCCCGATAGATTCTAGTGCCAAGACCTTCACTGTGCGCAGTTTCGGGGTCAAGCTTGTTAGAATCATTTTCTAAATGACAGACGAACAAACATCTTCAAAATTATAAATAATGTTAATTTGTAGAAGGAGAGGTAGAAGACGGCTATTGTACCTGAACGGGTGTGGATCCAATAACATGTCCAGAGTATTTATCAGAGGAGTAGCCCACCATTGTCAATTTCGGCGCAGAAATGATATTGATTCTTGTTGTACCTTCTTGATCAACTACAAGTAATCTCTCAAGTGCAGGTGTGTCCTGGATGACCATACCGCGGTCCACCTTTTGTTATGTCTTCCTACCGCACCAGCCACACACATAAATAGTCCGGAGAGTCATGGAGGTGATGTGAAAGGTACTCAACCCATTGATCGCCTAAAGACGAAGGTACTCGAGTGTAGTATAGCCACGGAGCAGGCGCTCCATGTCACCCTTTGAGAGGCAGATGACGACGAGCTCGAGGTGCTTCAGTCGTGGTAGAATAAGAGCGAGCGCGTCATTAAGGGGCGGGAAATGGCAGTTACTGAACTTGGCGATGCAGCGTGGGCGCGAGGCGGAGTGCGGATGTTGGCAGCGACCGCATATGCCCATCATCAAAAGTGAGCTCCTCGAGCTGATCTAGGGCGGGGGATCGAAACCAGTCGTCAAGCTTGGCTTGGTCCTTGCCGTTGGAACGGAACTTGCCCATTCTAAGGCCTTTGGTTGGGCCAAGGTGACTGCCAAGGATCTTGGAGAACGCATCCAAGCTTTTGCGATAGCCATGGCAGAGCTCGTGGGTGTCGATGAGGTCGAGAGGGCTGGAGTTCCATAGGGGGCGCCACCGCCGGGAAAGGAGGGTTGTCCGCGCCCCATATTTGATTGGGAGGAGGGAGATGATGACTCTCAACATATCATCGGGGAGGCTGCTGATTAAGTCTAGGCCTGCTGGAGTCGCTTGCGGCTCTAGCTCGCCCCGCCTCCACTTGTTGGCAGCCCCGTTCTCCACCTCCGGAGTCTCGTTGTCAGCAGTGCTTTCTGATAGAAATGGGAGTACATGGAATATTTAGTTAAAACAAGGCAATAGAAAAGTGTATTGGTAACTAGAAGTTATTAGGTAGGAATATAGTAAGATAAGGGAATAGCAATTAGTTGCTTAAATACTACACAATTCATTTGACATTGCTGGGTAAGTCAACATATGCAGATAGGTGAAAAGAAAACTTACTTCAAACAAAGTCTGGATGGATGATTTTGTCGGGGAAGTTAGCATATATCTCATGACCAGGCCCTTCTATGTGTAGTGCAATTTTAGTGCGAGCTTTTAGTACATAAAACTTTGCAATTTCATTCCAAAAGCCAGTGCCAAAATAGGAGTCACCACGTTCATCAAGTCTTACAGTAGCAACGATTGTAAATCCATGGTTTGTGCGCAGTATGACATTCATGGAGCCTTGATGTATGTAAAGCGAAAAATTGTGCACTACATAATCTGTTGCATAGTGAGGGATGTCCTGTAGAAAATGGTAGGGTTGTTAAAGAAAATATGGTAACATGCAAATATGGGCCCAAATTGAAAGAACTGTACATCAATTGAAATCGAAGGACAAAAATCTATAATTAAACAGATAGGGTAAACATGATGTCATGGAAATATGAGAGTAATCGAAAGAACAATACATCATTAATTTGCCTAATATAGAAAGAAGAGGGGGGAAATCCCCATTGACGTATATGGTGCATGTGGCACCTTTTATCCAAATGTCGCAATATTTAGAATATGTTCAGGAAAGTAGGCCATGCCAACCGATTTAGGGTGAGATTGAACATACCGCGCACGTCCTCAAGTTATCTGGTACGATGAGATGGAATTTCTGGCGGCGGTCGCCAAGTCCTGAAGTATCGGCGCACTGTACATTCTATGAATGAAAGAAAACCCTCAAATCAGCTCGAATAAAAATGAATTCATGCCGATTTCCACCGGGTGATTAAAGGAGGCAGATGAACTAGGATAAGAGATGAGATAATATCTCATTAAATTAGTTACCTTGTCATCCATGAGAAAGAACCCTTAGTACGGCAGATTCCCCAACCGAGCGGAGCTGGGTCGACCGCGAGCAGCGTCGAGAAAGTCGATGGCCATAGGCGGTGGCAAGCAGAAGTGGCGAAATGCGGTGGGCTTTGCCGCAGCCTGGCGGCGGCAGGCGTCGAGATAAGTGTTTACCGCCGCGATAGGCGGTGCCATGGCATAGACGTGGAGGAGCTTGTGCAGGTGTGAATGGGGAACGTACCGGAGGGGCCGAGGTGGGTGGCGGGCGGGGTGAGGGTTTTTGTGACGTGGGGATGGCGAGGGTTTTCTTTTTTGAATTGGATGGCGAGGGTTTTCTGTCCCACAAAGAATTTTGGGGGCGACGGTTTGCTAGAGCGAACCATGTGTGATTGACGTAGCAGGAAAAATGAAAGTCATTGCACATGGTTCCAATTTTGGGAACCGTGTGTGATTGACGTACTACCTCCGTCCTGGTTTATTGGTCCCCCATTGTAATTTTTACCAAAATTTGGCGAAATAATTAACACACTCAGACATAGATAATAAGCGTACACGTAGATAAGCATAGTTCAACCATAAGTACTACATAGTTCGACAGTATTAAGCATACTCAAGCGTACATATATAGTTCCATCCATCCCACATCTCATCTCACAGGCCTACACGATCATGAAGCTTCTTCAGGTACTCGGCGTACGCACCGTGCGCCACCCTACGAGAATACTTCGGTATGAAGGAGCCAACGGCCCGTCCTCTTGCATGCGCCAGAACACTTAGATACACGTCATGAAGCTTCTAGTTGCAAAGTGGGCATCCATAGCCGCTGTTCCAGGTCCTAATACGCCTGTTATGCATTCCCAGCATAAAGCTCCCTCATGATTTGCCTGTTGTACCTCCTTTGGACATCTTCATCCTCACTGTCCACATCGTCAGACAACACCTATACAAATAGTAAAACAAATTTGGGGTCAAATCACTGATTACATGCCGTGAAGTAGGATTAGGAATTTATGGCTATTTATTTATACATATCTTGAGATTATGGTTTGATTTTTAAGCACAATCGTCTATGTACAGACCAATCTTGAAGAAAATAATGGCACAAACATAGGTAGGTCATTCAAAATCAATTGTCAAGTCCTGGCTAGTAATTATTAGCATGAACACTAACCCTAGTCGGATCACTAGCAGAAATCATTTACACAGATGAAACAACTAATCACTTATCACCTGTACCATTCAAACAATCAATACACTACACAGATCTAATGAAACTTACTCAGATTTCATGGATTGGGAGAACATAACCACATGATTTCTATTCCAAAAAGGGGGAGGCAGGAGTAACCAGAGAAACCCTATGATCTATTTGACACATAAATTGGTATAGATGACTAACCAACTATCCGTCGTTGTCGGAGTCGTCGCCGGAGTGGTCATCGGAGTCGTTGCCGGAGTGGTCGTCGGAGTCATCGCCGGAGTGGTCATCGGAGTCGGTGTGGAACTCCGCCTTCGGCTATGGAAGCTCGACGCCGTCGACGATGTCAGGGTGCAGCGATAACTCGCCGGCTGTGACGGCAACCTCTGTCTCCATATCCACGTCGTGCTCCGGTGCTTTAGCAGCCCCGGCGCCACCACTCCCTCCGATGGGGCGCTTCGGCGGCATCCTCATACACAGACAACTTTGAGGACTGAGAGCGGCGTCGAGGTTGCAAGCAGAGAGAGAGGATTGTGTGTGCGTAGCGAGGATGGGTGGTGCGGCCACTCGGGCGCACGATTATTATGGAGTAGTGGGAGTTGTGGGAGAGAGGCGGGCGGTGGTCAAACCGATGGCTCGCCTCCCGGTGAGCCTGCGCACCGGACTGCTGGCATGCCTACCAAAGTTTCACACAGCTACTCGCACGCTGATACGTCTCCGTCATATCTACTTTTCCAAACACTTTTGCCCTTGTTTTGGACTCTAAATTGCATGATTTGAATGGAACTAACCCGGACTGACGTTGTTTTCAGCAGAATTACCATGGTGTTATTTATGTGCAGAAACAAACATTCTCGGAATGACCTGAAACTTGACGGAGCAACTTTTCAGAAAATATGGAAAATACCTGCAAAAGATGAAGGCCAGGGGGCCCACCACCTGTCCACGAGGGTGGGGGCGTGCCCCCTACCTCGTGGGCCCCCTGTTGCCTTTCCGACTCCAACTCCAACTCCATATATTGGGTTCCGGGGAGAAAAAAATCAGAGAGAAGAAATCATCATGTTTTACAATATGGAGCCGCCGCCAAGCCCTAAAACCTCTCGGGAGGGCTGATCTGGAGTCCGTTCGGGGCTCTGGAGAGGGGAATCCGTCGCCATCGTCATCATCAACCATCCTCCATCACCAATTTCATGATGCTCACCGCCGTGCGTGAGTAATTCCATCGTAGGCTTGCTGGACGGTGATGGGCTGGATGGGATCTATCATGTAATCGAGTTAGTTTTGTTAGGGTTTGATCCCTAGTATCCACTATGTTCTGAGATTGATGTTGCTATGACTTTTCTATGCTTAATGCTTGTCACTAGGGCCCGAGTGCCATGATTTCAGACCTGAACCTATTATGTTTTCATCAATATATGAGTGTTCTTGATCCTATCTTGCAAGTCTATAGTCACCTATTATGTATTATGATCCGTTAACCCCGAAGTGACAATAATCGGGATACTTACCGGTGATGACCGTAGTTTGAGGAGTTCATGTATTCACTGTGTGTTAATGCTTTGTTCCGGTACTCTATTAAAAGGAGGCCTTAATATCCCTTAGTTTCCGTAAGGACCCCGCTGCCAGGGGAGGGTAGGACAAAAGATGTCATGCAAGTTCTTTTCCATAAGCACGTATGACTATATTCGGAATACATGCCTACATTACATTGAAGAACTGGAGCTAGTTCTGTGTCACCCTAGGTTATGACTGTTACATGATGAACCGCATCCGGCATAATTCTCCATCACCGATCCATTGCCTACAAGCTTTCCATATATTGTTCATTGCTTATTTACTTTCCCATTGCTATTGCTATCATCACTAAAAAATACCAAAAACATTGCTTTTACTACCGTTACCTTTTGTTACCGTTACCACTATTATCATATTACTTTGCTACTAAACACTTTGCTGCAGATATTAAGTTTCTAGGTGTGGTTGAATTGACAACTCAGCTGCTAATACTTGAGAATATTCTTTGGCTCCCCTTGTGTCGAATCAATAAATTTGGGTTGAATACCCTACCCTTGAAAACTGTTGCGATCCCCTATACTTGTGGGTTATCAATACTATTTTCTGGCACCGTTGCCGGGGAGCATAGCTCTATTCTTTGAGTCACTTGGGATTTATATCTGCTTATCATTATGAAGAACTTGAAAGATACAAGAACCAAGATTTATCCCTCAACTACGAGGGGAGGTAAGGAACTGCCATCTAGCTCTGCACTTGATTCACCTTCTGTTTTGAGTAAGCTTGCGACACCTACACCTGCTTCTGCTATTCGTTCTGATATGTCGCATGTTATTGATGATGCCACTTCTGCTATGCATGATACTTATGATGAGACTACTTCTATGCTTGATACTACTGTGCCACTTGGTAAATTTCTTGATGAACAACTTGCTAGAGCTAGAGAAATTGAAAATATTGAATCTGATGATACTGATGAAAGTGATGATGAAGAATCACTTGTTATTCCTAAGGGTTATGTTTTTGATCAAGAAACTTCTTTAGCTATTTTAGCTTGCAAAAATAGAAATGAACTCAAAAGCTTATTAGCTAAATGGAGTAAGCAATCTCTAAATGCTAGAATGAAACCTGACCCTGCTTTTGCTACTTCACCTATCTTTGTTGCTGATAAGGATTATGAATTCTCTGTTGATCCTGATATAATTACTTTGGTTGAATCTGATCCTTTTCATGGTTATGAGTCTGAAACTGTTGTGGCACATCTTACTAAATTGAATGATATAGCCACCCTGTTCACTAAAGATGAGAGAACTCGTTACTTTTACATCCTTAAAATATTTCCGTTCTCATTAAAGGGTGATGCTAAGATATGGTTTAATTCTCTTGATCCTGGTTGTGTGCGTAGTCCCCAAGATATGATTTATTACTTCTCTGCTAAATATTTCCCTGCTCATAAGAAACAAGCTGCTTTAAGGGATATATATAATTTTGTGCAAATTGAAGAAGAGAGTCTCCCACAAGCTTGGGGGAGGCTTATCCTATTACTTAATGCTTTGCCTGATCATCCTCTTAAGAAAAATGAAATACTTGATATCTTTTATAATGGACTAACCGATGCCTCCAGAGATCACCTGGATAGTTGTGCTGGTTCTGTTTTCAGGGAAAGAACACCAGATGAAGCTGAAATTCTATTGAATAATATGTTGACAAATGAAAATAATTGGACACCTTCGGAGCCAATTCCTGAGCCTATTCCTAAACCAACTCCGAAGAAGAGGGGTATTCTATTTCTCAGTCCTGAAGATATGCAAGAGGCAAATAAATCTATGAAAGAAAAAGGTATTAAAGCTGAAGATGTTAAGAATTTACTTCCTATTGAAGAAATACATGGTCTTAATTTACCGCCTATTGAAGAAACATATAATCTTAATCCATTACCTATTGAAGAAACTCATGGTCTTGATAACCCTACACAGGTAGTAAAGGTAAATTCTCTCTACAGATATGATAAAGCTGAAATCCCATTTACTAAATTTGCTAGCCCATGCTTAGATGAGTTTGATAAATTTATGGCTAAGCAAGAAGATTTTAATGCTTATTTTGGTATACAATTGAAATACAGTTCAAATATGCTTGAACACTTGGGTGATTATATGGCTAATGTCAAAGGTGAACTTAAACTTATTAGTAAACATGCTTCTATGGTTACCACTCAAGTAGAACAAGTACTTAAAGCTCAAAATGATTTGCTCAATGAATTGAATAGTAAAGATAATGATAATGCTGTTAGAGTTATGACTAAAGGTGGTAGAATGACTCGGGAACCTTTATATCCTGAAGGCCATCCTAAGAGAATTGAGCAAGATTCTCAGAGAAATAATGTGGATGCACCTAGTCCTTCTAAAAGGAAGAAAAAGAAAAATGATATGACTTTGCATGCTTCTAGTGATCCTATTGTTGAAACACCTGAGAATCCAAATGATATTTCTATTTCTGATGCTGAAACACAATCTGGTAATGAACCTGAAACTAGTGGTAATGTTAATGATAATGTTCATGATGATGCTCAACCTAGTAATGATAATGACATAGAAATTGAACCTGTTGTTGATCTTGATAACCCACAATCAAAGAATGAATGTTATGATAAGAAAGACTTTGTTGCTAGGAGACATGGTAAAGAAAGAGAACCATGGGTTCAGAAACCCATGCCTTTTCCTCCCAAACCATCCAAGAAAAAGGATGATGAGGATTTTGAGCGCTTTGCTGAAATGATTAGAACTATCTTTTTGCGTATGCGATTAACTGATATGCTCAAAACCAATCCTTATGCTAAGTACATGAAAGATATTATTACAAATAAAAGAAAGATAACGGAAGCTGAAATTTCCACCATGCTTGCTAATTATACTTTTAAGGGTGGAATACCAAAGAAACTTGGAGATCCCGGTGTACCAACTATACCATGCTCCATTAAAAGAAATTATGTTAAAACTGCTTTATGTGATCTTGGAGCCGGTGTTAGTGTTATGCCTCTCTCTTTATATCGTAGACTTGATTTGAATAAGTTGACACCTACTGAAATATCTTTGCAAATGGCTGATAAATCAACTGCTATACCTGTCGGTATTTGTGAGGATGTGCCTGTTGTAGTTGCAAGCGTTACTATTTTAACGGACTTTGTTATTCTTGATATTCCCGAGGACGATAGTATGTCTATTATTCTTGGAAGACCCTTTTTGAATACTACAGGGGCTGTTATTGATTGCACTAAAGGCAATGTCACTTTCCATGTTAATGGTAATGAGCATACGATACACTTTTCGAGGAAACAACCTTAAGTTCATAGTATCATCTCTATTGGAAAAATTCCATCGATTATATTTGGAGGTTTTGAATTTCCTCTTCCTACTGTCAAGAAGAAACATGATATTCTTATTATTTGGGATGTGCATATCCCCGTTGAGGTAACATAGTGTTATTCGAAATTTCTCCGGTTCCATGTTATTCGGAATGAGTTCGTTAACAAGACTTGATCAACCTTGTTAGTGGATTCCTTTTGATGATCATGAGATGGATGAAACTAGAAGCCACAACCTTCTGTACCCCACTTTTACTTTCTGTTATTTATATTAAATAAAATAAAAATAAATATTTGTCTGTCTGTTATCTGATTATCCGTGCAATATAAAAATACCTCGAAAATAAAAGTTCTCCGAATGCCCTGAAATTTAAATATGATTTTTTAGAATATTTGAGAATATTTGGCACTAAGAACACAACAGGGGGGCCAACCACCTGCCCACGAGGGTGGAGGGCGCACCCTACCCCCTGGGCGCGCCCCCCTGCCTCGTGGGCCCATGGTGGCCCTCCTCCACTTATCCTTTCACCCACACACTCCTTCCTCCCACAAACATGAATAACCAGCTCAAACCCGAGTCCAAGCTCGTTTTGCTGCCATTTTCGATCTCCTTGCTCAAAGCACCTCTCACAAAACTGCTTGGGGAGATTGTTCTTTGGTATGTGACTCCTCCATTGGTCCAATTAGTTTTTGTTCTAGTGCTTTATTCGTTGCAAATTTTTGCTTCTTAGGTGACCCTGTTCTTGAGCTTGCATGTCAAATTTATATGGTCAAAAGTAGTTTTGATGCATGATATAGGCTCTAGGCACTTGTAGGAGTAGTTGCTATCAATATTATTGAGTTTGGTTTACTTTTATTTTGAAGTTACTAAAAAATTTCAGAATTTTTCAGAGGAAGAAATATGCTTAGGAAAATGTTCCAAGGTGGTTCTTCAAGGAAGCAAGGACCCAGGCTTGCAATGCGTGATGCTGATTACGACCCACCAAGAGACGCTCCAGTGCTTCCTTGTGAATGGCCTTCTGAGAACTTTATGGATCGAGCGGGAATTAAGGACGAATTCAACGCATATTTGCATAACGCCGATCTCGTGAGCTTCGAGGAAGAGAAGTGTAGCCATTATCACAACCTCACTAGTTCCTTTGTGAGGAGGTTTGAATTTTCAACTTCACGTAATTCTCCAACTGTCCTGTTTGATCTTTATGATAATTCTTACACTATGGACTCAGAGGATTTTACCACTGCTTGTAAAATTCCACAATGGGGGAGTATAAGGGATCCTCGCAAATCTGAATTTAGAGATTTTTTTGCTTGTATAACTGTGGGAGAATCTAGAGATATAACACAAGCTACCATAGGGAGCATTCACTTTCCAGCTATACATTATTTTGCTTTCTTCATAGGTAGATGCATTAATGGTAAAGATGAGGCATGTCACATGTGTGCCCCTGACCTCAGTATTCTTCGGAGTGCTGTGTTAGGAGACAAATCTTATAATTTGGGAGCCATTGTTGCACGTAGGTTGCATCTTAATAGATTTAATGGAGATTTCTTTGGTGGAATTTATGCAACCCGCTTAGCTAATTTTCTTGGTATAGCCATACGCGTAGATGATATTGAATTACCCCCTACTTACCTAGACTTTAATGCTATGGTTCACCACCAGTTTGTCAAGAGGAATGAATCACCTCTCCAGTATCGACTAATCTTTTACAGACACCGTGCTGTCCATATTACTCTCCCTGCTCCTGCCTTCTTTGACCATCAGGCAAAAGGAAGATATACTATTACCAGAGAGGAGGCAGATGAGTACAAGAGGAGAGCGGAGGCTGCTCGTCGCCACGCTGGAGCTCAGCAGGCGATAGCCGCTGCATCGCAGTACGACTCCAACTACTATTATGGATACCCGCCAGGCCAGCCGTGGCCATAGACTAACTTAGGCCAAAAGCCTAAGCTTGGGGGAGTACGTATTTCCCACCGACATTACATTTATGTTCACACACTCATTGCTAGATGTCGGTGCTCATACTTTTTCATTGTATCATCCATGCTAGCACTACAAAAAAAAGACACATCCGTGACATTTTGGGCCGAACGAAATTTTTTCTGTCATACATATGACACTTCTATGACGATAATTGTGACAAAACCCGGTATCATCATAGATGTGGTGGGCTCCTACTTCTATGACAAAAAGTCATGATAGAAAATGGGCTTTTCGTCCTGGGCGGGCCGGAGATACAGCTGCATACATTCTTTGGGCCGTCCATGACGGAAAAAACCATGGTAGAAGCGAGGGCGAGAAAAATTTCGGGGAGTTCCCGGTTACGGTGGGAGGTCGGGGGTCGAGCGATGCGCGTTTCTCTCGTACACGTACGTGTGTGTGTGTGTGAGGCGTTGGCTCTAACTGAACCCGGGCGAGGCGTTGGGCTCTAACTGAACCCGAGCGATTACACTGCAGGCTACGCGTTACTGAACCCGAGCGATCATCGTTGGCTGTTAACTGAACCCGGTCGAGCAATTCCTTCGCTACTACTGCTAACTAAAGCCGATCGATGCTGCCTCTGGGATGAACAGTGAGCGTTGCGGGGGTGTTTGGATGAATAGTGAGCGGTGCTGTTGCCTCTGGATGAACAGGACCCCGTGGTGTGGTGGAGGCTGGATGAACAGTAGACGATGGAGGGGTGCCCGTGGAGGAGTGGTTGAATAGGACCCTGTGGTGTGGAGGGCTGGATGAACAGTAGACGATGGAGGGGTGGTTAAACAGTAGTTGGTGGAGTAGCGCGCGGTAGAGGCTGGATGAACAGGAGCCCGTGGAGGCTGGAGGAGGTCAACGGTAGCCCGTGGAGGCTGGAGGAGGTCGACGGTGGAGATGAAAAGTATCTCGTGGAGTCCCGTTTTGCGGTACGCCAGACCCCTCCTGATGAACAGGACCCCCGTTTCGACCGTAGCGCTCCAACACAAGTCCGTTTCGTCCGTTTTGCGATATGCCACACCCCTCCCGATGAACAGGACCCCCGTTTCGACCGTAGGAGGTCCGTTTCGTCCGTTTTGCGGTACGCCACACCCCTCCCGATGAACAGGACCCCCGTTTCGACCGTAGGAGGTCCGTTTCCTCCATTTTACGGTACGCCAGACCCCTCCCGATCAACAGGACCCCGTTCCGAACATAGGAGGTCTATTTCCTCCGTTGTGCGGTACGCCAGGCCTCGTTTCCATCGCCTGTTCTGTCCAAGCCCTCCCGATGAACACGACCACACATTCCGTTCCGACCCATCCGGTTGGCTCCCACGCGTTCCGTTGCCTCCCGATGAACACGGCGCATTCCGTTGCCTCCCCATGAACACAACGCATTCTGTTGCCTCCCCATGAACACGATGATGACGCTGTTTCTCCGTTCCAACCCAGCCATGTACACGAGCCCTGGCCATACGTATGCGCGAGTAGGAATTCGAGACCCCGCCCGTATGTACACATACGTGGCCGTATTTTCTTTCTTGCACCCTGGCCGCTGTACGTACGTGTATATGCTACGTGCGCGCCTCTACTACGACACGTACGCGCCTCTACTACGAAACGTGCACGCCTCTACATCCACCAGTATATATGTACATACACGTTCGCGACCAGAATGACAATGCTACGTACGCTTCGACCAGGTGGGTCCTGACTGTCAGGCACTTCCTTGCCTGTGAAGATGTAGCTGGTGGGTCCCAGCAGTCAGGGGGGCGAATCGTTTTTTTGCCCGGATGCACTTCCTTGCGTGCGAAGATGTAGCTGGTGGGTCCCAGCAGTCAGGGGGAAACGTGTTTTTCACGAAATACAGTGGCCTGTCCGGTGGGTCCCAGCTATCAGGTGGAAGAATCATTATTTTCCGCATAATAAGGAGGCACTTCCTTGCTGCGGCCGTGGACCCAGCTGTCAGCCTCTCCATGTACAGTCCACGTATGATGGAAGTTGTTCCTTGACCACGTTGACCACGCTGCGCCGAGAGCACCATGGCGGTGGACGACGGCGAGGCCTAGGAAGGGGACGACAGGGAGCCGGGGAAGACGCGGCAGTGGAAGCCCGCGCGGAGAGGAGTACGAGGGTTCACTGTTGGAAATATGCCCTAGAGGCAATAATGAAAGTATTATTATTATATTTCCTTGTTCATGATAATTGTCTTTTATTCATGCTATAACTGTATTATCCGGAAATCGTAATACACGTGTGAATACATAAACCACAATATGTCCCTAGTGAGCCTCTAGTTGACTAGCTCGTTGTGATCAACAGATAGTCATGGTTTCCTGGCTATGGACATTGGATGTCGTTGATAACGGGATCACATCATCAGGAGAATGATGTGATGGACAAGACCCAATCCTAAGCATAGCACAAAGATCGTGTAGTTCGTTTGCTAGAGCTTTGCCAATGTCAAGTATCTCTTCCTTTGACCATGAGATCGTGTAACTCCTGGATACCGTAGGAGTGCTTTGGGTGTATCAAACGTCACAACGTAACTGGGTGACTATAAAGGTGCACTACAGGTATCTCCGAAAGTATCTATTGTTTTATGCGGATCGAGACTGGGATTTGTCACTCCGTGTAAACGGAGAGGTATCTCTGGACCCACTCGGTAGGACATCATCATATGCGCAATGTGACCAAGGAGTTGATCACGGGATGATGTGTTACGGAACGAGTAAAGTGACTTGCCGGTAACGAGATTGAACAAGGTATTGGATACCGACGATCGAATCTCGGGCAAGTAACATACCGATAGACAAAGGGAATTGAATACGAGATTGATTAAGTCCTTGACATCGTGGTTCATCCGATGAGATCATCGTGGAACATGTGGGAACCAACATGGGTATCCAGATCCTGCTGTTGGTTATTGACCGGAGAACGTCTCGGTCATGTCTGCATGTCTCCCGAACCCGTAGGGTCTACACACTTAAGGTTCGATGACGCTAGGGTTATAAAGGAAGCTTGTATGTGGTTACCGAATGTTGTTCGGAGTCCCGGATGAGATCCCGGACGTCACGAGGAGTTCCGTAATGGTCCGGAGGTAAAGATTTATATATGGGAAGTCCTGTTTTGGACACCGGAAGAGTTTCGGGGTTTATCGGTATTGTACCGGGACCACCGGGAGGGTCCCGGGGGTCCACCAAGTGGGGCCACCAACCCCGGAGGGCTGCATGGGCCATGTGTGGGAGGGAACCAGCCCCAGGTGGGCTGGTGCGCCCCCCACAAGGGGCCCAAGGCGCAGGGGAGAGTGGGAGGGGACAAACCCTAGGGCAGATGGGCCCTAAGGCCCATGCTCCCTGCGCCTCCCCTCTCTCCCCCTCTGGCCGCCGCACCAGATGCCATCTGGAGGCTGGCCGCCGCCCCTTGGGGTGGGAAACCCTAAAGGGGGCGCAGCCCTCCCCTTCCCCTATATATATGAGGCCTAGGGGCTGCCCATAATACGCGATTCGATCTCTCTTGGCGCAGCCCTACCTCTCTCCCTACTCCTCCTCTCCCATGGTGCTTGGCGAAGCCCTGCGGGATTGCCACGCTCCTCCACCACCACCACGCCGTTGTGCTGCTGCTGGATGGAGTCTTCCTCAACCTCTCCCTCTCTCCTTGCTGGATCAAGGCGTGGGAGACGTCACCGGGCTGTACGTGTGTTGAACGCGGAGGTGCCGTCCGTTCGGCACTTGATCATCGGTGATTTGAATCACGACGAGTACGACTCCATCAACCCCGTTCACTTGAACGCTTCCGCTTAGCGATCTACAAGGGTATGTAGATGCACTCTCCTTTCTACTCGTTGCTGGTCTCTCCATAGATAGATCTTGGTGATACGTAGGAAAATTTTTGAATTTCTGCTACGTTCCCCAACAGTGGCATCATGAGCTAGGTCTATTGCGTAGATTCTTTGCACGAGTAGAACATAAAGTAGTTGTGGGCGTTGATTTTGTTCAATATGCTTACCGTTACTAGTCCAATCTTGTTTCGACGGTATTGTGGGAGGAAGCGGCCCGGACCGACCTTACACGTACTCTTACGTGAGACAGGTTCCACCGATTGACATGCACTTGGTGCATAAGGTGGCTAGCGGGTGCCAGTCTCTCCCACTTTAGTCGGAACGGATTCGATGAAAATGGTCCTTATGAAGGGTAAATAGCAATTGGCATATCACGTTGTGGTCTTGCGTAGGTAAGAAACGTTCTTGCTAGAAACCCATAGCAGCCACGTAAAACATGCAAACAACAATTAGAGGACGTCTAACTTGTTTTTGCAGGGTATGCTATGTGATGTGATATGGCCAAGTAGAATGTGATGAATGATATGTGATGTATGAGATTGATCATGTTCTTGTAATAGGATTCACGACTTGCATGTCGATGAGTATGACAACCGGCAGGAGCCATAGGAGTTGTCTTAATTTATTGTATGACCTGCGTGTCATTGAACAACGCCATGTAACTTACTTTACTTTATTGCTAAACGCGTTAGCCATAGAAGTAGAAGTAGTCGTTGGCGTGACAACTTCATGAAGACACGATGATGGAGATCATGATGATGGAGATCATGGTGTCAAGCCGGTGACAAGATGATCATGGAGCCCCGAAGATGGAGATCAATGGAGCTATATGATATTGGCCATATCATGTCACAACTATATAATTGCATGTGATGTTTATTATGTTTATGCATCTTGTTTACTTAGGACGACGGTAGTAAATAAGATGATCCCTTACAAAATTTCAAGAAGTGTTCTCCCCTAACTGTGCACCGTTGCTACAGTTCGTCGCTTCTAAGCACCACGTGATGATCGGGTGTGATGGATTCTTACGTTCACATACAACGGGTGTAAGACAGTTTTACACAGCGAAAACACTTAGGGTCAACTTGACGAGCCTAGCATGTGCAGACATGGCCTCGGAACACGGAGACCGAAAGGTCGAGCATGAGTCGTATAGTAGATATGATCAACATGAAGATGTTCACCGATGATGACTAGTCCGTCTCACGTGATGATCGGACACGGCCTAGTTGACTCGGATCATGTGATCACTTAGATGACCAGAGGGATGTCTATCTGAGTGGGAGTTCATAAGATGAACTTAATTATCCTGAACATAGTCAAAAGACCTTTTGCAAATTATGTCGTAGTTCACGCTATAGTTCTACTGTTTTAGTTATGTTCCTAGAGAAAATATAGTTGAAAGTTGACAGTAGTGATTATGCGGACACTAGAAAGCTTATGTCCTTAATGCACTGCTTAGTGTGCTGAACCCCAAACGTCGTTTGTCGATGTTGCGAACATCGGACATACACGTTTTGATAACTACGTGATAGTTCAGTTAAATGGATTAAGTAGAGGCACCAAAGACGTTTTCGAAACGTCGCGGAACATATGAGATGTTTCGAGGGCTGAAATTAGGATTTCAGGCTCGTGCCCAAGTCAAGAGGTTTGAGACCTACGACGATTTTCTTAGCCTGCAAACTAAGGAGAGAAGCTCAATTGTTGAGCTTGTGCTCAGATTGTCTGAGTACAACAATCACTTGAATCAAGTGGGAGTTGATCTTCCAGATGAAATAGTGATAGTTTCTCCGAAGTCATTACCACCAAGCTGCTAGAGCTTCGTGATGAACTATAACATATTAGGGATAGATATGATGATCCTTGAAATATTCGCGTTGTTTGACACCGCGAAAGTAGAAATCAAGAAGGACCATCAATTGTTGATGGTTGATGAAACCACTAGTTTCAAGAAGGGCAAGGGAAAGAAGGGATACTTCATGAAACGGCAAATCAGCTGCTGCACCAATGAAGAAACCCGAGGTTGAACCCAAACCCGAGACTAAGTGCTTCTGTAATAAGGGGAACAACCACTGGAGCAGGATTACCCTAGATACTTGGTAGATGAGAAGGCTGGCAAGGTCGATAGAAGTATATTGGATATACATTATGTTAATGTGTACTTTACTAGTACTCCTAGTAGCACCAGGGTATTAGATACCGGTTCGGTTGCTAAGTGTTAGTAACTCGAAATAAAAGCTACGGAATAAAACGGAGACTGGCTAAAGGTGAGCTGACGATATGTGTTGGAAGTGTTTCCAAGTTTGATGTGATCTAACATCGCACGCTCCCTCTACCATCAAGATTAGTATTAAACCTGAATAAGTGCTCTTGCACCTAAAGGAATGGTTTATTGAATCTTGATCGTAGGGATACACATTTTCATGCCAAAAGATATAAGATAGTAATGATAGTACCACTTACTTGTGGCACTGCCATGTAAGTCATAATGGTATAAAACGCATGAAGAAGCTCCATGTTGATGGATCTTTGGACTCACTCATTTTTGAAAAGTTTGAGACATGCGAACCATGTCTATTGGTGTATATGCATGAAGAAACTCCATGCAAATGGACCGTTTGGACTCACTTGATTTTGAATCACTTGAGATATGCAAATCATACCACATGGGCAAGATGAGTGAAAAGCCTCGTTTTCAGTAAGATGGAACAAGATAGCAACTTGTTGGAAGTAACACATTTTGATGTGTCCAATCCAATGAGTGCTGAGGCATGCAGTGAATATCGTTATGATCTTACTTCACAGATGATTCGAGTAGATGTTGAGAATATTTACTTGATGAAACACAAGTCTGAATTATTGAATGGTTCAAGTAATTTCAGAGTGAAGTAGAAGATCATTGTGACAAGAGGATAAAATGTCTATGATATGATCATAGAGATGAATATCTGAGTTACGAGTTTTGGCACACAATTAAGACATTGTGGAAATTGTTTCGCAATTAATACCGCCTGGAACACCATAGTGTGATGGTGTGTCCGAACATCATAGTTGCACCCTATTGGATATGGTACGTACCATGATGTCTCTTATCGAATTACCACTATTGTCCATGGGTTAGGCATTAGAGACAACCACATTCACTTTAAATAGGGCACCACGTAATTCCGTTGAGATGACACCGTATGAATTATGGTTTAGAGAAACCTAAGTTGTCGTTTCTTAAAGGTTTGGGGCTGCGACGCTTATGTGAAAAAGTTTCAGGATTAAGCTCGAACCCAAAGCGGATAAAGTACATCTTCATAGGACACCCAAAACAGTTGGGTATACCTCCTAATTCAGATCCTAAAGCAATATGAATTGTTTCTAGAATCGGGTCCTTTCTCGAGGAAAGGTTTCTCTCGAAAGAGTTGAGTGGGAGGATGGTCGAGACTTGATGAGGTTATTGAACCGTCTCTTCAACTAGTGTGTGGCAGGGCACAGGAAGTTGTTCCTGTGGCACCTACACCAATTGAAGTGGAAGCTTATGATATTGATCATGAAACTTCGGATCAAGTCACTACCAAACCTTGTGGGATGACAAGGATGCGTACTACTTCAGAGTGGTACGTAATCCTGTCTTGAAGGTCATGTTGCCAGACAACAATGAACCTACGAGCTATGGAGAAGCGATGGTGGGCCCGAATTCCGACAAATGGTTAGAAGCCATGAAATCCGAGATAGTATCCATATATCAGAACAAAGCATGGACTTTGATGGACTTGCCCGATGATCGGCAATCCATTGAGATAAATGGATCTTTTAAGAAGAAGACGGACGTGGATGGTAATGTCACCATCTATGAAGCTCGACTTGTGGCGAAGTGTTTTCCGACAAGTTCAAGGAGTTGACTACGATGAGATTTTCTCACTCGTAGCAATGCTTAAAGTCCGTCGGAATCATGTTAGCATTAGCTGCATTTATGAAATCTGGCAGATGGATGTCAAGACAAGTTTCCTTACCAGTTTTCGTAAGGAAAGGTTGTATGCAATACAATCAGAAAAGTTTTTGTCGATCCTAAGGATGCTAAAAGGTATGCTAGCTCCAGCGATCCTTCTAAGGACTGGAGTGAGCATCTGGAAGTTGGAATGTATGCTTTGATGATGATCAAAGATTTTGGGTTTGTACAAAGTTTATGAGAAACTTGTATTTCCAAAGAGGTGAGTGGGAGCACTATAGAATTTCTGATGAGTATATGTTGTTGACATATTGTTGATCAGAAATGACGTAGAATTTCTGGAAAGCATATAGGGTTATTTTGAAAGTGTTTTCCAATGGAAAGCCTGGATTAAGCTACTTGAACATTGAGCATCAAGATCTATAAGGATAGATCAAAATGCTTAATAATACTTTCAAATGAGCACATACCTTAACATGATCTTGAAGGTGTTCAAGATGGACCAGTCAAAGAAGGAGTTCTTGCCTGAGTTGTAAGGTACGAAGTTAAGACTTAAAGCTCGACCACGGCAGAATAGAGAGAAAGGACGAAGGTCGTCCCCTATGCTTAAGACGTAGGCTCTTCAGTATGCTATGCTGTGTACCGCACCTGAAGTGTGCCTTGCCATGAGTCAGTCAAGGGGTACAAGAGTGATCCAAGAATGGCTCACAGGACAGCGGTCAAAGTTATCCTTAGTAACTAGTGGACTAAGGAATTTTCTCGATTATGGAGGTGGTAAAAGAGTTCGTCGTAAAGGTTACGACGATGCAAGCTTGACACCTATCTGGATAGCTCTGAGTAGAGAGACCGGATACATATAATGGAGCAATAATTTAGAATAGCTCCAAGTAGAACAGTTGTTTGGAATAGCTCCAAATAGAGCGTGGAAGCTGCATCTAGGAGATGACATAGAGATTTGTAAAGCACACACGGATCTGAAAGGTTCAGACCCGTTGACTAAAACCTCTCTCACAAGCAACATGATCAAACATAAAACTCATTGAGTGTTAATCACATAGTGATGTGAACTAGACTACTGACTCTAGTATACTCTTGGGTATTAGTCACATGGCGATGTGACCTGTGAGTGTTAATCACATGGCGATGTGAACTAGATTATTGACTCTAGTGCAAGTGGGAGACTGTTGGAAATATGCCCTAGAGGCAATAATAAAAGTATTATTATTATATTTCCTTGTTCATGATAATTGTCTTTTATTCATGCTATAACTGTATTATCCGGAAATCGTAATACACGTGTGAATACATAGACCACAATATGTCCCTAGTGAGCCTCTAGTTGACTAGCTCGTTGTGATCAACAGATAGTCATGGTTTCCTGGCTATGGACATTGGATGTCGTTGATAACGGGATCACATCATTAGGAGAATGATGTGATGGACAAGACCCAATCCTAAGACTAGCACAAAAGATCGTGTAGTTCGTTTGCTAGAGCTTTGCCAATGTCAAGTATCTCTTCCTTTGACCATGAGATCATGTAACTCCTGGATACCGTAGGAGTGCTTTGGGTGTATCAAACGTCACAACGTAACTGGGTGACTATAAAGGTGCACTACAGGTATCTCCGAAAGTATCTATTGTTTTATGCGGATCGAGACTGGGATTTGTCACTCCGTGTAAACGGAGAGGTATCTCTGGGCCCACTCGGTAGGACATCATCATATGCGCAATGTGACCAAGGAGTTGATCACGGGATGATGTGTTACGGAACGAGTAAAGTGACTTGCCGGTAACGAGATTGAACAAGGTATTGGATACCGACGATCGAATCTCGGGCAAGTAACATACCGATAGACAAAGGGAATTGAATACGAGATTGATTAAGTCCTTGACATTGTGGTTCATCCGATGAGATCATCGTGGAACATGTGGGAACCAACATGGGTATCCAGATCCCGCTGTTGGTTATTGACCGGAGAACGTCTCGGTCATGTCTGCATGTCTCCCGAACCCGTAGGGTCTACACACTTAAGGTTCGATGACGCTAGGGTTATAAAGGAAGCTTGTATGTGGTTACCGAATGTTGTTCGGAGTCCCGGATGAGATCCCGGACGTCACGAGGAGTTCCGAAATGGTCCGGAGGTAAAGATTTATATATGGGAAGTCCTGTTTTGGACACCGGAAGAGTTTCGGGGTTTATCGGTATTGTACCGGGACCACCGGGAGGGTCCCGGGGGTCCACCAAGTGGGGCCACCAACCCCGGAGGGCTGCATGGGCCATGTGTGGGAGGGAACCAGCCCCAGGTGGGCTGGTGCGCCCCCCACAAGGGGCCCAAGGCGCAGGGGAGAGTGGGAGGGGACAAACCCTAGGGCAGATGGGCCCTAAGGCCCATGCTCCCTGCGCCTCCCCTCTCTCCCCCTCTGGCCGCCACACCAGATGCCATCTGGAGGCTGGCCGCTGCCCCTTGGGGTGGGAAACCCTAAAGGGGGCGCAGCCCTCCCCTTCCCCTATATATATGAGGCCTAGGGGCTGCCCATAATACGCGATTCGATCTCTCTTGGCGCAGCCCTACCTCTCTCCCTACTCCTCCTCTCCCATGGTGCTTGGCGAAGCCCTGCGGGATTGCCACGCTCCTCCACCACCACCACGCCGTTGTGCTGCTGCTGGATGGAGTCTTCCTCAACCTCTCCCTCTCTCCTTGCTGGATCAAGGCGTGGGAGACGTCACCGGGCTGTACGTGTGTTGAACGCGGAGGTGCCGTCCGTTCGGCACTTGATCATCGGTGATTTGAATCACGACGAGTACGACTCCATCAACCCCGTTCACTTGAATGCTTCCGCTTAGCGATCTACAAGGGTATGTAGATGCACTCTCCTTTCTACTCGTTGCTGGTCTCTCCATAGATAGATCTTGGTGATACGTAGGAAATTTTTTGAATTTCTGCTACGTTCCCCAACATTCACTGGTTCGGCTGCGGTATGAGGCTGCCGTCGCCGCAGGGCCTGGCCAGTGGTGGGAATAGTAGGGGGCAGTGAGGCCTCCGCGGCAGCACAGCCGGCCACAGGAGGCAGGAGCATGCGGCACGACCGGCGCTGCTTTGGGCGGCTGGAGCAAGAAGACCAGAAGTTGAAGAAGCACTATTGCCGTTGGATGGACATCGTACGGTCACTGGAGCTAGAATCATTCATATTGACTAAAGTTGACAAATGCCCCGTCCCAGTCAACTTAGTAGGCCCACAAGTCAGCCTCCCACCATGATGGGTCCCAGCTAGCAGGGGTAGTATTCATTTTTTTTGTGCGTAATAAGGAGGCACTTCTGGTGGGTCCGAGCTGACAGCGGGGGAAACATTTTTTTCGCGAAATACGCTGGCCCGTCCGGCGGGTCCCAGCAGTCAGGGGGGAAACGTTTTTTTCACGAAATAAGGTGGCCCATCCGGTGGGTCCCTGCTGTCAGGTGGAGGTATAATTATTTTGCACGTAATAAGGAGGCACTTCCTTGCGGCCGCCTGGATCCAGCTGTCAGCCTCTCCACGTACAGTACTCTTCTGATGGAAGTCGGTCGTTGACCACGTTGACCACGCCGCGCCGAGAGCACCAGGGCGGTGGTCTGAACGACGGCGAGGCCTAGAAAGGGGACGACGCGGAGCTGGGAAAGACGCAGAAGTGGAAGCCCGTGCGGAGAGGAGTACGAGGGTTCACTGGTTCGGCTGCGGTGTGAGGCTGCCGTCGCCGCAGAATAACAGGGGGTGTGGGTGAGTAGAGGGATGGCCTGGCCAGCGGTGGGAGTAGTACGGGGCTGTGAGGCCTCCGCGGCATCACAGCCGGCCACGGGAGGCAGGAGCACGCGCACGATCGGCGCTCCTTTGGGCGGCTGGAGCAAGAAGACTAGAGGTTGAAGAAGCACTATGGCCATTGGATGGACATCATACGATCACTACAGCTAGAATCGTTTATATTGACTAAGTTGACAAAGCCTTTGGTACGCGTCAACTTAGTAGGGCCATAGCTCGGATTTGGCAGAGAACATATAGCCCATTTGCGATTTGTAAAAATGTACAACCCATTTTTTAATTCTAATGGAATTTACTACAGCCCATTTACAGTTTATTAAAAGTACAGCCCAACTTCTAGCTAGGACAACGATTAATAATTTCAAACAACCGCTCAAAACAGAATTCAAAAAAAATTCCCACATTTTGACGGGATCCGAAATTTCTAGTCAGGTCAAATATAATTTCAAAATAAAGTTGTATTACGTTTAAATCCAACGAAATATTGCGCGCGCAACAAGTAATGAAATTAAAATTTTCAAATTCCAAAAATAATTTCAAACTAATTACGTGTTTGGTGCATAGTAATTGTCCAGTTATTATAATTACATCCCATTTATTATTTCTTAAAGTCCATTTTCTTGTTAAGCCTAATGCATACCTCCTAGGAAAGTTTGCAGCCCAACGGGGCGGAGAATAACAAGTTGACCCAGATATTATGTACAACTGTCGGCCCAGTTGCATTGCTGATGTTGAAAAAAGGCATGTGTAGTACAGTACAACCTAACATGGTTACTCAGCCCACATTCAGCGACGCTGGAAAGGCCCAAACAAGGCTTCTGTAAACTTTTTGAAGTCACTGAGCTCAATTAATAACTTAAGAAAAAAGTTAGATTACAGTGGAACCTAATTAAAAGCTGTCACGAGCAAATAAATAATTCAACGGGTCCCACTTGTGCGTATGCGCGCGCGCGTGTGTGTGTGTGTGAGAGAGAGAGAGATAGAGAGAGACCCATCGGTTGATGCTCGTAAATACATCTTTCAGCCATATGCATTGCTGATGCTCAGTAAAAACTTATATAGTTGACAGAATCATATAGAACATCATAGCACACTGAACTTGCATACAAAAATTTCACGCAGGCGGCACAATCAGGATGGAAGCAGTGGATCGCTACGGGAAGGGTTATGTTGAAACCAATGAAGTCGTACATAAAAGTTCATTGTCTTTATCAATGACGGGGAAATATCTTGAATGTTGTGCAAAGAAAACAGACAGACAACACAATAAGTTCTGCTAGCACATTAAGTTGACGTACAGCCCTTTCTAAAAAAAGTTCAGGTACAAAATTAGAACAGGTCACAATCAAATGTACTGGCATATCAGTGCTTCACACCCATAGCTCGGATTTAACTAGTACTCCCTCCGTCCGGGAAAAGTTGTCCACAGGGCAGTGTATTTTTTTTTGCAAAAAAACCCACAGAGTTTTAAACACATCACAAAGAAGTCCATCTCCTTCCTTCCTCCTCCCCCATCGCTCGCGCCTTGCAGCCATCGCCGGCTACCCACCTGCGCTGCCGCCCGCCTGGATCTGCGCCGCGACCAACACCAGAACCGTGGCCCAGCCTGCGACCAACAACAACGCCGCCACCCGCTTGCACCTGTGCCGCGGCTTACCACCTGCACCGCCCACCGTGAGGCGACCTGCGCCGCCCCCCTCCTTGAGCTACGCCGCCGGCCTCGTTGAAGGTCACCGCCCATGTTCGCCCACCTTCTCCGCCCACCCGCGCCTTCGATTTTGTCCGCTTCGTCCGCCGGCGCTGTGGACAATTCCGGCCACTCCCGCCTCTCATGCTGCTACTGGTGGACGACGCTGGCGCCATGGACCTCTGATGCTGCTTTTGCCTTTTCCCCTGCCTCGCCTTTGCTGCCACTCCTGCATGTGCTGGTGTGTCTGCCCCGCCCGCCTCTGCTACTGCTGCTATTCAATTTGTTGTTGTGAGTCTGAATTTGCTGTTCTCAATACAGGCGGAGAAAATTCAGTCAGGGGATACAAAGCTAGAGAAATAATCCAGGACAAAGGCTGTACACTGCTGCTAAATATGAACAGATTATAGTGAAAATTTAGTTTGATGCCATCAAATTCATTGAGTAATACTCTTGGCATTCTTGGAGATCTGCTAGTTTTTGGAAGTTTTTCTTGCTACAGTTAACTGAAAATGTTCAGTGTTCCAATACTATAGAGAAACTACAGTGCCTGTAATTCAGTTATGACTCCTTTATCGAAACTGTAGTGTTCGCTAAAAATGAGATGTAAACTAAATGAGTTTGTGATTTGCAGAAGCTGTAGCATACTCCAACAAGTGATAAATGCACTCAAAAGTTCACTGAGAAAATGCAGAGGCTGCTCACTTGTTACTGAAAGTTTTCTGGAGTGATAAATGCACGCAAAAGAAGTTCAGTTAACTGTTACTGTTGCTGTATGAATCCCAACCAGGTCAATTTGTTGTCAATTACTCTGTAACACTCAACCAGGTTTATGCAAAATGAAGATCAACCAGTATTATTTGGATCATTTGAATTTATTTTCTTTATTTGGATTTATACACCATTTGTCCAATTGCGAACATACCTAAAGTTTCCAATTATCCAATTTCAGTCATTCATTTTACAGGGAGCTAAACATAGCCACGACTCTTCCCTAAATATTCCTGTAGAATCAATTCAAGTAGCACAAAACTGAAAACTGAAAACTGCCACAACCCCTTAACTAAGAGTTGATAAAAACATGTCCCTAAAATTGGAATTATTTGAATTAGCTAGGTTTATTCTTGTTCATATACAGAAAAAGATGAATATTGTTCGTCTACTAGTTACTTCAAATTTAGAACTGAATAAACACTTGTCATCTTCAGTAAACACTTGTAAATCTAGAGTGGTTTTAACCTTAGAATGCACCAAGTACTAATGTCCTTTGCCACTCTACACACCATCTACTTGGAGTAGACAGCAAGATTCACAAAGACATGCACGCTTCAATAGACTTGTGAATGCTAGCAAAGTGATAAGTAAAAACTTGGATGTTCTTAGAAATATAGCACCAGAGGACATTAAGTGAACTGGCCTGTATGCTAAAGGCAAGGAAATGCCACCTTCTTTTCTTCTTCGAGCAGTTGATGAACTGGCCTATATGCTGCAGCTACACATAGGTTCTGCAGAAAATGCACCAAAAGAGTTACACACATGTGAAGTAAGTAGAAAGCAACATTTAATCTCCACTTCTTTTCTTTTGGTAGTGAAATTCAATTTGAATTTTGTAAGCACAGAAAATGCACCAATACTGAACATTTATTCCCACCTCCACCACCATCTTGTCAGTTTCGACAGTGTGTGTATGGAGTAGTTTTGATGGCAATATAATTGTGCATCATGTAAACATTATGAGAATGATTAAGGGTCCAGCAATCAGATTATAATTATGACCAGAACAGAGGAACAAATATCATGGTTAGTTTTATGTAAAAAAAATCAGAAATGGAGTTACTCACTTGAAGTTACTATAGTTACTCACTTGAACTTACTGTAGTAGTGGCCAAAATTCAGAAAAGTTACTAAAAATCAGAAGTAGTGGCCAAATTCAAAGTACTAAAAAGATTCTACACTAAATATATAGTGTTATCCATGTTCTGTATCCAGGACATTTGAATTATTCAGAGAAGGATAATGCAAACTAAAAAGTGTTACGCAAAGTAAAACTGATCCATGTTCTGTATCCAGGACACTAATTTTTGACATTTGAAGCTACATTTCAATTGTTATGCCTCTGTCAATTATTGAATTATTCAGAATATTTAAATTATTCAGAGATCCATGTTCTATATCCAGGATAATGCAAACTGAAAAGTGTTAAAAAGACCATGTGTTTTTTGGGGTCAAAATCTACATGTAAAACTGAAAACTAAAAATAAAAATGGAGAATGTTGTGTCTCCCACTCACACGCTCAAAAAAAACTATGACACATTTTTTTATCTGTTTGCATAGGTCCCACCTATCAGGAAGGATGGGCACGTACACGAACAAGTACGACTCATCAGTCTACCCGCATAGCCTTTTCGTTTAGTCTACCTAGCCGTCTAATCAACTTCCTGCACGCCACTTCTCCCATTTACTTCTCCATCGGGAACCGATTTTCCTCGGCTTCTTCACCTCCCCTTCGTCTTCATTTGCATCCAAACCACATTGAGTTCACATTATTTTAACCTCTTTAAATAATCATCTACTACTTCAGTTAGACTAGCCATCTAATCCTAATTCTCCAAACCATAGCCCTCTGTTCCAGCGGTTCCAAATGGCAGAAGAGATCGAGATGCAGGTTTTTAGCGTCCAACATGTCCTCGTCGAAGGCTCGATGCGCATAGTTGCCACCGTCACCGTCCACCCAAGGGTTGTTCGGCAGCGGATCAACAATGTATCCAAATCCCTCGAAAAGGTAGAGATGAGGGTCATCGGTCTCGACGCAGAGTACACGGAGCGTGCCCTGGGAAGATCCAGTGCGCCGCCGTCCTTCAGCTGTGCCACGAAGATGATGTTTTGGTGTACCACATCATACACTCGCCCTCCATACCACGTGAGCTTCATGATTTCTTGTCTCGGGAGGACGTATACTTCTGTGGGGCAGCCATCGAAGGGGACAAACAGAAGCTGAAGCCGTACAACCTTGATTTGAAAAGCATCGCTGACCTACAAACCATAATCAAAATTCCTGTAGAAGATTGTGATAAACATACACCATCCCTATTCGATGTAGCAAATTTTGTGCTCGGTACAAATCTTCAGAAGGGTGACGAGATGGTGGCATTAAGGTCGTCTGGATGGGAGAATTATCCCTTGATGTATGAGCGGATAAAATATGCTGCCCTCGATGCCCGTGTGAGTTTCGAGATAGCTAAAAGGTCCAAAGAGCTTGTTGCGAAGCCGTCTCCCACAGAGAATGAGAACAACAAGAAGAATAAGAATAAAATGCTGCACCAGCAGGAGGGCATTATGGATGGATGAACTATTTCCTCTCTTGTAAAAAAAATTATTCCCTCCCGGTGTATATTGATATAGATGGACTATTTTGATGGTGTGCATGTCTTTGGAACAGAGTAGTAGCGTGGGTCCGCTTGACTATAAGGAACTATTTATCCGCATATATAGCTTTCTCTGCTACTCCTTCCAGTGATCGGTATGCAGTGCATGTGTCCGTAGACATGACAGCTTGTGTGCATGACATGTGGGCCACCTAAAATGCAGCGAGCATCTAGTTTCTACCACAGCCACCTGTGATTCCCACGACGCCGCTCGAACCCATGAAACCACACGTCCCTCGACCTGCGGCTCACCCCTCTTGGCCACAGTGCCCCTCTGCCTACGGGAGCATTACATGTGGACCAGTCACCTATCGGGTCCACATGTTATTGACTCAAAGTTAGGTGTAGTAAGGCGTTGAAGCTCAGTCCCGACGGCCCTGAGAGGGAAATGTAACTCCTGCGCCAGGGCTTGTGGTGCTCCCGCAGCACGAACTCGTGCCAAACTCAAGATTTGTTTCTTTACTATACATGCACGCAACGATTTAATGGACATTGTAATCTCAACATGTGATGGGGAGCTATAAATTTGAATTTGAAACTTATAAAACGAAAAGATTCAAAGAAAATAAACTGGGAGAGAGGGAGTATATCGTAGGATGTGTCCCATACAAAATAAGTCCCCTGGTTTGTCACCGCGAAGATGCGGTTAGAAAGGAGCACAACGTCTTCCTACTCGTACGGCAACAAATCGGCCGCAGACAGCATGGTCCGCCTTTGACTGCCATGTGCAAGGTTCGTGCTATCTTATTCAATCTCACCGTGGTTCCATCGTACCAATTCATGCGGTGGCCCGTTGCATGGCTGATCCCAATGTTGGACAAAGGTTCTACGGGAACGGTGTCACCGTTGTAAATGTTGTGCAAATTGATGTTGGTACCCTCCTGTACATATGCAAGCCAATCTCCACTCGCACCGAGCCTAACCTGTGAAACAGTGGGCAGGGGGAGAATTAGGAAATGGACACGGAAGTAGTCTTTAGAATGCATTTACTACATGATCAAACTCATCCTACCCGCTCATCGGAGGTAATCTGAGTGCCCCTCAACGTCGGCATCTCAAGGGGTGTCAACTTGCAACTACGGCCACGCCGCGCTGGAGAGACCCCCAAGGAAACATCCTCGTGCGTTCCACGGAACATCAAGATGCACTTGTATGAGTAGTTTATCTTGTGAGAGAAAATGATGAACGAGGGAAGGCCTCTAGAGATAGAGATGGACACTACTACTACCAATGTGCTGGCCTGTGCGTTGCAATGGATCCAAAGTAGGAAAATAATACTTGTTCACGTGCTTGAAATATAAACACTCTAGTTTTGATATACATGTGTCAGCAGACATGACAGCTTGTCCATGGAAGTTGAACCACGGCGACCATCACGTTTCTTGTTTCTACCACTGCCACACCCACACGCGATTCCCACGACGCCGCTCCAACCCACGGCACGACGTCCCCCGACGTGGACATGGATCCTCTGACGTGGCTATCACTGCCTTGCCCTGCCTTTCCTTCGCTGACAGGTGGGACCCATGATTATGGGTCCCACATGTCAGTGACAGAATGGTAGGATTGTTCGCTTCAGGGGATCCTCATCCCCCCGACGTGCCCCTCATCTCTCTTGACCCCACCGCTCCTCTGCCTTTGTGTGCATGACATGCGGGCCAGTTGAACTGTAGCGACCATAAACTTTCTACCACAGACACACCCGATTGGACGCAGTTTGCCTGCTCCGCTGCTGTGCTCCGATCCATATTCCCGCACCATCGAATTTTCATCCAGCGGCTGTGACACATTTCGTCCCGGGCATCAATCCTCAGCTGGAGTACTTATGTACTCCCTCCAGTCCTTTTTACTCTGCACATTGGATTTGCCGAAAGACAAACTTTGCTAAGGTTGACCAAATTTATATTAGAAATTATTAGCATCTATAATATCTAATAAATATAATATGAAAATATATTCCAAGATGAATCTAATGATATTGGTGTTGTTATGTGAATGTCTACAATTTTTTATATAAACTTGGTCAAAGTTGGATGAGATTGACTTCGGACAAACCTAATATGCAGAGTAAAAAGGACTGGAGGGAGTACTACAGGTAGTACCCACCGGTGTGGCCATCTACGCCTCGTAACGCCCCGACGCCCAGCTGTGGCACCCTCGCCACGGCCACGCCACCACCGGCCGGTTCATCTCGAACGAGTGAGTCGCGAACCAATCCACCACCATGAGAATGAAATGTGGGCCAACCGCATTTAAGGTCCGCATGTCATTGACTCATAGGCCGGGCACTAAGTGTTGGAAATATGCCCTAGAGGCAATAATAAAATGGTTATTATTATATTTCTTTGTTCATGATAATTTTCTATTGTTCATGCTATAATTGAGTTATCCGGAAATTGTAATACATGTGTGAATACATAGACCACAACATGTCCCTAGTGAGCCTCTAGTTGACTAGCTCGTTGATCAAAAGATAGTCATGGTTTCCTAACTATGGACATTGGATGTCATTGATAACGGGATCACATCATTAGGAGAATGATGTGATGGACAAGACCCAATCCTAAAGCATAGCTCAAAGATCGTGTAGTTCGTTTGCTGTAGCTTTTCTGAATGTCAAGTATCATTTCCTTAGACCATGAGATTGTGCAACTCCCGGATACCGTAGGAGTGCCTTGGGTGTGCTAAACGTCACAACATAACTGGGTGACTATAAAGGTACATTACAGGTATCTCCGAAAGTGTCTGTTGGGTTGGCACGAATCGAGACTGGGATTTTTCACTCCGTATGACGGAGAGGTATCTCTAGGCCCACTCGGTAATGCATCATCATAATGAGCTCAATGTGATCAAGTGGTTGATCACGGGATCATGTATTACAGTACGAGTAAAGTGACTTGCCGGTAATGAGACTGAACAAGGTATTGGGATACCGACGATCGAGTCTCGGGCAAGTAACGTACCGATTGACAAAGGGAATTGTATACAGATTGATTGAATCCTCGACATCGTGGTTCATCCGATGAGATCACCGAGGAGCATGTGGGAGCCAACATGGGTATCAAAATCCCCCTGTTGGTTATTGACCGGAGAGTCGTCTCGGTCATGTATGCATGTCTCCCGAACCCGTAGGGTCTACACACTTAAGGTTCGGTGACGCTAGGGTTGTTAGGAAGACTTGTATGTGATTACCGAATGTTGTTCGGAGTCCCAGATGAGATCCTGGACGTCACGAGGAGTTTCGGAATGGTCCGGAGGTGAAGATTTATATGTAGGAAGTTGTCATACGGTCACCGGAAAGGTTCGGAGGCATATCGGTATTGTACCGGGGCCACCGGAGGAGTTCCGGGGCTCCATTGGGAGGGGCCACCTCTCTCGGAGGGCATAATGGGCTGTAGAGGAAAGGGTAACCATCCCTACATGGGCTGGCCGCATCCCCCCCTTGGGCCCATGCGCCTAGGGTTGGGGGGAAACCCTAAAAGGGGCGCCCCCCTTGCTTGGGGGGCAAGCCCGCTCCCCTTGGCCGCCGCCGCCCCTCTAGATCTCATCTAGAGGGGGCCGGCCCCCTTCCTCCTTCCCCTATAAATAGAGGGGCACGGGGAGGGCTGCATAAAACATCCAATGTGCAGCCCCTCCCCTCCCCAACACCTCTCCTCCTCCGTAAGAGCTTGGCGAAGCCCTGCCGGAGTACTGCAGCTTCACCACCCCCACGCCGTCGTGCTGCTGTTGGAGCCCTCCTCCTCAACCTCTCCCTCCTCCTTGCTGGATCAAGGTGCGGGAGACGTCCTCGCTCCGTACATGTGTTGAACACGGAGGTGCCGTCCGTTCGGCACTAGGATCTTCGGTGATTTGGATCACGTCGAGTACGACTCCATCAACCCCGTTCTCTTGAACGCTTCCGCTCGTGATCTACAAGGGTATGTAGATGCACTCCTCTCTCCCTCATTGCTAGATGACTCCATACATTGATCTTGGTGATGCGTAGAAAATTTTAAAATTTTGCTTCGTTCCCCAACAGTGGAATCATGAGCTAGGTCTATGCGTAGTTACTATGCACGAGTAGAACACAAAGCAGTTGTGGGCGTCGATATTGTCAACTATCTTGCCGTTACTAGTCTTATCTTGATTCGGCGGCATTGTGGGATGAAGCGGCCCGGACCAACCTTACGCGTACGCTTACGTGAGACCGGTTCCATCGACTAACATGCACTAGTTGCATGAGGTGGCTGGCGGGTGTCTGTCTCTCCCACTTTAGTCGGATCGGATTCGATGAACAGGGTCCTTATGAAGGGTAAATAGAAATTGGCAATTCACGTTGTGGTTTTGGCGTAGGTAAGAAACGTTCTTGCTAGAAACCTATAGCAGCCACGTAAAAACTTGCAACAACAATTAGAGGACGTCTAACTTGTTTTTGTAGCAAGTGTTTTGTGATGTGATATGGCCAAAGGATGTGATCAATGATATATGTGATGTATGAGATGATCATGTTCTTGTAATAGGAATCACGACTTGCATGTCGATGAGTATGACAACCGGCAGGAGCCATAGGAGTTGTCTTTATTTATTTATGACCTGCGTGTCAACATAAACGTCATGTAATTACTTTACTTTATTGCTAAAGCGTTAGCCATAGTAGTAGAAGTAATAGATGACGAGACAACATCAAGAAGAAACGATGATGGAGATCATGATGATGGAGATCATGGTGTCATGCCGGTGACAACGATGATCATGGAGCCCCGAAGATGGAGATCAAAAGGAGCAAATGATATTGGCCATATCATTCACTATTTGATTGCATGTGATGTTTATCATGTTTTGCATCTTATTTGCTTAGAACGACGGTAGCTTAAATAAGATGATCCCTCAAAATATTTCAAGAAAGTGTTCCCCCTAACTATGCACCGTTGCGAAGGTTCGTTGTTTCGAAGCACCATTGATGATCGGGTGTGATAGATTCTAACGTTCGAATACAATGGGTGTAAGCCAGATTTACACATGCAATACACTTAGGTTGACTTGACGAGCCTAGCATGTACACACATGGCCTCGGAACACGGAAGACCGAAAGGTCAAGCATGAGTCGTATAGAAGATATGATCAACATGAAGATGTTCATCGATGTTGACTAGTCCGTCTCACGTGATGATCGGACACGGCCTAGTTAACTCGGATCATGTTATACTTAGATGACTGGAGGGATGTCTATCTGAGTGGGAGTTCATTGAATAATTTAATTAGATGAACTTAATTATCATGAACTTAGTCTAAAATCTTTACAATATGTCTTGTAGATCAAATGGCCCACGTTGTCCTCAACTTCAACACGTTCCTAGAGGAAACCAAGCTGAAAGACGATGGCAGCAACTATAGGACTGGGTCCGGAACCTGAGGATCATCCTCATAGCTTCCAAGAAATATTATGTCCTAGAAGCACCGCTAGGTGACGCACCTGTCCCAGAGAACCAAGACGTTATGAATGCTTGGCAGTCACGTGCTGATGATTACTCCCTCGTTCAGTGCGGCATGCTTTACAGCTTAGAACCGGGGCTCCAAAAGCATTTTGAGAGACACGGAGCATATGAGATGTTCGAAGAGCTGAAAATGGTTTTTCAAGCTCATGCCCGGGTCGTGAGATATGAAGTCTCCGACAAGTTCTTCAGCTGTAAGATGGAGGAAAATAGTTCTGTCAGTGAGCACATACTCAAAATGTCTGGGTTGCATAACCGCTTGACTCAGCTAGGAGTTAATCTCCCGGATGACGCGGTCATTGACAGAATCCTTCAGTCGCTTCCACCGAGCTACAAGAGCTTTGTGATGAACTTCAATATGCAGGGGATGGAAAAGACCATTCCTGAGGTATATTCAATGCTGAAATCAGCAGAGGTGGAAATCAAAAAGGAACATCAAGTGTTGATGGTGAATAAAACCACTAAGTTCAAGAAAGGCAAGGGTAAAAAGAACTTCAAGAAGGACGGCAAGGGAGTTGCCGCGCCCGGTAAGCAAGCTGCCGGGAAGAAGCCAGAGAATGGACCCAAGCCCGAGACTGAGTGTTTTTATTGCAAGGGAAGTGGTCACTGGAAGCGGAACTGCCCCAAATACTTAGCGGACAAGAAGGCCGGCAACACGAAAGGTATATGTGATATACATGTAATTGATGTGTACCTTACCAGTACTCGTAGTAGCTCCTGGGTATTTGATACCGGTGCGGTTGCTCACATTTGTAACTCAAAGCAGGTGCTGCGGAATAAGCAGAGACTGGCGAAGGACGAGGTGACGATACGCGTCGGGAATGGTTCCAAGGTCGATGTGATCGCCGTCGGCACGCTGCCTCTACATTTACCTACGGGATTAGTTTTAAACCTCAATAATTGTTATTTAGTGCCAGCTTTGAGCATGAACATTGTATCAGGATCTCGTTTAATTCGAGATGGCTACTCATTTAAATCCGAGAATAATGGTTGTTCTATTTATATGAGAGATATGTTTTATGGTCATGCTCCGATGGTGAATGGTTTATTCTTAATGAATCTCGAGCGTAATGCTACACATATTCTTAGTGTGAATACCAAAATATGTAAGGTTGATAACGATAGTCCCACATACTTGTGGCACTGCCGCCTTGGTCACATAGGTGTCAAACGCATGAAGAAGCTCCATGCAGATGGACTTTTAGAGTCTCTTGATTATGAATCATTTGACATGTGCGAACCATGCCTCATGGGTAAAATGAACAAGACTCCGTTCTCAGGAACAATGGAGCGAGCAACCAACTTATTGGAAATCATACATACTGATGTGTGCGGTCCAATGAGTGTTGAGGCTCACGGTGGCTATCGTTATGTTCTCACCCTCACTGATGACTTGAGTAGATATGGGTATGTCTACTTAATGAAACACAAGTCTGAGACCTTTGAAAAGTTTAAGGAATTCTAGAGTGAGGTTGAGAATCAACGTGACAGAAAAATCAAGTTCTTGCGATCAGATCGTGGGGGAGAATACTTGAGTCACGAATTTGGCACACACTTAAGAAAATGTGGAATAGTTTCACAACTCACGCCGCCGGGAACACCTCAGCGTAATGGTGTGTCCGAATGTTGTAATCGCACTCTATTGGATATGGTGCGATCTATGATGTCTCTTGCCGATTTACCGCTGTCATTTTGGGGCTATGCTTTAGAGACTGCCGCATTCACTTTAAATAGGACTCTGTCGAAATCCGTTGAGACGACACTGTATGAATTATGGTTTGGGAAGAAACCTAAGCTGTCGTTTCTAAAAGTTTGGGGATGCGATGCTTATGTCAATAAACTTCAACCTGAAAAGCTCGAACCCAAGTCGGAAAAATGCGTCTTCATAGGATACCCTAAAGAAACTGTTGGGTATACCTTCTACCTCAGATCCGAAGGCAAGATCTTTGTTGCCAAGAATGGTTCCTTTCTAGAGAAAGAGTTTCTCTCGAAAGAAATAAGTGGGAGGAAAGTAGAACTTGATGAAATATTACCTCTTGAACTGGTAAGTGGCGCAGCTCAAGAAAATGTTCCTGAGGTGCCTGCACCGACTAGAGAGGAAGTTAATGATGATGATCATGAAACTTCAGATCAAGTTACTGCTGAACTTCATAGGTCCACGAGGACACGTTCCGCACCAGAGTGGTACGGAAACCCTGTCTTGGAAATCATGTTGTTAGACAACGGTGAACCTTCGAACTATGAAGAAGTGATGGCGGGCCCGGATTCCGACAAATGGCTGGAAGCCATGAAATCCGGGATAGGATCCATGTATGAAAACGAAGTGTGGACTTTGACTAACTTGCCCGATGATCGGTGAGCCATAGAAAATAAATGGATCTTTAAGAAGAAGACAGACATGGATGGTAATGTGACCATCTATAAAGCTCGGCTTGTCGCTAAGGGTTATCGACAAGTTCAAGGGGTTGACTATGATGAGACTTTCTCACCCGTAGCGAAGCTGAAGTCCGTCCGAATCATGTTAGCAATTGCCACATTCTATGATTATGAGATATGGCAAATGGACGTCAAAACAGCATTCCTTAATGGTTTCCTTAAGGAAGAATTGTATATGATGCAGTCGGAAGGTTTTGTCGATCCTAAGAATGCTGACAAGGTGTGCAAGCTCCAACGCTCGATTTATGGGCTGGTGCAAGCATCTCGGAGTTGGAACATTCGTTTTGATGAGATGATCAAAGCGTTTGGGTTTACGCAAACTTATGGAGAAGCTTGCATTTACAAGAAAGTGAGTGGGAGCTCTGTAGCATTTCTCATATTGTATGTGGATGACATACTGTTGATGGGAAATGATATAGAATTCTTGGAAAGCATAAAGGCCTACTTGAACAAGTGTTTTTCAATGAAGGACCTTGAAGAAGCTGCTTATATATTAGGCATCAAGATCTATAGAGATAGATCGAGACGCCTCATTGGTCTTTCACAGAGTACATACCTTGACAAGATATTGAAGAAGTTCAAAATGGATCAGTCAAAGAAGGGGTTCTTGCCTGTATTGCAAGGTACGAGATTGAGCACGGCTCAATGCCCGACCACGGCAGAAGATAGAGAAAAGATGAGTGTCGTCCCCTATGCCTCGGCCATAGGGTCTATCATGTATGCTATGCTGTGTACCAGACCTGATGTAAACCTTGCCGTAAGTTTGGTAGGAAGGTACCAAAGTAATCCCGGCATGGAACACTGGACAGTGGTCAAGAATATCCTGAAGTACCTGAAAAGGACTAAGGAAATGTTTCTTGTTTATGGAGGTGATGAAGAGCTCGTCGTAAAGGGTTACGTCGATGCTAGCTTCGACACATATCTGGATGACTCTAAGTCACAAACCGGATATGTGTATATTTTGAATGGTGGGGCAGTAAGCTGGTGCAGTTGCAAGCAAAGCATTGTGGCAGGATCTATATGTGGAGCGGAGTACATGGCAGCCTCAGAGGCAGCACAAGAAGCAGTCTGGGTGAAGGAGTTCATTACCGACCTAGGAGTCATACCAATGCTTCGGGCCCGATGACTCTCTTCTGTGACAACACTGGAGCTATTGCCCTTGCCAAGGAGCCCAGGTTTCACAGGAAGACCAGGCATATCAAGCGTCGCTTCAATTCCATTCGTGAAAGTGTTCAAAATGGAGACATAGAGATTTGTAAAGTACATACGAACCTGAATGTGGCAGATCCGTTGACTAAACCTCTCCCTAGAGCAAAACATGATCAACACCAGAACTGCATGGGTGTTCGATTCATCACAATGTAACTAGAATATTGACTCTAGTGCAAGTGGGAGACTGTTGGAAATATGCCCTAGAGGCAATAATAAAATGGTTATTATTATATTTCTTTGTTCATGATAATTGTCTATTGTTCATGCTATAATTGTGTTATCCGGAAATCGTAATACATGTGTGAATACATAGACCACAACACGTCCCTAGTGAGCCTCTAGTTGACTAGTTCGTTGATCAAAAGATAGTCATGGTTTCCTGACTATGGACATTGGATGTCATTGATAACGGGATCATATCATTAGGAGAATGATGTGATGGACAAGACCCAATCCTAAAGCATAGCTCAAAGATCGTGTAGTTCGTTTGCTATAGCTTTTCTAAATGTCAAGTATCATTTCCTTAGACCATGAGATTGTGCAACTCCCGGATACCATAGGAGTGCCTTGGGTGTGCCAAACATCACAACGTAACTGGGTGACTATAAAGGTACATTACAGGTATCTCCGAAAGTGTCTGTTGGGTTGGCACGAATCGAGACTGGGATTTTTCACTCCGTATGACGGAGAGGTATCTCTGGGCCCACTCGGTAATGCATCATCATAATGAGCTCAATGTGATCAAGTGGTTGATCATGGGATCATGCACTACGGTACGAGTAAAGTGACTTGCCGGTAACGAGACTGAAAAAGGTATTGGGATACCGATGATCGAGTCTCGGGCAAGTAACATACCGATTGACAAAGGGAATTGTATACGGATTGATTGAATCCTCGACATCATGGTTCATCCGATGAGATAATCAAGGAGCATGTGGGAGCCAACATGGGTATCCATATCCCACTGTTGGTTATTGACCGGAGAGTCGTCTCGGTCATGTCTGCATGTCTCTCGAACCCGTAGGGTCTACACACTTAAGGTTCGGTGACGCTAGGGTTGTTAGGAAGACTTGTATGTGATTACCGAATGTTGTTCGGAGTCCCGGATGAGATCCCGGACGTCACGAGGAGTTCCGGAATGGTCCGGAGGTGAAGATTTATATGTAGGAAGTTGTCATACGGTCACCAGAAAGGTTCGGGGGCATATCGGTATTGTACCGGGGCCACCGGACGGGTACCGGGGGTCCACCGGGAGGGGCCACCTCTCTCGGAGGGCCTAATGGGCTGTAGAGGAAAGTGGAACCAGCCCTACATGGGCTGGCCGCATCCCCCCCTTGGGCCCATGCGCCTAGGGTTGGGGGGGAACCCTAAAGGGGGCGCCCCCCTTGCTTGGGGGGCAAGCCCCCTCCCCTTGGCCGCCGCCCCCCCTCTAGATCTCATCTAGAGGGGGGCGGCCCCCTTCCTCCTTCCCCTATAAAGAGAGGGGCAAGGGGAGGGCTGCATACAACATCCAAGGTGCAACCCCTCCCCTCCCCAACACCTCTCCTCCTCCGTAAGAGCTTGGCGAAGCCCTGCCGGTGTACTGCAGCTTCACCACCACCACGCCGTCGTGCTGCTGTTGGAGCCCTCTTCCTCAACCTCTCCCTCCTCCTTGCTGGATCAAGGCACGGGAGACGTCCTTGCTCCGTACGTGTGTGGAACGCGGAGGTGCCGTCCATTCGGTGCTAGGATCTTTGGTGATTTGGATCATGTCGAGTACGACTCCATCAACCCCGTTCTCTTGAACGCTTCCGCTCGTGATCTACAAGGGTATGTAGATGCACTCCTCTCTCCCTCGTTGCTAGATGACTCCATAGATTGATCTTGGTGATGCGTAGAAAATTTTAAAATTCTGCTATGTTCCCCAACACTAAGCCACTGAAGTTCGGTCCCGTGGGCCCCGAGAGGGAAATGTAACTCCTGCGGCAGGCCTTGTGGTGCTCCCGCAGTACGAGCTCGTGCCAAAACTGGAATTTGTTACTTACTACTACCAACTAGTACTAGTAAGGTACACATGCATTGCACGCATGAGATTCTGGTGGTTTGTGCATTATGCTTCTACATGTGGAGCTTTCTGGATTCTAACATGTGGCAAAATCTGGTGGAATGTAAGGTTAGGCAAGTTTGATTAACCTAGGTGAGTGTTTGGTTCAAGCCACACCTTAGGCAAGCCACACTAAGGCCCCACATGACATACACACAAAAAATGTGGCAAGATTCCCTTAGGCTTGCCAACTTGTTTCTCTCGTTTTGAAGAACTAATAACTTTGGCTAAGCTTAGTTGTGGCAAAGTTAGTCATGAATTAAGTTCAACCATGGAGTCTTCTAGATTATACATGTGGTAGAATCTGGTGGATGATATCCAACGGCCAGTAGTGCTCGGATTTTCCATCTTTGTACCGTCGGATTGGCTTCATCCAACGACCAACTTTCAAAGTTTTTCACACACTATATAGGGGGTATAGATATAGATGTGCCGGTCCGTTGCAATGGATCCAAAGTATATATATATCTATTTACTGGAGTGCACTCGAAACACATTATCTATTTATTTTTCTCTAACCTTCCGTAGCCATGCAACCAAGCCACATAAGTTTCATGGGTGCCCCCCACATCATATTATTCATACTACGTTGATTGAAAAAAATATAAATCACCCAAAACAAGATCTTCCCGTTTTTTGTTCCTACAATGTTGTGCCGTGCACGTACCTACTAGTTGTATAGTGGAAGTACTAGTAATATAGTATTAGGAGTACAAAATTGGTACTAGTAGGAGTAGTACTAGTACGTAATGCTCCTACTCTATCAACGAGCCCCGTCTGACACCAAATTTGTTGGCTTCCGTGCTACAACTAGATCTTCCCCTCGTTTCTGTTTTCCAACCCGGCAGCGGGCGGGGTGTCGGTTTGCTCAACGGCGGTCCCACATGAAAGTGAAAATGCTAGGCAACACGCCTTCCCTAAGCTATGTGTCGTGCCGGACGGGCCGTGTTGTACTCCCGATTCCCGGGCGTGTGGGGGTGCGACGTGAACGCGGCAGGCCTTTTCCTTTTACCAGCAATGTGCCCGTGCGTTGCGACGGATCCAAAGTAGTATAATAGTAGTATCTGTTCACAAACTTGAAAGAAATCACTATTCTTTTGATATACTCCTAATATATTACTCCCTCCGTACCTAAATATTTGTCTTTTTTGAGATTTCAAATGGACTATCACATACGAATTATATAGACATATTCTAGTGTTTCTAGCAAGATGCCCACGCGTTGCACGAAGTTGATGGAAAAGGTAATCACAACTTATAAATTGACGGATGGAGTACTAGTTACAGTGATGCATATAATTAAGCAAAGGGATCGCACATGTCGGTATTGACTGGAATGAGAGTGCAATAGCACAACAAGAATTAAGGCCACGATGATGCGATCGCAGTGGTGGTTACAGAAGGCAAGAAGAAAGATGGATCCACGAATGTACGACCGCCTCCTCCTCAACTTAGTGCGCCGGGCCACCGACCGACGGCTAAGGAGCGGCGACTTTTGTGGCGAGGTCGAGGTGCTTCTCAGCAAAGGCATCCAAGGCTTCCAGCCGGTTGAGGAAGTCCAACGTCGTAGCGTCCTCACTGGCCTTGTAGATACCTATGTACACGATTTCCTCATACATGTGGATGTGTAGGTCGACGAATTCTTGCAGGGTGAGGCGCCTCGCAGCGAGCGCGACCTCCAGGTGGACATTCTTTGTGGCATCGGCGGGTAGTCGCAGGGCCACCAGTGCTTGAAAGAGGTTCCGGCCATGGAGGCCGATTAGGGTGCCAAGCAATGAGGAGCCCGGGCACGCGGGCTGGAGGAGTACGGCGATGTCATCCGCGAGCTTCTTGAGGACGGTGAACTTGTTGCGTCGAAGGCGTCCATCCACCAGCCGGTCTCCAACACCGTCTGGAGACGATCCTCGGCGCCATGCCGCAGGCCAGCGTCGTGAACCATCTGGCGCAGCCGCTGGCCACTCACGAGCATCGCCGCCATGGGTCTGGAGTGAGCTCTTTTGTGCTTAGTGTAGGTGCTTAGGCAAATGCTTAGGTGCATATGATGTGGTAGATGCATCGGAATGGAGGGCGCGCCTTTATATGAGGGCAATGAGGGCAAACTGCGTTGCATTCACATCATGCAGCCTCTTTTCCCGGACCTCCTCCCATTACTTCCCTCATGCATTAATTGAAGGAGGATGCATTGGCCGTTCAACATATCGGGAACCGCTACTCCCTCCCTCGTCTGCAGTAAAGCCATATCGGGAACTGCACCGCCCACTGTCAAATCGAATACTCCCTCCGTCTAGGTGAGTATTAAGTCATCTTACGAAAACCAAATAGTAAACACATATGCGTGGTGCATTAACTCTCACGTTGTTTCTTATTTTTTTGACATAAATAGAGGAATCAACGAAGCAGAGATGTAGGGCTTGTATGCTTTTAATGACTTGAGACTATCAAACATGACATGAAGTGGTCAGTTCGTTGCACAAGAACAAATACAACCCACGTCAGCACACACGCATCTTATATAGCATCACATCCAATGGCTATAAAAGATGGATGAGACCAAATTATATCTCATCTAGATGAGTTCTAGCAAAACTATATTAATAATACTTAATACTCCTGCGCCATGTATCATATATTAGTATCATGTAGTACTTTATTTATTTATGAGGTATCCAGATGGCACTGCACCGCCAAGAAAAGAGGGTAACATCAAAATTATGGACTACTTTTTTGAGTATGTTGGTAAGGTCCGGTCATAGTCACTTGTTGAAATCTCTAAAAAGACAAATACTCCATCCATCCGGAAATACTTGTCATCAAAATGGATAAAAGGAAATGTATCTAGACGTATTTTAGTTTTAGATACATCACTTTTTATCCATTTTGGTGACAAATATTTTCGGACGGAGGGAGTAGAAAACAGAGTTGGTGATGATGGTGTGCATGCCATCCTGCAATATAGGCCGTCAGATTTATATGTAACGGATAGGAAAGAAACTATGGCAATTTTGCAAAAATATACCCACACGTCTCTCCATGTTCGCAAATAAGGCCTTCCCTCGTTCAAACTTTTCTCTCACAAGATAAACTGCTCATACAAATGCATCTTGAGGTGTCCATAGAATCGAAGAGAGGGATGATGTGTGTGTGTGTGTGCACGCGCGCGATCGATAAAGAGTGCCATCGAATTTGTGTGTGCCCACGTCAAAGATATAAAGTGACTGGCCTACTGGAACCTGAGATGGGACATGTGCAGTTTGTCTCTGTGGCATGGATACCTACCTGCAGCGCTCGGCTATCGGTGTGTGGTGGGGGAAGAGGGAGGCCCAATTAACTATAGAGGTACAATGGCTGGTATATGTGTGGAGGAGAGAGGCCTACCTCATGTATTAAGGAGATCGATCTGCCTCATGTATTAAGGGAGATCGATTGGCATCCATGCATATGTGCAGGAGAGGAATAAGGTTGGGAGAGAGACAGAGCTAGAGTGTTGGAGGGGGTGGTAGTGGAGTTGCTTCTAACAAATGGTGGGATAGGCTTGCTAGACAAACGGAGGGCATGACCGCAATATCAATAAGAGAGGAGATGGCTGCTTGTTGTCTGTGCACGTGCGTGTGAGAGATGGGTCAGGAGGCATGCACGAATGATGAGGGGGGGCGATGTGGCTGTGGTAAGCAGACATAACTACATAGGAAGATCAATTGCCCTTTGTTAGAGAAAGGAGAGACATAACTTGTGAGGTATGTCGATCGATGGGGGGGGGGGTAGTTAAAGTCGATCTAGGTATATGTTGGGAAATCGATCGATATACATGCATGTGTGTGTTAGAAGCAAATGAGGCACGAGAAGAAGGATAGAGAGAGAGGGATGCATGTAGGAGGTGGTACAAGAGGCATACTATATCGAGGGGGAGGAGTGTGCGAGTACGGGAACGATGAAAAGAGTGGTGGGAGTGAGGCATGGACGGTGACAAGAGAAGAGGGGAAGCTTGTGTTTGTGCTAGGCACACCTGGCTAGAGAGGCGTATCGATCGATGTGTGCCGTAAAGAAGGAGCTGGGGGGCCTACACACACCATGGGTGAACGACCTAAAGTGAAAAGAAAAATTTGCACGATGGAGCTAGAGAATGCTGAGGGAGGGTGAGAGGGATGCGGGCGTGTGCATGCACAAGAGAAAGTTAGCGCTAGCTACAAAGATAAGAGGGTTGTGTGGGTGTAAAAGACGAATAGAGATCATATATACTTCATTATAAAAAGCGAATTCGGATATTTGAAGAATTTATTATAGTGTTTCAAACCGACGCATGTGTGAATATATATAACGATGATACACATGGTGTGGTTATGAACATGTTATACTACATTTAATATATTTTGTCTCTACTCTTATAAAAAACGGAGTTGCTGATGATGGTGTGCCTGCCATCCTGCATTATAGGTAGGCCGTCCGATTGATATCTGGTGGATAGCAAGGAAACTATGATGGTTGAAGTTGGAAACAATCATGATTGTAGATTCTTATTGAAATAGAGAAACGAATTCAAATTTAGTTCGAATTGCAATGGTAGTATAGACATTTGGAATGCACTAAAATGTTGGTATGAGTAGGTTACATGCATTATACAGCAAGAAAAAAAATTTAATCGGACATAACATGAATTCATACTCCCTCCTTCCATCTATATAGGGCGTAATGAGATTTTTATGACCGCCTTTGACTATTGACAAGATTAATAGTACATGACATGCACAATGTGAAAATTATATCATTGAAAGAACCTTTCACAGACAAATTTAACGGTGTGCTTTGTGTAAGTTGCATGTCATATATCATTGCTCTAATATTTGGTCAAAGTTAGCATCGAAAAATGCATTAGGCCCTATATAGATGGAAGGAGGGAGTAGCTTTGAATAGAATTTGTATAGTAGAATGGGGCAAGACTCTCTCTTTGTGTGGTGTGAATAGTTTTATTTTTTTTCGTTTTCTTTTTGGTTGAGGGAAGTGCGAATTGATTTGGTACGTACAAGTACAATATTACTACATGTTAGGCTTGTCCCTAAAATTCAACCCGCGCCTTGTTATATCCTAAAAATTCAGATATCGTGCTCCCAAAACTGGCGCCTTCACAACCCGCGCCTTGCTATCCCGAAATTACAACGCGCGCGAAAACTCCCTCCAGCTGCCAAATCCCGACACGCGAAATCCCCCTTCTAACCCTGAGCCGAAAGGGCCGCTAGTTCAAATCGGTGGGGGGTACTTTTGTAACACACCCTACATTTTGGACAAGCGCATCCCTAAGTCATACTTCACCCCCTCCCATCGCCCCCTTTTCTCCATTCGAAATCCCAGGCCGCCATAACCTCTCCGCTCTAGCCGTGAAACCCCACCCTTCTCCGTCCGCCACGTCACCGCTGCCCAGCCGGAGCCTCTTCCCCGACGACGTCGTCCACCGCAACAGCTCGACGTCCCTTGTCCACCTCCCCGGATGAGGATCCGTCGTCCATCTCGCCGTCCCACCGGTTCAGCTGCCTCGTCCTCCACCTCCAAGGAGCTGCTCTGACGATCGCCTCGTGTATCGCGACTGCTCCATCCCCACAAAGCCGCCTTAACCTGCTCCACCGGAACCGCAGCATCCTCACCGACTCCTCGAACGAAGCCGAGGCCTACTCGGTGCCACCAAAGAGGTTGTACACTCATCGCATCGCACCTTCTCCTTAACTCGACCTCCCAGCACCGACGGTGCTCCATCCCGCACCCCCACGGAGCGGCTACCTTGAAGCCGGCGCCGCGGGCGACATCTCCATGGCGGCTCTCCCCCAGTGCGAGGCCCCTTCGGCGGCAGCGTCCATACCAGCCGGATCTGCAGCTGCTGCTCCGGCTCTCGCCCGCTCGCTCACGTTGCTGCTGCTCTGGCTCTCACTCGATCGCTCGCTCGCCCAGCTGCTGCTGCTGCTGCTCTCCCCCACGCTCGTGCTGCTGCTCTGCTCTGTTTAAGCCACACTTTAGTCGACTGAATCGACTTTTGGGTCAGTCGATTTTCAGGGGTTGGGGAGCTCGCCGGAGTTAAGGAAGAACCACCCGCAGCGGGGACGGGGGCTCGCCGGAGAGGTACCCCACTATCTATCTTAGGGTTCAGGCTGGGGGCGGGGGCCTAGAGGGCTGGCCGGGGCGGCGGTGGCGAGTTGTTTCGGGGTGGCGATGCGGCGCTAGGGCCGGCGGTTCGGCCGGTGGTGGCTGGCGGCTCAGGTGGGTGCAGGTTGAAGATGAACTGCAGGCCCTCCCTAAACTACATGTCAAGTGCCTCTCTGCTACCATTGCGTTCAGTTTCGATAGTAGCATTCAGATTCCATAGTAAATTTCAGTTTCGACAGTTAAGTTCAGAGTCAACAATTTTTACCTCATCTGTTGTAGTCAGGTGGTTTTTGGTGATGTTAATTTTACATCCATTTTACATCATCTATTGGAGATGCTATTAGAATCCCACTTGAGATTGACGATGTCTGTCTTGTGCTGCTTCAGCCTTGACGTCTTACGGCTCATCGGAGCTGCTCCAATGACAGAATGATCCATCACAACAGAGCAGTGCCCTGGACGCCATCTATAGATTCCTCAGATCTTCCTTCACACCTCCGACAGCCACCTCTGCCTCAACTGCTTCAGCGACCAACCCAATGATGCTAAGGTCAACACGGCTACGACAAAGAGGTTGTACACTTGTTGCATCACTTATTACTATATATTCACGTTGATCCATTAGGGCTATTTTGGTTCAACGGAAAAACATCGATCCACTGGTTGTTACCATCACTCTAAATTTCTGCATGCTCTCCTTACATAATCTCACCATATTTTTTTCTTATGCATGTCAGATATTGTACACAGTCATGCTGAACATGTAGAGAAAAAGAGAAGAGTTTTGTGCGGCAATACAATGTCATGCAGACATGGCTCCATGGTGGGTTCAATGGCAAACCCTCCCCACCCCTCTCCAGATTGTAATCTAGAGGAAGATATCTGTTCTGAGGCGGATTCAGACGCCGCTGACCACTCCTATTTACCCCCAAGGTGTTTGCTCTACCTTGGCATGATGATGTTAGTCGTATCATGCATATGTTGCCTTGCAGTGCCTACTTTTGACATCATATATGTCATCTGCTTAGTTTAGACATGTTCTGTAATGCCACCTGTTTAGTTTCTATATCATATATGGGAATTATGCAGTCTCATGTCTTTTAGCCAGCAATAATATATGTGAAATGTGCAATGCCATCCTGTTTAACCAGGCATCATATATTTGAATGATATCTTGCCCATCCTTTTCTTCATTACATTTCCATTTGTCGACAATGTTTGTACATTAAACTACTCTTCCTGTGAATCAGCCATTTGGGTGGGAGATGGAAAAAATCTGGAGTGAAAACAAGGCCTTTAGAGCAGACAGTGCTACCTGTCAAAGTAGATCTCTTGTTGGGTCCCGATAGCTCCTCAGAGATGGATTCAGAGATAGATGACCAGTCCTATTCCCCCACTGAGGTGTATGCTCTAACTTGGCATGGTTATACTGCTCATATCATGCATACAGTGTCTTGCATTGCATAGTTTAGACATCATATACACAATATTCAAGACCATGTTCTTAGTTCAGACATCATATCGAATGCCCTCTGTTTAGCATATAAATCACATATGTGAATTAAATGATGCGATCCTGATTACTTAGATAACATGTAGGTGAATTATGTCATGCGATCATGTTTAGTTATTCATCATATCTTTGAATTATGTTATGCTATGCTATCCAGTTTAGATAGACATCATATATGTGAAATTATGTCATGCTATCCGTTTTAGTTAAACAATATACATGTCAACTATTTCATGCCCTCTTTTTTCCACACTATCTATTTCATCTGTCTCTCATACAATGTCTGTACATTCAACTATGTTTCCTGTTTATCAGACATTTGAATTGGAGAGGGTGATGCCAGTATCTAGCGGACTAAAAACACGGTCTTCAAATAAAACAGTGCTACCTCTTGGTGGAGATAGCACCCCGGTTGTACATGCACAAGAACCAACCCTACCACACATAACCCAAACTCTCGCAGATTGTACCCCTACTGTGATGGACAGAGAACCAGCTTCACCCAATCTAACCCCAACCCCAACCGATAGTAACCCAGTTCCTATTGACACAGCACCATCTCCTCCACAGAGCTCCCAAACAAGAGTAGTTAGTGAGGCAGCTCCAGTGCCCAAAGGGCCAGTACTATCACGGCGAACCCCAACTCCACTAGTTATTATGCCTATTCCTGTGGAGGAAGCACGACCAGCTAGTCATAGTTTAGCATCTATTGCATTTGATGTTGTTAAATCGTATGTGCGTATCTTCCCATCTTGGAAATATTATACTGAAGATGAAGGAAAATGCCAGTTGCAGGTGTTTGTCCAGGAGCTATGTGTAAGTAATGTTATTCATGGCAATTACTTTGCTTCGTCCCATACATGCTACCTCCATGATGGTTATAATACAACAAATTTTCCCATTTTTCTCTATAGAGAAGGACCGATTTGGAAACTCAGGATGAGGTAACCTGTGCTAATGCCTCTGCTATCTTCAAGAATGCTTGGTGGCAGTATCGGAATTACCTAAAGAAAACGTACTTCACCGGCAAACAAACTTATCAAATTCCCTTAGGTTCTCCCGAGACACATTTACTGGACGATGAATGGGAACGCCTTGTTCCGTACTGGTCCCGAACCAAGAATGTGGTAAGGTCGATGAGCTCATTTTCTATTTTTAACTATTATATTCTTGCGTCCTACTGTACTCTATTCATGTAGAACAAGTGCCTAAACCTGAAGAAGAACTGTTCTAATTTAAGATTCCATTGCTATCATAGTTCAAAAATGCGCTAGGTGTTAATTGTGCGTTTTGCCACCGCCTTGCACTTTACTGACCAAAGCGCATACTTATGCGCAGTTATGCACAGACTATGCGTAGTTATGCGCAATGCATTTTGCCAACACCTAGAGCCTAGGTGTGCTTAAGCGCTCGCTTAGGCGCGCCTTTTTTAACTATGATTGCTTTGCTCTTGTATCACTGTATTTACTCATACAAACTTATTTTTAAATTAAAGGATCCAATCGAAACTCCAATGGCACAACAGGTATGTTCACGCATGTTTGTTTAACAGGTTTGCTCTTATCAATAGCTCTGTTGATTTCAATTTCAATTGTGTATACAGTTGACTTTCATATCATGCACATTACTAGCATCACAACAAAGCCAATAGTGTTGTTGTACATGTAGATCCGTGGTACCCATATGAAATCTTGTTGTGCCGTGTAGTTTCCCACACTTTGTATTCTTTCACTGCTGCTTTGTCTTGAACTGATATGATTTGAACCGTGTCTCTATTTTGATTTGGCAAGACAATGCAGTGACCATAGTACATAGATATATGTTTGTTTGATGCTTTTATTATGTACTAGTACTTGGCAATATAAGACTTGGTAGTTTAATCCTGTCCACCTTACTAATGAACTGGTTCACCGAAATGAGTTTCATATACTAGTACATGCTAAACTTGTTATGTGTCTGCTTGTTTCTTCTTTTAGAATGTTGAGAGAATTTGGGGAAGAGTGCCTTATTAAGCAATGGTAAAGGAAGTAATGCAGATAAGGTTCAGGATAGTGACACATCCTTGTTGGTCTCCAACAAAGTTGGTAAAACAACTAAGGAAGACTATCTTGAAGACAGCGAGACAACACCAAAGTCATGTCTTGGTTTAGTGTTTGAGTTACTGGCCACTACCGCTTGCACAAGCTATTCAAACTCATTGTCTGAATCAGTTCGGTTTCTTGATTCTCAACTACAAGCTGAAAGACATCGATCAACTGTGCTGCGACAAGAAGCGGAAGGACTGCGGAAGTCCCTGGAGCATTCAGATGCATACTTTCTGGCTGCAACAACAAGCATTGGAGGATTTTAGCACCAAACAGGACAAAGCTAATCAGCTTGCTAAGCTTATTGCCAACATGGTGGATACCCAGGATAACGTTTCTTGAGCTCTTCTGAAGTTGTTTTAGTTATGCTCTTGTTTTGCTGCCGCGTTTATTTGCACTGGTGGCCAATTTTGACGGCCAGTGTATGTATGTGCTGCTTTGTTCCCTATATTTGCACTAGTGGCGAACTTTTATGCCCAGTGGATGTAATATGTGTAATAGTGGTAATAGGCTAGCGTTAATTGCTTGCTTATTTATTTCCTTATTGTCTTGTTTAGTTGTTTGCTTGTAGTCACTCTAGTTCTTTTTCTGTTTTTTTCTAGTGGCCACAATAGCCTATTTTTGGTAACTAGGCCAAAATAATCATGGCAACACACGGACTGTTGTAACCATGGGCCTCCTGCAGGCCGTATGATCCATGGGCCTTCATCCGGCCGTAGGATCCATCGGCCTTCTATACGGGCCTTAGGGTCCATGGGCCTTCTACGGGCTGTAGGGTCCATGGGCCTTCTACGGGCCGTACGATCCATGGGCCTTCTACGGGCCGTACTATCCATGGGCCTCATACGGGCCATAGGATCCATGGGCCTTCTACCGGGCGTATCATCATTTCGCCAATCACGGGCCGTACTATTCGTGGACCATAATGGGCCGTTAATAGGCCGTATTTGATAACTCTATGAAAACAGCCCAATGGGTTTTTTTACATGAAAATGGCTCAACGTATTAACGGTCCGCAAACGGGCCGACTGTAACGACGGGCTGAATTTGGCCCACAAGCAGAAAATGACATTAACAGACCGTATGTAACCGAATGCTGCAAATGAGCCCAAGAATCAATGGGCCCTGAGAAGGCCGAAAGATAACTTGGGCTGGAAACGACCCAATGGAATAACAAGCCATTAATGGGTACAAAGTGATACACTGTTCATTACGGGCCAGCTTCACCACGGGCGGTTAATAGGCCAAGAGTTACAAAGGTCCTCATATGGGCCGAAAGAAGTCATGGGCCACACATGGGCCGGAAGTTAAAACGGGCTGAATCATATAGGACAGCCCAGATGACGCTACTGGGCCTAATTCGGATAGAGCGTAATGGGCCTTGGGTTAGCGGGCTGTAAATGGGCTATATGCGAACAGGCCGTTAACAGGCTTTCCGTGGGCCGGCCTGCCACCTTTTGACCAAGTCAAACGGGCAGGCCTTTTCACAGGAATGGGCCTCTGTTGGGTCGTGCCACGTGTCGCCGTATCATAGGCGCCTTCGGTCCAATGAGCGGATGACATCTGTCCCAACGGTGAGCCAACACATGTTTCCTCCAGCCAATGATGATTTTACACGTGGAAAATCCCCATTGGCCGGGGCTGTTAACGGGTTATTGGATCCAAAACCCGACCCGATAGCTTAACGGCGTTCCGTTACGGTGGATGCCATGTGTCGGTCACCCTTGACGAAAGCACTTCTGTGACGCGTGATTTATCGTCATGGAAGTGGACACTTCCGTGATGATAATTTTGGTAATGTCATGGAACACTTCTACGACAGCACAGGTATGACTATCTTGATTCTGTCATGGATGTACATGCATGACAAAAAACACGACCTAATGTGACAAACATGTATCATCACGAAAGTGTATTTTTTGTAGTGTAGTTTATTCCCTTTTTATGCTTTCTTCTAGTGTATTTAATAAACCTTAAGAAAAACCAAAAAAATTAGTTGTAGCTTGTAATCAGTTTAATTTCCATGCTTGCAGTAGTAATTAAAAAGAAAACCCAAAAAGATTTCATGTTCTTCTTTTGCTTGTTGGGAGCTTTCTCGTGTAAATAGTTTTATTTCTTTTCTTTTCTTTGGGGGTCGATAGGAGAAGACCATAATTAAATTGTTGAAGTGGCTCTTATATGCTTTATTGTTTATCTGACAAAAGAGCCCATATTTCCTTGTCTTCTCCTGCTTATTGAATGCCTGCAGATTCGAGCTTAGTCCAATGCACATGCACTATTATTATTATTCATATCGTTCGGTCGTGCAAGTGAAAGGCAATTATGACGATATATGATGGACTGACTGAGATGAGAAAAGTTGGTATGAACTCGCCCTCTTTTGTTTTTGTAAATATGATTAGTTCATCGTTCCTGATTCAGCCTATTATGGATAAACATGTTTGCAATGACAATTAGAGATCATAGTTTCTTGTGCCATGCTTGATTAGCTATGAATTATAATGGTTTACCTTGCGTGCCAACATGCTATTGAGATAGTTATGATGTGGTATGATAGGGTGGTATCCTCCTCTGAATGATTTAAGTGACTTGACTTGGCACATGTTCACGCATGTAGTTGAAACAAAATCAACATAGCCTTCACGATATTTATGTTCATGGTGGATTATATCCTACTCATGCTTGCATTCAGTGTTGATTAATTTTAATGCATGTTCATGACTGTTGTCGCTCTCTAGCTGGTCGCTTCCCAGTCTTTTGCTAGCCTTCACTTGTACTAAGCAGGAATACTGCTTGTGCATCCAATCCCTTAAACCCCAAAGTTATTCCACATGAGTCCACTATACCTACCTATATACGGTATCTACCTGCCGTTCCAAGTAAATTTGTATGTGCCAAACTCTAAACCTTCAAATAAATATCCTGTTTCGTATGCTCGAATAGCTCATGTATCAACTAGGGCTGTCTGTATCTTCCATGTTAGGCGGGTTATTCTCAAGAGGAGTGGACTCCGCTCCTCACTCACTAGATAAATGGCTGGTCACCGGGATGCCCTGTCACATGCTTTATGCAAACTAAATCAAAATAATTGCAAACAAAACTCCCCTTGGGACTCTTGTTAGTTGGAGGCACTCGTTGTTTCGAGCAAGCCATGGATTGATGCTTGTTGGTGGAAGGGGGAGTATAAACTTTACCATTCTGTTTGGGAACCGCCTATAATGTGTGTAGCATGGAAGATATCGCCATCTCTTGGTTGTTATGTTGACAATGAAAGTATACCGCACAAAGTATTATTCACCTTTGTTTCAAAACCGAGCTCTGGCACCTCTACAAATCCCTGCTTCCCTCTGCGAAGGGCCTATGTATTTACTTTTATGCTGAGTCATCATCTTCTTATTAAAAAGTACCAGTTGGAGAGCACCACTGTCATTTGCATTCATTACTGTTAGTTTACATTGAGTATGACTTGACTGGATCTCTTTTACCATGAATTACAATGTCTAGTCAGTCCTTGGTCTTTAAAGGTGCTCTGCATTTATGTTTTGCGGTCTCAGAAAGGGCTAGCAAGATACCACCTTGTTATATCATATTATGATTGTTTTGAGAAAGTGTTGTCATCCGAGATTTATTATTATGGCTCGCTAGTTGATTATGCCATTGATATGAGTAAACTTGAGACCTATGTGTTATTGCAAATGTGGTTAGTTATAATCTTTGCTGAAAACTTGAATGCTGGCTTTACATATTTACAAAAAGAAGAGCAAATAGAGTTTATAAAAGATTTTCTTTATCACTTTCAGTTTGTCAATTGAATTGCTTGAGGACAAGCAAAGGTTTAAGCTTGGGGGAGTTGATACGTCTCCGTCGTATCTACTTTTCCAAACACTTTTGCCCTTGTTTTGGACTCTAACTTGCATGATTTGAATGGAACTAACCCGGACTGACGCTGTTTTCAGCAGAATTACCATGGTGTTATTTATGTGCAGAAACAAACGTTCTTGGAATGAGCTGAAACTTCACGGAGCAACTTTTCAGAAAATACGAAAAACACCTGCAAAAGATGAAGGCCAGGGGGCCCACCACCTGTCCACGAGGGTGGGGGGCGTGCCCCCTACCTCGTGGGCCCCCTGTTGCCTCTCCGACTCCAACTCCAACTCCATATATTGTGTTCCGGGGAGAAAAAAATCAGAGAGAATAAATCATCACGTTTTACGATATGGAGCCGCCGCCAAGCCCTAAAACCTCTCGGGAGGGCTGATCCGGAGTCCGTTCGGGGCTTCAGAGAGGGGAATCTGTCGCCATCGTCATCATCAACCATCCTCCATCACCAATTTCATGATGCTCACCGCCGTGCATGAGTAATTCCATCGTAGGCTTGCTGGACGGTGATGGGTTGGATGGGATCTATCATGTAATCGAGTTAGCTTTGTTAGGGTTTGATCCCTAGTATCCACTATGTTCTGAGATTGATGTTGCTATGACTTTGCTATGCTTAATGCTTGTCACTAGGGCTCGAGTGCCATGATTTCAGATATGAACCTATTATGTTTTCATCAATATATGAGTGTTCTTGATCCTATCTTGCAAGTCTATAGTCACCTATTATGTGTTATGATCCGTTAACCCCGAAGTGACAATAATCAGGATACTTACCGGTGATGACCGTAGTTTGAGGAGTTCATGTATTCACTATGTGTTAATGCTTTGTTCCAGTACTCTATTAAAAGGAGGCCTTAATATCCCTTAGTTTCCGTAAGGACCCCGCTGCCACGGGAGGGTAGGACAAAAGATGTCATGCAAGTTCTTTTCCATAAGCACGTATGACTATATTCGGAATACATGCCTACATTACGTTGACGAACTGGAGCTAGTTCTGTGTCACCCTAGGTTATGACTGTTACATGATGAACCGCATCCGGCATAATTCTCCGTCACCGATCAATTGCCTACAAGCTTTCCATATATTGTCCTTCACTTATTTACTTTCCCGTTGCTATTGCTATCATCACTACAAAATACCAAAAACATTTCTTTTACTACCGTTACCTCTTGTTACCGTTACCACTATTATCATATTACTTTGCTACTAAACACTTTGCTGCAGATATTAAGTTTCCAGGTGTGGTTGAATTGACAGCTCAGCTGCTAATACTTGAGAATATTCTTTGGCTCCCCTTGTGTCGAATCAATAAATTTGGGTTGAATACTCTACCCTCGAAAACTGTTGCGATCCCCTATACTTGTGGGTTATCACACGCCTCCTGATGACACTGCGTAGCGAGCACGCCTCCGTTAATTCACACAACTGCACACATGCCTCCCTGTCTGCCTGCGCGACTAACTACTCGCATGCGTCCCATCAACTCATGCCTGCTCGCACGCCACATGGGTCGCGCAGCGGCACGTATATTGTTTCTCCATTTGGATGATTAATGCTGCCGCTTTATTGCTTAACCGAAGCATGTCACGTATCCATTGTTGGTCTAACGCTCATGGTTCGAATAAATAATACGTTTGGGATATTGGTTCCCAATTATTAGTAATCTCCCATCTGTAATTAGACAAAGATTACATCAAAACTGGTCTCAAATTTGACAAAAAAGTACAATGCCACTTTGTATTGGTGTCCATATGACAACACGATAAGTTTCATGAACTTCAAATAAGTTTTGGATGTACTAGAATTTAAAAATCAAGATTCTCAATGTTTGAAATTTGTTGCACGGGGAGTAAACATGCACCCAGTGAGACACATGTGTTTTTGCAATCCATTTAGGTGCACTGTCACGTGTGCATGTAGCTCAAATTTGATTTTTGCACATTATACCCATAGAAAATCAATCAATCAATGTACTAAAACTTCTTAATGATCTCTATGAATTTTTTGAAATTAAAATGTCCCTCCTTTGGTAACATGTATGTTCACCGCGGGATAATTAATTTAACATGCATCGTAGTTGCGGTGGATTCGCGGTGTGTGTGTGGGTGTGTGCGTCTGGGGGTGGTGGGTTGCTCTTAGTACACTATGAGTTGTGAGCCACCGTGTGGGTTGGCCATTTTGTTAGGCAGGCTGGTGCCACATCAGAGTCGTGAAATCATTATTTAAAACATTACACAACCCTTTCATACATAGATGTTTTGGCCACATGCAGTCGATGATTGTCCTACACGACACTTGATACTCGTGTGTGATGCTTTCTATGGGCCCACGTGGTCGTCGTCCATCACTTTGACGAACAACCGGCAGTGAGGTTAATTTGACCAGCACGGTATAATCTTTTTTGTTTGTGTTATGGTGGTATATAGTACGCGTCGAAGAGGTGGGAGGGGACTAGCATATATACTATGCGTATGCGTCTGTGAACAAGTACACCTCACTCAGTGTCGGGACTTTTTGGTTACCGAGGCACATGCCACATCAAAATTATGAAATTGGTTATTCAAACATCACACAACACCTTTCTGGGCCACATCCATATATATCCTAGCTAGGACACTCACTTGTGACGCTTCCATCTGTGGGCCCACGAGGCCATCGTCGATGCATGCATGCATGCATGCATCACTTTGACCTACATCAGGAGAGGTTAATTAATTTCACCATCGATGAGGATTCTTTTGTGTTGTACATATATTACGACATGAGCATATAGTATGCGGTGAAGAGGGGGGAAGGGGACCATCATATGCAGTACGCTTGATATGAACCTCGCTCTGTGTGGGTGCATGGTTTACGGCTTTTGAGGCATGTGGAACATAAAAGTTGTGCATTTTGGGTATTTAACATATATATGTTCGGCCCACATGCAAAGCGGTGGTGGTTGTCCTCTCGCACCCACTTAAGCGGTTATCAGCGATATCGATGCTTTCCATCTGTGGGCCTGCTTGGTCCATCACTTCTTTTTGCCTGACAACAAGAGAGGTTAATTTGACTTAGGAGGGAATTATTATTTTTGCTCTGGGATGACATGCATGATACACTTTGAGCACACACATATGCATGTGTACGCATGAATCCCTCCCATCGAGTCGAAGTGGCTAGTACAATGACACCATCATGAACCAATCTCGCTCTGTGTGCGGAGCTAGTGTACGATTTTTGACACACACGCCAGATCAATGTTGTGTATTCAAACATGCATGCATGCATCACCTCCATACATATGCATGTAGTGGTTGCCTTCGAACGATACACTCCCTCGCGTGGTTATCGGCGACAAGCCTATATATTCGTGGGCCTGCGTGGACATCCATGATCACCTTGACCAACAACAAGATAGGTTACCATGGTGGATTCTTCATTTGGTTAGTGCTATCGTAGTATAGGTCATGGTGAGATTCAGACCTAATTAAGTTTAAGCGCATATACTATGCACACATGCATGCATATATGAATCCCCGTCGTTGGCTTGAAGTGTGGTGTAACATACATATGCATAATCAACCTAACCCTCACTCAGTGTGGGGATTTCTAGTTCGAAATCATGGTACCACATCAAAGTTGTTCATTATTACTCAAAACACACCTCTCCATACATATGTTTGGGCCACACGCATGCAGTGGTTGTCTTCGGGGACTAGCTACTTGTGTGATTATTAGCGAGCTAGCCCATCTCCGGGGTCGCATGGATGGCCATCACTTTGACCAACAACAAGAGAGAGGTTGTACAACCAAGGTGGATTATTCTTGGTCCGTTTTACGTTCCATCTTG
>NC_041382.1:214733346-214970578 GCF_002162155.2 Triticum dicoccoides | reverse complement strand
AGCTTAGGATTCCCTTCATGCCGACACGAGGGAGGAGGGGGCTGCTAGCTACTTCGCACTTTGCTAGGTGAACCTCGGTTGAGGGGGAGGGGGCATGCATTCATATATAGCTTAGGATTCCCTTCGTGCCGACATGAGGGAGGAGGGGGGCTCCTAGCTACTTCGCACTTTGCTAGGCGAACCTTGGTTGAGGGGGAGGGGGCATGCATTCATAGCTTAGGATTCCCTTCGTGCCAACACGAGAGGGTGGGAGCAAGCAATACCGTGCGCTTTGTGAGAGAGGTGCCACATCGAAGTTGCATTTGGTATTTGAAAATCAAACCACCCTTTTGATACATAAATTTGGTCCACATGCAAGTGTGTTCATGTTCTGACCCTCTCCCGCGTCATTTTTCGCCAAATTTATGAACATTAGAGAAGTCGGATGATCAAACAGACTCGGTTCACTCAAACTAAACATGTGCCATGCCGGTGCACCTATCACACACACATCCGCACAGTACATTGGGCTCAACGGGGCCCCCCCTCTCAAAAATATCTGCCCGCTTCGAGGGTTTTTCTGTTTCATAACACACGGTTGTTATCTCTGGACCGTGTGCGATGTTTCTTGTTCCCAATCTCGCCTGCATCAAAAATATTTGCCCGCCTCGAGGGTTTTTCTTTTTTATAACATACGGTTGTTATCTCCAGACCGTGTGTGATGCACTATCATCAAAATTTTCAATAGCCCGGCATTTCACTCCCGCGTAGTAAAATTTTTAGTACCCTCTTCATTTCCTCATACACCCCACGCCCCCCTCCACACACACACACGCACACCAAAACCTCCTCGGGCATGCGTGCACACGCGCGCGCACACACACACACCCTCTCGAAACCCTAGCAAAGTCCCCACCGCCGCCGCCGCCGCAAGGCCTCCATTGTCAACATTTGCCGGTTTGCCCGTGCAGCTTACCCACAGATCTCCATACCCAGGCCGCCCTGAGTTTCTTAGATGACGCCTCCCAAGCGCCCCCTTTCCCACAGATCCCCATCCCCACCCCCACTCCAGAGCGTCGCATCCTAAGCCCAGCTACGCTTCCCATGGAGCTCGAGGAGCGATTGGTCCAAAAGAGGTGTATAGCGGTCTCTTCGCCCGACGTCGCCGAGGAAGCTGACGACCATTAATGGCGGCAGGCACTCAAGCAACGGGCTAGAGTATGCGGGCATGTCTCGTCCGCCGGCTACGACATCGAGGTCATCGACAGCGACGCCCTGATGCGGGCTGTGTCACAGGTTAAGTGGCCCACCCCCAACCCCTCGGGTTCAACCGCCGTCGATCTCATCCATTGTCAGGACCCCGACTCAATGCCACATTGATTTAGCATGTAACACCTCATATCACTTTGCGGCCTCACGCACGGTATTCCACGGGTGTCGTCTTACCTTTGCCCGGGACCGTTTGCGCCTTTTGGCACACGTATATGATAGTGTCGCTAGCATCCATATGATAAGGAGCCCGGGCTGACATGGCTAGTCGTAAACCCAAAGTGGCACAAACTTACAGGGACAGGCATCCATGACCCAGCATCGAACGTGTCGGTCATCAGCGAGTGAATCCAGGCTGTAGCACTGGGCTAGCAGGACTCCGGTGAACCGGGCTGTAGCGGGCTAACAGGACTCCTGTATTCATCGCGTGACATTTCCCCGAAGGGACAGACACAGGAACGAAGAAGGACACATGCCGGCCAGCCTAAGTGTTCCGGAGCAGTAGCAAGCTACCATGGCTCGGTGGAAACACTAGGAGACATTTCCCGGTAAGAGAGGCTACTAAAGATAAACAACTAGATAGTCAGATCCCACACATACCAAGCATTTCAATATCATACACACAATATGCTCGATATGTGCAAATACAACATGGTATCACAACATGACTCTACGACTCAAGTATTTTATTCAATAGGCTCTGAGGAGCGAGATATTACAAACATGAGTCTCATGACCCAACATTCAGAGCATACAAATCAAAACACAAGCGGAAGCTATCATGTCAGAGTACATACATCTATAAATGAAAAAGGCTGAGAAGCCTGACTATCTACCAGATCCTGCCGAGGGCACAAGATCGTAGCTAAGGTAACAAGCTAAACGTCGAAGTCCACGCGGAACTACTAGCGAGACCGAAGTCTCTCTGCAAAAACATAAATTAAGCAACGTGGGTACAAATGTACCCAGCAAGACTTACATCAGAACTAACTACATATGCATCATTATCAACAAAGGGGATGGTGGGGTTTAACTGCAGCAAGCCAGCTTTGAATCGGTGGCTATCCTGAACTACGACTGCAAGTAACTCTTTTGAGGTGGCGCACACGAGTCCACATATTCACCATATCAATACACCACCATGGATCCGCTCCCGTCTCCCTACGAGAACGCCATCCATAGCACTCACGCTTATCTTGCGTATTTTAGGGTATCCACTTTCACTTGTCTATGAACTGATATAAGCAACCCAGAAGTCCTTTTCCGCGGACACGGCTATTCGAATAGATGATATTAACCCTGCAGGGGTGTACTTCTTCACACACGCTCTCACCACTTACCGCCGTTTACACGACATGTACTCGGCAACCTTCAAGCGGAAGCCCAACGTGGGTGTCGGCCACGGCCTGCCTAAACACTCAAGTCTCTAGTCCAGGTTTATCGCCTATTCGGGTTCCATCCATGAGGAGATCCGGCCGGAGTTTCGCTCACAGCCCCAAACGATGTCAACAGGGTTCCCGAGACACCAAACGGGCGCCCGGTACACCGTGCCACGTGCCTACCGCATCACAGCCCACCCCTCTGGTCAGCGCTACCCACGGCCTCCAGCATACTACAAACACCAGAAACTACTTGCAACTCCTGGACAGAGGACAAGGGTGATTAAGAAGCCGAGAGGGTCCATTGGTTTCGGGCCCAATGCGTGGTAGTAGCTGAATCATGGATCACAAACACAGAACTCAGTTCCTGAGGACGGCTTCAATGAGACAACCCACCATGTACTCCTACATGGCCTCTCACCGCTACCTTTACCAAATCGTGTTCACACACTTAGCTCACACATAGTAGGACATGTTCACACACCTCTGATTCATTCCCGATGAATCGGACCTGACACAACTCTAAGCAGTAGCAGGCATGACAAACAAGCAAGAATGAGTAGGCACAACAGGGCTCAAACAACTCCTACTCATGCTAGTGGGTTTCATCTATTTACTGTGGAATGACAGGTCATGCACAGGATAAAGGGGTTCAGCTACCGCAGCAAGTAACAGATGAATCGTTGTTGTCCTAATGCAGTAAAAGAGAGCAGGAGCGAGAGAGTGGGATTATATCGGAATGAACAAGGGTGTTTTGCTTGCCTGGCACTTCTGAAGATAACATTGAGTCTTCATCAGTGTCAACGATCACATCGTCGGTACAACGTCTACCGAGGGGAACAACACCGGCAAACACAGAAGAAACACGATCAATGCAATTCACAATATGATGCATGCTATGACATGGCAATATGAATGTGTTTTGAGCTAATGCACCTAGCTATGATTTAAATGAAGTTGGTTTGAATACAAGATTCAAATTCAAACTCCATATGTGATTATTCAAATGCCATTTAATTGATTTGTGATAAACAGCAGCTATAAGTTGTTCTAACATGCATGAAAATGGTACAGATGGATTCCTTGAATTTTTCTGATAATTTTTCATATATAAATTATTTAATTTGGAGTTACGGTTGAATTTCTATGATTTTTAGAAGTTTGGGGTATTTTCTGAAATTTCCTGAATTATTTTTAAATCCAGAAAGAAATAACTGCGTCAGCCTGACGCCAGCATGACGTCAGCGAGTCAACGGCCAGGTCCAGGTCAAACCTGACGTGCGGGGTCCACACGTCAGTGACACCGGAACTAATCCCGGTCAAACCCAGCGCTGACTGGGGTTTGACCAGGTGTAGGGCCCACAGTCAGTGTCATTTGGGGGCTTAGCTGGCAGGATTAGCACCTAATAGCGTCCACGTCGACAGTCGCCGGAGTTTCGCCGGCGACGACCTAAACTGCGGCGGCAACTCGCCGAACTTGAGCTGCGGGCGACGGATGAATGCGCGAAGGCCACCAGGGGGTAGCCCGCGCTCGACCGTGTCTAGCAGAGCCATCGGAAGGCCTCGGAGTCGCCGGAGATGACGACGGCGAGCATAGAGTCGGCGGCCGGAGCTCGGGCGCCGATCGATTCGACGCTATGGTGCACTACGGGAGAAACTGGTGGGTGCTGCGGGCTCCTGAGGTTGCAGTGAGCACGACGGTGGGCTCGGGAGCGAGCTGCGGTGGCTGTGGCCACGGCCACGCCATGGCTGGCGGCGAGGAGCAATCGGCTCCGGTGAAAAGGGCGGCTAGAGTGCGGGAACAAGCGCGAGGAGGAGGGGGAATGGAAGAGGAGCTCACAGCGGATCCGGTAGAGGCAACGGCGAGGCCGGGGAGGGGCTGGAGCTCGCGAATCCTCGAAAGTTCGTCGGCGGCCGAAGGTTGGGGACGAGCTTGAGGGCGACGCTGCAGGGCTTCCGGAGGGCCGTGGATCGGTGGGGAGGAAGAGGGGGTCGAGGCGGAGCTTTGGGAGGCATCGGGGAGGCGAGGCGGTGGCTGTGGCCGTGCGAGCGCTGGTCGGCGGCGACGGGCTCCGTTCGGTCGCGGGAGAGAGGGAGCAGAGGGGGATAGGGACGGAGGGAGAGACACGGGAGAGTGGCGAGAGGTTCAAGGGGTTGAGGGGAGTGCGTGGCACCCTCGGGTGCCTCCAGCGGCGAGCAGGTAAGCAGGAGGTGGCCGGGGCTCTCGGGCGCGCGCCACGCCTCGCCTCTGCCTACTTGCAGAGGAAGACGACGAGCGGCGAGGTAGGTGGGCTGGGCTGGTCAAGCTGGGCCGCAGCTGGGCTGCCAGGTAAGTACTCTCTCTCTGTTTTATTGTTCTGTTTTCTATTTTTTTCTTCCTCTGTTTTGATTTAGTTTAGCAACTAAATCATTTTGATAAATTCTGTAGGTTCTTATGTGGCTTGCTAAAATATATACAAAGCCACTCACAAACTTCCAGAATTATTGGAGTCATATTTAATATATATTAAATATGAATCCAAAGCAAATAGTTATTGAATTAATTCAAATGGCCAAAATAATTATCTCTGTGACTCCAAAAATATTGGTTTGAATTTTACCTCTTACCAATATTTCTATGGAATAACAGGAACATTTTCTTGGACTCCTTTGAGAAGATTTAAATGTTGGTTATTTTTAGAGGTTTCCTGAGGCTTTTGAAAATTCCTCAATTCAAATTTCATTCGAATTTAAACATGATGCACACATGGAAGCAAGCATAGGTCAGGCCAGAACTAGGGATGTGACAACTCACCCCCACTAAACAAGAATCTCGCCCCGAGATTCAAGACGTGAGGTAAGAGGAAAAGGGAGTCACAAAACTATCACAATCTTCATGATCCAGGTTGCACTTCATAAGAACCTTGATTCGATCATCATCTTGTCTCGGTGGCTTGCTCTAGGAACTCCAACTAACATGACGAGAAGAGGAAAGGAAAACTCTAGAAGAATCTATCTTCTCGAAGATTGAACAACTCAGGATTAACTCTCGGGATGAGACATAGCAACATCTCTTGAGCTGAGAGACGAAGCACACCTCTAGCGGAAAGGAGTGGAACAAATGACAGAGGTTTACCAGGTAGACTACAATTCCACACTCAACAGGGTGGTAACGATTGTCAACATAGCGAGGAGTTGAGTTGCCATGATACCTCAGCGAGACATCCTGGAGGGGGGGGTGATTCGTAGATATATCCCCTTAAGTGGCAAAAGAATTACCTTTGATTCAGGATCATTGAAACTCTTTATACCAGCTTAAGGCAAATCACAATCGATCATTTGGAGGAGGTCGGTAGAATGGCATACTCGGACTTGGATGATGTGGATTACCTTGTTGAAGACAACGTAATGGATGAATTTTCTTACCACCGGAAATGGAAGAGACCCATGGTAGAATGGCACAGTGGCGGTGCAAGCTGGGAACAAAATGCAAATGATGGGAGTGATTCTGGTAACTGGGGAAGAACCCAACAATAGAGAGTGAATTCACTGTTTGAAAAGGTCATAGCATTGCCGAGGAAACTGAGAGGAATCCCAGTTAGAGCCGATGATAACATGTAGCGCTTGTGCGTGCTCTCAAGAACTTGAGCATTTCCATAATCATCAAGATTTTACCAATATCCGTGTCAAGGATCCTGGCAACACATCATACTACCATGATGAATAGCGATGGACGATGCAGATGCAAAAGAAGATAACACCTTCCCAGATTTCACCTTGGCGAGGCCAAGGGGACGAAATCTGGATGATCGACCGAGAGACATTTAGCACTCTGCTCCTAATGTTCTCCTTGATGTACTAGCGTATCCCATTCCTTGAAATGGTCTGGTATCTAGAACATCAGGTAAAGGTCGTACTTCGAAAACACTAAAATCATAAGGCATAGCTAGGGGGTAAATCCTACGAAGTCCTTATGGGGAGGTGGCCAACTTCCTCAAACAAGATACTATAATAATAGGTCTACCGGATGGGTGTGTTGGCCACGACATCCACCTTGCCGGTTATCAAGAGACCAATATTATAGTTCTTGGGAAATGTTCCAACCATCACATCTGCCTGAGATTCAGATCTGGTTGGTGTCAGGATATTCTAGACTCATCAAGTCTAGAAAGAAAAATGAAAGTTTGCAACACAAATCGACGAGATGACGTTGCGAGATTCTCGGGAAATGAATTACGATAGCAAGCTCCAAAACATGAGCTGGTTCTGCTACAAACATATGAACACGTTATCCGAGACAAGCATGGCCACGTAGTAGTCTTATAACTAAACACTACCGAGTTCAGGTGGGGAACCATCATCGAGGATATCGAAGTCTTTACGCAAGTCCATGGATTAGATCCCAAGCATAGACTTCTTTTCCTTGAACAAGTCAATCAGTGGCTTAGTGTGCTAGGATATACATATGGAATGAAGATGATCAGTCTAACAGACCACAAAATTCTTTGCACGTGCATGACTGACTTGGGATGATTCCAAAGGAGGTAAAACAAGCCTTCTCAAATTCATGGCGGCAACTTGCATCAAGTGCACATGAATTAGAGGGACTCACTTCTTTTGTCCAAACATATGCTTCACGAACGAGTCATGAAGATAAAGCTTACACAAGTTTCCAACACTAGCTTAATGTTCAACAAAATCATGGAGGAGATAAGGATGTTGTCAATGGGCTCAACAACAATTCATCCAGGTTCCCATATTAGTGGAATTCCACAATTATGTGAACAAGGTGATAGCATTGGTCAGACCCGAAAGATATAATGGTGTATGCTTGAGGAACAACCACGAGTAAGACAACATTACGAATATCGTTGGTTCTGATTTGATTTGACGATAGCCCATACTCAAATCAAAGGTTTAGGTAAGATAATAGATCCAACAATTGATCACGAGGATCAACCAATAAGGATATCATCTATCTTCAACACACACACACACACAAGATATCCCTTAAAATGAACTAAATCGGACAAGCTTCCATCTTCCAACTCTCCAAGTTGTTGTTCAGCTTAGCCAACTAGCTCAGGGGTACCCAACACAGATTCTTGGAGAAAGGGTGGTTTACAGGATAAACCAACTTGATCACGAGCTCAACATAACAGTCAGGTGACAACCTGGTGATATTTTCGAGAAGATATTCGGAAAATCACGAACCACCGGTATGTTACTAAGCTTGAGAGCAATCTTGCTTTTTAGGGCAAGACGATATGATCAACAGAGCAAGGTATTGACACAATCCTAACTCATTGATCAGAGGGTGCACCAAAAATAAGGACTAGATAGCACGATCAGTCTTAGAATGATGATTCAAGAACCAACACGCTAAGAATGAGATTATCGTCCTTTAACTACCAGCAACAAGGTTGCTAGGAGTATTGATTTCACACATCACGATTCACTTGTCGACATTCCGGTTACAATAACACAGGAACCGAGGAATGAACAACGATGGCAAGAAGTATCACTGTACCAAGAGTTCATAGGGTGGTGTGCAATTCCCATGACACTCTTGATATAAAGATGGTAATACTCTAAGGTAGAACAGAGCAAAAGCAAGATTAGCAATTTGATCTGTGGAGTACGACTGCTTTGACCCAATCCTGGAAATGGACAAGGTACTGGAGTTTGTTTCTCCTAGTCATTCCAGAATAGAATGGCTCGACAGACCACAAGAATAATAAGAATGCACGCATACTCTTGACTATCAAATGATAGACGAGGGTCAGAATACGACTGAAGATGGAAAACTCAAAGGAACATATATCTTTCTGAGTTGTGGATGCATAAATTAGTATGTCGAACCAAGTTCCACATGTTTCTTCCGGATAACCCATGCAGAGAGGTAGGACTGGCAGAGTCACGATTTATGAATGGAGAACTCCTCAAGAGTACTCTAATTGTGATCTTTTGATCCAATAACTTCTGCCTGAATGGTTCATGGTATTTAGAAGAAGGAAATACCACGGACCTCGAGGACTATCACAAGGTTACTAATATCCTAAAGGAGCTAGCAAACACTATCAACATGAAGTAAGTAGAGTGAATCTCGGGTTCAAGAACCCAGGAATAGAATACCTACTACTAAGTAGCATCACGGGATGCTTTCGAGAATAAAGGCCAGAATCATCACACTGGAAACACAGATCATGGCTAGACCACTAGATGATCCCCTAGCACTTAGGGTTATAATTATTAACTCCAACATATATGTCGAGGCAATAAAGTACCTTAACTCACTAATTTGTGTGATTAATCTGACCAAAAGGACATCAGGAACGGGAAGAAGGGATTTGCAAATGCATCAGACTATTTAGAAACCTGGGATGACTCGGACAGCATAACGGCTGTAAATGCTCAGAAAAGATTTGAGACATTCACAAAAATGGTGGCATAACCACTCAGAAACACAATACCAAGGTTTCAAGATCAACAGTTAACATACAGAAGTCGTAGGAGCTGAACTCAAGCTTAGATCCAACAATCTTATAAGTCTACGGGTTAGTAACACGTGATCCTGATAGAAAGAAGAGAAAGCCTAGTTCCTTAACCCCGTAGGAAAGATAAGATGACTCAGATCAGAAGGGCATAAGGTATAAGGAGTAAAAAGAGCCTTACGTTCCATCCCACAATCAATTCCCTTATATAACTAAAGAATTTCTAGACTCAACTTCGACTAGTTTAGCTTGGTAATCCTACAGGCAGTCAAGCTCTGATACCAACGCTGTCAGGACCCCGACTCAATGCCACATTGATCTAGCATGTAACACCTCATATCACTTTGCGGCCTCACGCACGGTATTCCACGGGTGTCGTCTTACCTTTGCCCGGGACCGTTTGCGCCTTTTGGCACACGTATATGATAGTGTCGCTAGCATCCATATGATAAGGAGCCCGGGCTGACATGGCTAGTCGTAAACCCAAAGTGGCACAAACTTACAGGGACAGGCATCCATGACCCAGCATCGAACGTGTCGGTCATCAGCGAGTGAATCCAGGCTGTAGCACTGGGCTAGCAGGACTCCGGTGAACCGGGCTGTAGCGGGCTAACAGGACTCCGGTATTCATCGTGTGACATTTCCCTGAAGGGACAAACACAGGAACGAAGAAGGACACATGCCGGCCAGCCTAAGTGTTCCGGAGCAGTAGCAAGCTACCATGGCTCGGTGGAAACACTAGGAGACATTTCCCGGTAAGAGAGGCTACTAAAGATAAACAACTAGATAGTCAGATCCCACACATACCAAGCATTTCAATATCATACACACAATATGCTCGATATGTGCAAATACAACATGGTATCACAACATGACTCTACGACTCAAGTATTTTATTCAATAGGCTCCGAGGAGCGAGATATTACAAACATGAGTCTCATGACCCAACATTCAGAGCATACAAATCAAAACACAAGCGGAAGCTATCATGTCAGAGTACAGACATCTATAAATGAAAAAGGCTGAGAAGCCTGACTATCTACCAGATCCTGCCGAGGGCACAAGATCGTAGCTGAGGTAACAAGCTAAACGTCGAAGTCCACGCGGAACTACTAGCGAGACCGAAGTCTCTCTGCAAAAACATAAATTAAGCAACGTGAGTACAAACGTACCCAGCAAGACTTACATCAGAACTAACTACATATGCATCATTATCAACAAAGGGGATGGTGGGGTTTAACTGCAGCAAGCCAGCTTTGACTCGGTGGCTATCCTGAACTACGACTGCAAGTAACTCTTTTGAGGTGGCGCACACGAGTCCACATATTCACCATATCAATACACCACTATGGATCCGCTCCTGTCTCCCTACGAGAACGCCATCCATAGCACTCACGCTTATCTTGCGTATTTTAGGGTATCCACTTTCACTTGTCTATGAACTGATATAAGCAACCCAGAAGTCCTTTTCCACGGACACGGCTATTCGAATAGATGATATTAACCCTGCAGGGGTGTACTTCTTCACACACGCTCTCACCACTTACCGCCGTTTACACGACATGTACTCGGCAACCTTCAAGCGGAAGCCCAACGTGGGTGTCGGCCACGGCCTGCCTAAACACTCAAGTCTCTAGTCCAGGTTTATCGCCTATTCGGGTTCCATCCATGAGGAGATCCGGCCAGAGTTTCGCTCACAGCCCCAAACGATGTCAACAGGGTTCCCGAGACACCAAACGGGCGCCCGATACACCGTGCCACGTGCCTACCGCATCACAGCCCACCCCTCTGGTCAGCGCTGCCCACGGCCTCCAGCATACTACGAACACCAGAAACTAGTTGCAACTCCTAGACAGAGGACAAGGGTGATTAAGAAGCCGAGAGGGTCCATTGGTTTCGGGCCCAATGCGTGGTAGTAGCTGAATCATGGATCACAAACACAGAACTCAGTTCCTGAGGACGGCTTCAATGAGACAACCCACCATGTACTCCTACATGGCCTCTCACCGCTACCTTTACCAAATCGTGTTCACACACTTAGCTCACACATAGTAGGACATGTTCACACACCTCTGATTCATTCCCGATGAATCGGACCTGACACAACTCTAAGCAGTAGCAGGCATGACAAACAAGCAAGAATGAGTAGGCACAACAGGGCTCAAACAACTCCTACTCATGCTAGTGGGTTTCATCTATTTACTGTGGAATGACAGGTCATGCAGAGGATAAAGGGGTTCAGCTACCGCAGCAAGTAACAGATGAATCGTTGTTGTCCTAATGCAGTAAAAGAGAGCAGGAGCGAGAGAGTGGGATTATATCAGAATGAACAAGGGTGTTTTGCTTGCCTGGCACTTCTGAAGATAACATTGAGTCTTCATCAGTGTCAACGATCACATCGTCGGTACAACGTCTACCGAGGGGGAACAACACCGGCAAACACAGAAGAAACACGATCAATGCAATGCACAATATGATGCATGCTATGACATGGCAATATGAATGTGTTTTGAGCTAATGCACCTAGCTATGATTTAAATGAAGTTGGTTTGAATACAAGATTCAAATTCAAACTCCATATGTGATTATTCAAATGACATTTAATTGATTTGTGCTAAACAGCAGCTATAAGTTGTTCTAACATGCATGAAAATGGTATAGATGGATTCCTTGAATTTTTCTGATAATTTTTCATATATAAATTATTTAATTTGGAGTTACGGTTGAATTTCTATGATTTTTAGAAGTTTGGGGTATTTTCTGAAATTTCCTGAATTATTTTTAAATCCAGAAAGAAATAACTGCGTCAGCCTGACGCCAGCATGACGTCAGCGAGTCAACGGCCAGGTCCAGGTCAAACCTGACGTGCGGGGTCCACACGTTAGTGACACCGGAACTAATCCCGGTCAAACCCAGCGCTGACTGGGGTTTAACCAGGTGTAGGGCCCACAGTTAGTGTCATTTGGGGGCTTAGCTGGCAGGATTAGCACCTAATAGCGTCCACGTCGATAGTCGCCGGAGTTTCGCCGGTGACGACCTAAACTGCGGCGGCAACTCGCCGAACTTAAGCTGCGGGCGACGGATGAATGCGCGAAGGCCACCAGGGGGTAGCCCGCGCTCGATCGTGTCTAGCAGAGCCATCGGAAGGCCTCGGAGTCGCCGGAGATGACGACGGCGAGCACAGAGGCGGCGGCCGGAGCTCGGGCGCCGATCGATTCGACGCTATGGTGCACTATGGGAGAAACTGGTGGGTGTTGCGGGCTCCTGAGGTTGCGGTGAGCACGACGGTGGGCTCGGGAGTGAGCTGCGGTGGCTGTGGCCACGGCCACGCCATGGCCGGCGGTGAGGAGCAATCGGCTCCGGTGAAAAGGGCAGCTAGAGTGCGGGAACGAGCGCGAGGAGGAGGGGGAATGGAAGAGAAGCTCACAGCGGATCCGGTAGAGGCAACGGCGAGGCCGGGGAGGGGCTGGAGCTCGCGAATCCTCGAAAGTTCGCCGGCGGCCGAAGGTTGGGGACGAGCTTGAGGGCGACGCTGCAGGGCTTCCGGAGGGCCGTGGATCGGTGGGGAGGAAGAGGGGGTCAAGGCAGAGCTTTGGGAGGCGTCGGGGAGGCGAGGCGGTGGCTATGGCCGCGCGAGCGCTGGTCGGCGGCGACGGGCTCCGTTCGGTCGCGGGAGAGAGAGGGAGCAGAGGGGGATAGGGACGGAGGGAGAGACACGGGAGAGTGGCGAGAGGTGCAAGGGGTCGAGGGGAGTGCGTGGCACCCTCGGGTGCCTCCAGCGGCGAGCAGGTAAGCAGGAGGTGGCCGGGGCTCTCGGGCGCGCGCCACGCCTCGCCTCTGCCTACTGGCAGAGGAGGACGACGAGCGGCGAGGTAGGTGGGCTGGGCTGGTCAAGCTGGGCCGCAGCTGGGCTGCCAGGTAAGTACTCTCTCTCTGTTTTATTGTTCTGTTTTCTATTTTTTTCTTCCTCTGTTTTGATTTAGTTTAGCAACTAAATCATTTTGATAAATTCTGTAGGTTCTTATGTGGCTTGCTAAAATATATACAAAGCCACTCACAAACTTCCAGAATTATTGGAGTCATATTTAATATATATTAAATATGAATCCAAAGCAAATAGTTATTGAATTAATTCAAATGGCCAAAATAATTATCTCTGTGACTCCAAAAATATTGGTTTGAATTTTACCTCTTACCAATATTTCTATGGAATAACAGGAACATTTTCTTGGACTCCTTTGAGAAGATTTAAATGTTGGTTATTTTTAGAGGTTTCCTGAGGCTTTTGAAAATTCCTCAATTCAAATTTCATTCGAATTTAAACATGATGCACACATGGAAGCAAGCATAGGTCAGGCCAGAACTAGGGATGTGACATCCATGGCCCCGCCGGTGATCTCCTCTGGCTCATTGTCAACAATTTTCCATTCTACATCACCATCGAGCCCCTTTTGTCATTTTTGAAGGACACTTTCTGCGACGCTGGCTTGGGATCCATAGCTTCCAAGTCAGACCTCATTGACGGCGACCACGAGGAGGGCACCCTCTTCGACTCTTCCAAGGGGAAAGAGCCCATATGCTCTTCCAAGGGGAAAGCGCCTGTCTGCGACATCAGGGAGGGCACCCTACAGCCGTGCTCTTCCAAGGGGAAGGAGCCCATCTACGACAACATGGAGCGCATCTAGGGTCCGTGCTCTTCCCACAGGGACGAGCCCATCTATGACAAGTGAGGAAACCCATGATTTGTTTATTTCAGTTGTTCACAATGTGATGCTCTATATGTGCAATTATTTACTGTGCAGTACATTTCATCAATCCAGTTTTAAACATATCGATAGGAATGCATATATTTGCTTGTTATTAAGCCTGTTATACCTAGCATATGCCTCTTTTAAAGTTTTTTTATTGTTCGGTTTTTTGTAGTTAGCATATGTTTAGTGTTAAATGCTATCTTTGGTTGTTCGTAGTATGCCTTGTTTATTCCAGTTATTCACAACGTGATGTTCTATATGTGCAAGTATGAACTATGTAGTTCAATTTCATCAGTACCAGTTTCAATAATACCACTATGAATGACTACATTTGGTTGTTGCATCTTGTAGTTAACACGCCTTTCCATTTTTATTTAACCATAACCACTGTACTTAGACCGGCGCAATACCAGTTTGAATGACCATGTTTGCTTGTTATTAAATGTTAGGCATGTTGCAGTTAGCACACCTTTCAACTTGTTTTGCTTTACTAATGTGCTTAAACCTGCACACTGAAGCTATCTTTTGGAGAATATTTTATCTGTCATGTGTAATTTTGGTTGATGTTTAGCCTGTTTTGCTTAACATGCTTCTTGATGTACCTACACAGGACAATTTTGGGAATGACTGCTATTTTCCATCGAGGTTAGTTTCATCCCATGGCTTATATCTTCTCACTGTTCAGGATATCCGTAGCTGGTACCATATAGGCCGGCGGCTGATAAGGGACTAATCAGTGAATCGAACTTGTAACTGAATATATCTGCAACCCATTTTTCCTTAGGTTAACTAGGGCCATATGTAATATATTTGAGGCTACATAGCAACATGCACTACACATAATGTCTAAATATGCAATCCTAAGCTACATAGCAACAAGGAAGAGTGTTACATTAATGTTCTAATGATGTCTAGATATACGTAGAAGAGCAGCAACAGCAACATCAACAACATAACCCTATTTGGATACTCAACTTAGCTAGAGGTTAGAGTTAGTTTCTAGCTCATTACTAACCCTGAACTAACTCCATCCAAAGAGTTGTTTGGATGGCAGGGTTAGATTGATAATAAATGTTGTCGGGGGTTGGGTGCGACATATGCCAATGGATGGCTAATCATGGTGGGAGCGAGTAGAACGTCGCCGGTGCCTGGAAGCAGGATGAGGCGTAGACACATACACCGGCGAACTTTACCCAGGTTCGGGGCTCTCCTAGGAGATAACACCCCTAGTCCTGCTCTACGGGATCTCCGCATGATCACTAAGGCACAAGTGAGTACAATGGTGCTCCTCGAGCTGTATGCTAGAGGTGGGAGAAGGCAAGGCTCGCTCTCTCCTCCCCTAGGTATGAATCTAGTCCTAACCGGATGGGAACCCTTTGCATGGGTGCCCTGGGGGGTTTATATAGGCCTACCCCCAGGGGTACAATGGTAATCCGGCCGGGCATAGGGCCCGGCTGTCAGTCTCTCTGGCCGCTGGCTTCTCGTCCAACTGCTGGGGCCTGCCGCCTGGTGGGCCCTGCCGGCTGGTCTGGTACGGAGCCGACAGGCCGCCTCTGCCGCTCGCGGGTCCTGCCGGCTACGGATTACTGTAGCCGTGTTGCTAGTGACACGTGCTCGGCCGGGGAGGCGTGGCTACGGTCCCGCAGCCTGGTGGGAGATCACTGTAGCCACTCTACATCTTATCTGGTTAATGGTGCGTGGGCCCCTGAGGAAGGACCGGGCCGGCTGCTGGGAGCCGGCCTCCCTCGGGTCCGACTGGTGTGGCTCCCGCTGTCTTCCGAGCTCTCGCTGACCGGTAGGGTCCGCCGTCCTAGGGCCATACCGACAGGCCATCGTGGGAGCAGGGCTTTGCCTGTCAGGAGTGGCGTCAAGGGCGAAGTGGTAACAGTGCCGTGCCGAGCGGAGATCTCCGCTGGCACGAGGCACTATGGCCACGCCCAGCCCCGGATTTTGGGGGATGGGCTACACTATTGCCTCACCCTGTCCTGTCTTCTTTAATGAGGGCGCAGACTTTGAGGGCACCGTGGGCTGACTGCTAGGAGCCGGCCTCTCTGGAGGCCGCCTGCTAGGAGTCGGCCTGTCTTGGAGCCGCCTTCCTGAGCATGGTCGCCTTCTAGCAGTCGGCCGCTCAGCCAGCCGGCCACCAGAAGGCGACGCTTCATCTTGACGTCTTGAGGGGCGCAGCCGGCCCGATGTCTTGAAAGGTTCCGGGACTTGAGTTAGGCTACCCGTGGCCCATTACTCCGACAGTAGTCCCCGAAGCTGGTGAGGCGCCATGGTTGATGTGCCAAGGAGCCTCAACAGTTTCCTCCTCCAGGTGCTCTGAAAGAAACCTCGTCCGACTCCCGGGAAGCCGGTTGGTGGGAGTTGGATCTTTCTGGAATTTCGAATGCATCGGCGGGAACCAGGTGGTGTGCTGGCTAAGCTCTCGATCAGCCGCCTGTCGTGGGCACGCCACGTGGTGTCAGCCGGCCGGGCCAGCCTGTGAGCCCACGCAAGCGATGGGACGCCTCAGCAGGCCGGGCCCACCACCACCGGGCCTCGGCACGCGAGCGGATCCGCTGCGGCCAAGGTGGGCGGTTTTTCTCACCCATGGAGTTACTGCGCGTAGTAATTTTGCGCGATAAAGGTGGGGACGTGGGTTCGTGGGCACAGTTAATCCCACGATACCACGCCCACCCCCTTGGCTTCATAGCCCACATGATATAAGTAGGGGAGGAGAGAGAGCGGCAGAGCACGCGCGCCCATCTACCCCGCCATTGCCTCCTTCTTCTTCCTTTCGCTGCAGCGCCCCCCGAGCTATGCCAGAGTGCTACGGTAGTTCGCCTCCGTTGAGCCCGTTCGCCCGAGCCTCCTTGCTCCGCCCCATTCTCAGCTTCCTCGCCGCGCCTTTCTTCGTCGAGCTCTCCATGGCGCGTGAGCGAGGAGGGGACTGGGACGGATCCAACATCAACGAGGATCACATAACCTTCCTCCGCGAGACGCGGAGTCTCCCTGGTGCAAGCCACGTGAAAGCGCGCGTGCTGCCGGAGGGAGAGATCTCATCGGCACCGGGTGAGGGAGAGCGGGTCGTCTTTCACTCGCACTTCATCCGGGGCTTCGGCTTGCCGGCGAGTGACTTCCTTTGCTCATTCCTCGAATTCTACCACCTCCAGCCCAATCACAACACCCCCAACACCGTGATGCCCCTGGCCGCCTTTGTCACGATGTGCGAAGGATACCTCGGTGTTCTCCCCACCATCGAGTTGTGGGGAGCCTTCTTCTACACCAATCTGGGCACCTCCATCCGGGAGGTGGCTGCCCAGTGTGGTGCCTTCGTTGCAGTTCGCCAACCGTCGCTGCAAAACGCCTTCCCTATCATCAAGTTGCCACAGTCGGTCAAGATGTGGTAGCAATCCTACCTCTACGTGGAGAACGTAGACCCGGCGGCCGACTTCCTCAACCTGCCATCTTACAAAGCCGACCCACCTGCCGAGCCCCGAGCTAGCTGGGGCTAAAAACCAAAGCCGGTGTCGGGAGACGAAGCCGCCGCCATCCAACGGCTCCGGGAGCTGATCAACACCGAAGGCCTCAGGGCGTCTGACCTGCTGGTCGCCTTCGTCGAGCACAGGGTTCTCCCGCTCCAAAGCCGACTGCACCTGATCAGCCAGATGAGCGGGCACCGCGACCCGTGCCGGCTGAGCACCAATGAGATGCCGGCCGTCGAAGTCGCGAGCTTGGTGAACGAGATCTCCAGCCTCAGGCTGGAGGGGTCTTGGAGTTTCGGCAAGCAGCCATATTCTCGCGCCGACCCGCCGCCTACGGTAAGTTTGCCAATTCTCTTTCTGTGATACTTGCCCTAGTCTTGATTTTGGTCTTGATCAGCCGGCCTCCCATCGTCTGAAACAGATCTACATGTCGAACACGACGGCCGCCCTCGTAGGGCGGGTGGTGACTACCAGCCGGACCGGGCGGTGAGCGACGTGGACGACCCCGACTTGGGGGCAGATCCCTTGGAGGATACCGCGACAGGCGGCGTTTACGAGGCAGGCGGCTCCAAAGAAGTGGGCATTGAGACCTGGCCTGATGATGATGAAGATGAAGAAGAGCCGTGCCCTGTGCGAGGTGCTGGCAAGGCGGACGCGGGCCCCTCCGTCAAATCGACTGCCCGAGGCGGCACACGTAAGTGTAAGCAAGGCGCCGGCTTGTTCGGCAGCGCGCCGAAGAAGCCCAAGAATCCAAACGCCGTGACCAGGCGGAAGGAGGCCGCAGCGAAGGCGGCCAAGTACCAGAAGCTCCCCAAGGTGCCCCCTATGGTGTCGGCGTAAGTTTCTTTCCCCTGTGCTTTCCTTCTTATTGATTATTTCTGAACTTCCTTTGCTTTATTTTCTTGATTTTAGGGCTCCGCTCTCTCTCAAGAAGTCGGCCACCGCCTCCATCGTGAGGTCGGCGGAGACCTCCACCACCACCCGGCGGATCGATCCGGCCGCCGACCTCCGGGAGGCGATGGAGCGGAACACGCGGGAGGCGCGTGAGGAGCAGGAAGCCGCCCGCCTGAAGAAGGCGGAAGCTGACACGGTGGAGGCCGCCGCCTTGAAGAAGCTGGTGGAGGACGAGGCCGCCGGCGCGGCGAAGAAGCGTGCTGAAGAAGCCACGCATCGCCAGTCGGCGGTGTTTGTTGTCCCTCTGAACTCTGCACCGCCACCACCGGAGTTCGTGGCGCAGACTGGGGACGCCGAAGGCGAGCACCCTATTATGGAAAGGGACAGCAGCGACGTCGCCATGCCGGATGTCATCATGCCCCCGCCACCTCCTTCTGAGGAGGCGCGAGACAAGCAGCCGGTCGACCGGCCAGCACCACCAGCCGGAAACGAGATGGTGGCGAGCCCGACTCCTGGGGGCCGCACACCCTTATGCCGCACCCGCTGGAGGCCGGCACCGCAAGCTCCTCGGTCCCGGACACCGAGGCGACCAGCGCCGGGCCCACTGGGTGGGTGTGGGGAGGCGGAATGGGCCCTCTGAACCAGGCAATTCTGGATGTTCAAGCCAAACTCCGTGTCGAGGCCGACGCTCTCAAGCTCTGCAACAAGGCATTCCTGGAGTCGCGAGAGGCCATCCGGGTACACTTCTTGCTCCTTTGTTTTTAATTCTTGTACTTCTTCGCGGGGGTGCGCTGGTGCACCCACTGGGTGTAGTCCCCGAGTTTCGGGCCGGCTGCTGAGCAGGCGGCTCGAAACTCTACTTAGCGAGCTTCGAGTGCTAATATATTTGCTGCAGGATCATCATAACCTCCGTGTGGCCGCCTTCAACTCTAGAGTCCAGGAGTTGGATCAACATGCCGCCGACTTGTCGGAGAGCTGGAGTAAGTCTCCTTCTGTAAGTGCATCTAGTGCCACCCCTAGTTGGTTTTGGAGTATTGATGACAAACCTAGTTGAGGGACTAATGTGTTTGTGAGAATTGCAAGATAACACAGGTAGAAGTCCCTCATTGATTCGGTTTTACTACCAGAGATGACCCCTAAAAATGTATGAAGACATTGAAGTCAAAGGTGGTATATGAAGATATTCACACTAAAGACTATGACAAGAGAAGACACGATATGAAGCCTATGGAGCTCGAAGACTTAGATCTTTCGTAGTTCTTTTTCTTTTGTGTTGAGTCATAGGAACCACGGTACTGTTAAGTGGGGTCCAAGAGAACTAGTCAGAATGACTGAAGTGATGCCTAAACCAAAAACCTATGTCTTCGAGTGAAGACTATGAGAGCGAATCTTGTCCAGAGTCGGACAAGTCAGCTTTGCTTGTAGCCCAAGTAAAGTTGCCGTGTGAGTTTGAAATCTGACCGTTGGAACACGTGTCAGTTCCTTAGTGACCCAGGGTCATTTTGTACAAATCAGGTCGGGTTGCCAAGTGGCTATAAATAGCCCACCCCTACAACCATAAATGTGGGCTACTCAGATTGAAAGTACGGCTTTTGTTGTTTGAGAGCAACCCACCTCGAAGCCTTTGAGAGAGAATTCCTTGCGAGGATAAAAGCCCTAACCACCAGAGCCAGAGAGAATTGGGCATCACTTAAGTCTTCTTGTCTGTGTGATCTGAAGACTTATTACACTTGAGGACTGTGCATCCTCCAGCCGGTTAGGCGTCGCGTTCTGAGCATCCAAGAGACATTGTGGATTGCCAGTGAACGAAGTCTGTGAAGGTTTGGGAGTCTACCTTGAAGACTTACCAGAGTGATTGGGCGAGGTCTATGTGACCTTAGCTCAAGGAGAATACGGTGAGGACTGGGTGTCCTGAGCTGCGTGTTCAGGACTGGGTGCCCGGGACTGTGTGTCCTAAGGTTTAAATACCTAGCCGCTCCAACCAGACGTACAGTTTTCACAGCAACTGGAACTGGTCCAACAAATCATTGTCTTCAATGAGTCACTGGTTTCATCTTCACTTCACTTTACATACTGTTACTCCTTGTGAAGTCATTGTATGTTTGCTCTATCATTTGTCTTCACTGAGTGACTGCGTGTTCTATTTGGCTTCACAATATCTTCCTACCTGATCCTTACTACCTAGCTGCTATTAGTCTTTGTGCTTTCACTTCATTGAATACTTGACTATGGTTTGCCTAGTGTAGTCTACCTTTCGCTGCATGGTAATAGGTTTAATTTTATTGTTTGTCTTCAAAACTCCCATGTTCTGAAGACTTTCATAAAATCGCCTATTCACCCCCCTCTAGTCGATATAACGCACTTTCAATTGGTATCAGAGCAAGGTGCTCCCTTGTTCTGTGTGATTCGGTTTAACCACCTGGAGTTTTAGCTATGTCGACTGCAGGGATAATTAAAGTCTCCGCTGCGTGCCCCGTCTTTGATGGAACTGAATATCCCTACTGGAAGAATAAGATGCGCATGCATCTTGAAGCCATTGACGTCGACCTATGGTATGTTGTCGAGAATGGCGTTCCCAAGGCTGGAGAAGGTGTCACTGCTGCTGATGTCAAGAAATTCGTTCAACTGGACTCTACTGCCAAGAATATCATCTGTGGTCATCTCACCAAAGGATAGTATGGCCGTGTGAGTGCTTTGAAGACATCCAAGCTGGTCTGGGACTGGCTCTCCAAGGTCAATGAAGGCATCTCAACCCAGAGAGATCAGAGAATCAGTGTCCTTCACAACCTCTTCAACCGCTTCAAGCGAAATGACAATGAGAATGTCCAGCACACATTTGACCGACTCACTGACATCACAAATGAGCTTCAAGCCCTCGGCGCCACTGAGATTACCAAACACGAAGTCGTCAAGACGCTGCTGAGATCACTTGATAGTTCGTTTGACATCCTGGCCCTGATGATTCAAGAACGTCCTGATTTCAAGACACTCGATCTGTCTGACATACTTGAGAGGCTCAACACACATGAGTTTCAGCTTTCGGAGAAAAGAGATATCTACGATCCAAACTATGGGCAAACTCGAGCCTTGAAGGCAAAAGCTGTCTCCTCATCTGAAGAAGAATCTGACAGCAGTTCTGATGATCCTGAAGACATTGGAAGGGAACTTGCTATGCTTGTCAAGAAGTTCCAAAAATTCACCAAGAAGAAAGGCTTCAGAAAGTCTTCCCGATCAAGTTCAAGGAATGATGAAGCTCCTGCTCATGACTACAAGAAGAAAACATGTCACAAGTGCAAGAAACTTGGCCACTTCATCTCTGAGTGTCCACAGTGGGACAATGAGAACAAAAAGAAGAAGAAGAGCAAGGAATATGACTCTGACGATAAGAAGAAGAAGAAGAAATACTCAAAGTCTTCTTCCAAGTCTTCCTCAAAGTCTTCATCACACAAGAAGAGCTCATCTGGCAAGGCACGTGCGTTTGTTGGCAAGGAAATGGATTCAGAGGAGGAGTCTGCTTCTGAGGAGGCGGAGGTGGAGTCTGAGGAGGAATCCGACTCAGGCGTCGCAAGTCTGGCTACATCATACGTTGCCAAGTCCATCTTCAACACTGAAGACAATGACTTCATCACCGACACCGATGCAAATGACAAGGACTACTTCGCTTCTACCTACTTCTTCATGGCACGCGGTGCCAAGGTAAACACACGCACTACTCACTATCAAACATCTAGTGACGATGACTCTGATTGTGGTTCAAAACCTAGCTACAAAACACTTGCTAAAATTGCAACTGAACAACAGAAAGCTATGGAACATATTCAAAAACTATTAGACAGAAGCGATGATCTGTTAGGTGCTGAAATGACTCGATCTGAATCCTTAATTGAAGACATAAAAAATCTTCACGTTAAGTATCAGGAACTTGAAAGTCGTCATGAAACTCTCTCAACAACTCATGAAAAGCTTTCCTATGATTATCTTCAAAGGAAGCAGGATCTTGAGAAATTGAGAGCGGTTCATGAAGATCTTCAAACGGAAAACGAGTCACTTTGCGCCAAACAGATCAGTCCCGCTCAGGAAGGATTTGAACCACCATGTCTTAAATGCATTGAGCGTGATAATGCTACTTCTGTTGCTGAATGTTCTACTGCTACTGCTGTTGCAATATCTTCAACTGTTGATGAGGTAACTAACTCCTCTGCTGAGGATACCACCGCTATTGCTGATGAGAATGCTAGATTGAAGACATTGCTTGAAACAGGGATGTACAAAAGTCTTCAAGGGCATCAGACACTATGTGATGTCCTCAAAAAGCAGATTCTGAACCGAAACCCTAGGAAAGAGGGTGTTGGGTTCGTAAGGAAAATGAATGCAGATGGCTCTTACTGGAAACCTGAGCAGTACCCCAAAACCATGTGGGTTGCTGCAAAGGAACCTTCAGCAGATCCATCCAATCTAACTGGCTTCACTTGTGCTAACCCCATTATCATTGATGAATCCTTTGATGCAAACTATATACTGTTTAAGAATCAGAAGGGTGAAGTGTTTGCCAGGTACATTGGTACTAACTGCAGGAATGGACCGCCTATGAAGAAGATCTGGGTTCCGAAAAGGTGTCTGGAAAATCTTCATGTGAATGTCTTCATGACACCTCACGTGAAGAAGACAAACCTCAGACCAAAGGCTTCATACGGTCCAAAGGCTTCATACAAACAGAGGACTCACCTGAGTCGCACTAACGCAAATGTTTTGCAGGAAACCATACTCAGGCATATGAATATGAGAGCGGTTCATCAAACCGCCATGTTCATAAGACCAAGAACTATTCTGCTTATTCTTATGAGTACTATTGTCCGCCTACAAGACTGTTTGCTAGGGCTTCAAAGCCAAAATTCTCAGATGCTGCACTTAGACTTATTGCTTCTAAGCCACCCGTGAAGATGTGGGTGGCTAAGAAAGCTTAACTCTCTTTTGCAGGGAAAGGTCTCCAGCAGAAAACCAAAATCGTCTGACGCTATTGCTGGGGACCTTAAACATCTTGTAGGGCGCAAGATCAAATGCCCAAATGGTCTTACTATGTACTTCATACCTGAATCGCTTGCTACTCTCCCTATTAGTCCTAACCTGGATCTAAGCTTTCATAACCCACTGGTTCGTCAAATGTTTTTGCTTCACAATGCTCTTGGTGAAGCCTATCCCCCTAACTGCACTGTAGGGTACGACACCAGCGTCTTCAGAATGGATTATTGACAGTGGGTGTACAAATCACATGACTGGCAAAAGAAGTCTTCTTATGGACTCAACCTTACGTCCATCCGACAAGAGCCACATCACATTTGCTGACACTGGTAAAAGTAAGGTATTGGGTCTAGGTAGAGTTGCAATCTCAAGGGATCAACACATGGATAAAGTCATGCTTGTTGAATCCCTTGGCTTCAACTTAATGTCTGTCTCAATGCTTTGCGATTTGAACATGATCGTAATGTTTGGAAAATATCGTTGCCTTGTACTAATGGAATCTGACAAGTCTCTAGTGTTTGAAGGGTATCAAAAAGATGATTTGTACGTGGTAGATTTCTCAGCAGGGCCACAGCTTGCAGTATGTCTTCTAGCAAAGGCTTCAGAATGCTGGCTCTGGCATCGGAGGCTTGGACATGCTGGCATGAGGAACCTTCACACCCTTGCGAAGAAGAAGCATGTCATAGGCATCGAGGGCGTCAAGTTCAAGAAAGACCACTTATGCGGTGCCTGTGAAGCAGGGAAGATGACGAGGGCCAAACATCCCTCGAAGACAATCATGACCACTACTCGACCCTTCGAACTGCTTCACATGGATCTTTTCGGTCCCACTCATTACTCAACTCTAACTACTACTGCTTGCCTCTATGGCTTCGTTATTGTTGATGATTATTCTAGATATACTTGGGTGCACATAATCCTTTACAAGACTGAAGTGCAGGATGTCTTCAGACGCTTCGCCAATCGAGCTATGAACAATTTTGGCGCCAAGATAAAGCACATTAGAAGTGACAACGACACTGAATTCAAGAACACTGGCCTTGATACATATCTTGATACCTTGGGCATCATACATGAATTCTCAGCACCATACACGCCACAGCAGAATGGCGTCATCGAACGCAAGAACAGAACACTAATTGAGATGGCCAGAACGATGCTAGATGAATACAAGACCCCAAGAAAATTCTGGCCCGAAGCCATTGATACTGCATGCCATACAATCAATCGTGTTTATCTTCACAAGCTACTGAACAAGACATCTTATGAGCTCCTCACTGGCAAGAAGCCAAATGTCAATTACTTCAGAGTATTTGGCGCAAGGTGCTGGATCAAGGACCCACATCACACCTCAAAATTTGCACCAAAAGCACATGAGGGTTTTATGCTTGGATATGGAAAGGATTCGCACTCCTACAGAGTCTTCAATCTCTTTCATTACAAAGTGGCTGAAACAGTGGATGTGCGGTTCGATGAGACCAACGGTTCATAAAGAGAGCAGCTGCCAAATGTGTTAGATGAAGTTCCATCCAGTGAATCAATCAAGCTAATGGGAACTGGAGAAATTATACCTTCTGGAGCTTATCCTGAAGAAGAACTTATCATTTCAGCACCTGATCAACATGAAGACAATGCTCAGCCTGAAGACATTCCTTCCAACAACGACAATGAACAACAAGAGCAAAGTCTTCGCCCTGTACATCCTCGCCTTGCCAATGAAGTGCAGATTGAAAGAATAACTGATAGCATCAATGCACCTGGTCCACTCACTCATTCAAGGGCAACTCAGCTAGCAAATTTCTGTGGGCACTTCGCATTCGTCTCAATATCAGAACCCAAGAAAGTTGAAGAAGCCTTCATGGAACCTGAATGGATTCAAGCTATGCAAGAAGAGCTTCAACAGTTTGAGCTGAATAATGTATGGGAACTGGTTAAGCATCCTGATCCACGGAAGCACAATATAATAGGCACCAAATGGATATACCGCAACAAGTAAGATGAGCATGGTCAAGTTGTCAGAAACAAAGCTCGTCTTGTTGCTCAAGGATATACTCAAGTGGAAGGCATTGACTTCGATGAAACATTTGCTCCTGTGGCTAGACTTGAAGCCATACGCATACTGCTGGCCTATGCAAATCATCATAACATACTTCTATATCAAATGGATGTGAAGAGTGCCTTTCTCAATGGCAAGATTGAAGAAGAAGTGTATGTTGCACAACCGCCTGGCTTTGAAAATCCAAAACATCCTGACATGGTATACAAGCTCAACAAGGCACTGTATGGCCTCAAACAAGCCCCTCGGGCCTGGTATGACACACTCAAATACTTCCTGAAGAGCAAAGGCTTCATACCTGGTTCCCTAGATCCCACTCTTTTCACGAAGACATATGATGGTGAACTGTTTGTGTGCCAAATATATGTGGATGACATTATCTTCGGCTGCACCAATCAGAAGTACAGTGAAGAGTTTGGATATATGATGCAAGAGCAATATCAGATGTCCATGATGGGGGAGCTGAAGTTCTTCCTCGGTCTTCAAATACGACAACAACGCAATGGCATCTTCATATCTCAAGAGAAGTATCTCAAAGATTGCCTGAAGAAGTTCAGTATGCAAGACTGCAAAGGCTTCACAACACCAATGCCAGCCAAACATCATCTGGGTCCTGACGACAATGGTAAAGAGTTCGATCAAAAGGTATACCACTCCATGATTGGTTCTTTACTTTATCTATGTGCATCTAGGCCAGATATTATGCTTAGTGTTTGCATGTGTGCTCGATTTCAAGCGGCACCAAAGGAGTCGCATCACTTAGCTGTGAAGCGAATTCTTCGATATTTGGCTCACACCCTAACTCTAGGATTATGGTATCCAAAGGGCTCAGAGTTTGATCTGGTTGGATTCTCGGATGCTGATTATACTGGTGACAAAGTTGATCGCAAGTCTACATCAGGCACATGTCACTTTCTGGGACGATCACTTGTATGTTGGTCTTCAAAGAAGCAGAACTGTGTATCTCTCTCCACTGCTGAATCTGAATACATTGCTGCTGGATCTTGCTGCGCTCAGCTTCTGTGGATGAAGCAAACACTCAAGGACTATGGCATTCATCTGAAGCAAGTGCCACTTTACTGCAACAACGAAAGCGCCATGAAGATTGCTAACAACTCAGTTCAGCACTCGAAGACAAAGCACATTGAAATTCGTCATCACTTTCTTAGAGATCATGTTATGAAGGAAGACATTGATATCATACACATCAACACTGAAGAACAATTGGCGGATATCTTCACCAAGCCCTTGGATGAGAAGAGGTTTTGCAAGTTACGGTGTGAGCTAAATATCCTAGAATCCTCAAATGTCCTGTGATCAGGCACACATCCTAACCCTTATGCATATTGATGACTTAGATGTGCCACACACACAGTAAAGTATATCTTCAATCAATTAAGACATACATTCTAAGTGTGAATACATTAATGTGGAATTTGACTTCGGAGCACCACAATAATTGTGCGCCGTGTCTGGGTCTAATACTTCCTATACGGTGGGTAACACCACCACCAAACATTCTATTTTGAAGTGTTTCACTCATGGCGTTACCTTGCAATGTCTTCACATTTGGTTTGGCTTCGATCTCAACATTTTCATGATTATCTTCACTATGTTGATTATATATATATATATATTCTAGTGTTCTGTCCTCTACAACATTCACTTATAGCTATGTCTTCGTGTTGAATCTTTTGAACTAAGTGAATGTGATCGGACCCTAACCTCTCTATGCTTTCTATCTCAAACTCTATCTCTCCAAGTCATATGCATTCTATTGAAATTGTCGAATGTCTTCTCTGCGTCCTTGTTAGCAGAAGATACAGAGACAACCATTAAGTCCATTTTCAATGCTCATTCCTCCACATGAAATCCGGAGAAGTAGGAACGACCACCCGACAATCCAGGCGTGCGTGGGACGTGGAACAAACCCCAAAATTCCGCATAATGGCCATGTGTTCCTCAGATGCGAATCGCCAGGGGCACCTGTGTAATAGCACAGTGCCGCCCCTATGCCTATAAATACACACTCGCAGCGGTCATTATCTCTTCTTCCACCCTCGCACGAACCCTAGCACCACCGCTAGCTCTCGACGACGCTGGCGACGAAGCGCTTCGCTGCCGCAACCTCTCCGACGCCGTCTTCACACCGACCGCGGACATCGTCCTCTCCGCCGTCACCGTAGGTGTCCTCCGTCGCCAAGTTAGGGCACGGAAGAGTGAACTGCTCGCCCTCATCTCCCACTCCGTCTAGCAGTTCTCAGTGTGGTAAATAAAACTCCCTTTTTACAGCACCGTTGATCCTATTGATCTGTCACTTTCTACCACAAGCAGTTTCTGATTCACACAAGCTAGATCTCTCTCATACTGCATCTCATAACATGCCTAGTATATTCATTTGTGCTTCACAATTCCTCACTTGTACTGATCTGTGGATTTGTACAAATCTGGAACCAACTTCTTATCTATGAGTGAATGTCTTCGCACGATGAGGTCAATGTCTTCTAAACAGATTTATCTTCAAAATCTTCTGAGAATGCATATGACCTCTTCCCCTTCCCTCGCACCTTAATGCTGTCACAGGTACATGTCCGTGGGAGAATCCTTTGGTTCTCATAGTCTGCATTCATTTGCAGAATTCTTACAGCAACACATAAATTCTCCCGAAGCCAGTTTCTGTTGGTCCAGCAAACGAAAACCTTTGAAGCCTTTGAACGTCTTGAAGCCTTTCAAGTCAAAGTTTATGGCCTCAGAGAAAGCAGCAAGGAAGGGTGGCAGAAAGCATCATGGTGAGACCTCCAGAGATCTGCCAGATGAACTCTCAGAAATGTACAAGACAAATCCTGAAGAGGATTACAGTCAGCGCAAGACCCGAATCCAATGGATTCGAAGATATTGGGCAGAACAATGGTTCAAATACAGATTTGTGACCCAGGAGTATGCTGAGAAAAACGCCATCAAGAGACCGTGGGGAGACATCCTATTCAAGAATCTTCTACCCAGGTCCAGAGATGAAGCCATTGCTCAAGGCTTCTATCCATGCATGGTTCGTGGACCACAGCCTGCTGATGCACACTCGTCGTCACTGCTATGGTGTTGTGACGACAATCTGTTCAAGCGCAACTTCCAGTTTGCTCAGAACTCCGCAAAGCAAAACAAGAAGACTTTTGTATTAGACTTCAACCCTGGTCCCTCGTCTCCAAGGGCAGATGGCACACGACATGCAGAACCCAATGTCATCGGTCCTTTTGCCAACCTTGAAGGCCTCATCACCTACATCTTGGTTCAAGGGACTGCAGTGAATGAGCCTGCAGCTGACACTGAGTCTGATGACGCGCCTGCAGTGCTGAAGCCAAAGCAGTTGAAGAAGCCAAAAGCTTCAAAGCCGGCCCCTTCACCAAAAATCTCAAGGGAGAAGCCATTGGCAACTGCACCTCCTGAAGACAGTGTGCAGTCTGAAGACTTATCACGCGTCTCCAAGCCCCAGAAGGCCAAGATGCTTCTGTCTCACACTGGCAAAGAGCTAACAGCTGCTGCCATTCTGCGCAACGACGACATTGATCTGTCAAGTGATGAAGATCTTGCAGATGACACTCTTGAGCAACTCATCAAGAGCAAAGAAGAAGCAGAAATCTTCAATGATCTGCCTCTCTTTGATGTCACCATCATCCACAACTTCATTGACAAGTGGTTTGACACGCCCAACATCAGCTTTGAAGATCTACAGCTACCCATTGGCCTCAGTGTCGCTTTCCGAGGCGCCATTGCTTTAGAACTTGCTATTGCCCAGCGCATTGTTGAACTGAAGCAGAAAATTGACTATGAAACAAGCTCAGCGTGCAAGAAGTGAAGAACTTCAAGACAATGATGCACGAGCTCAAGGAAGCCTTTGTGAAGAAGCGTGCAGAAGCTCAGGGTTTGCGTGAGCGCATGAAGACTCTGGCTGACAGATGTGTGCAAGCCTATAATGAGGCTGAGAAGCGCAAGGCACTTGGGCGTCCTGGCATCGACCCCAGGATGGCTGCAAAGAAGAAGAAGAAGCCTGCTACGGCTGAACCTGATGCACCAAGACAAGAAGAAGTTCCGATTGTCTTCCCAACAAGAATGACTGGCTCGAAGCCAAAGAGCCGGTCAACAGCTTCAGAGCTCAAGAAGACAAGAACTGTTGAGGCTGAAGCCAGGAAGAGGAAACACTCTGAAGCCTCTCCTACTGCCCCCACCAAGAAAAAGAGAAAGACCAAGAAAGCTCGGGCTGCTCCCACAGAGCCCTTGATAGTTGAACCCATTTCTATGGTTCATCCTGACGCAGAACGTCAACTGACAGTTCATGAGCCTGCTTCCACAGAGGCTCCTGAAGCTGAAGACATTCCAGCAGCTGATCCCATCGCTACTGAAGACATTGGTCATCATGACAATGTAGAAGATGATGTAGTCCTTCCTCAGTTTGAAAACAACAAACTCATCAGCATTGGTCGTCCACTGACGCCAATTGCACAGGATGCTTCATGGGCGGATTACCCACAAGAGGAAGAAGACTATGAGGCCCAGCCCACTCAAACTCCACAGGCGTCGTTTGCACTCCGCAGGCTTCACAAAGGTCCAAGGCCTCAAGTCTCTGCTGAAGACATTCCGGCTGCATCAGCCACAGAAGAAGAAGTACCACAAGATCCCAATCCCCTGTTCCACCAAGAAGCAGTTCTCCAGGAGAACGTGCCTGTGACCGACCCTCCAGCTAGTTAAGTGGAGGATGAAAATCTTGAGGCTGCCACAACCAACAATGAAGCTAATGTGGAGCCCTCCCCGGCAAAAGCTTCAGAAGACAGCGAATCCACTGATCCCGCCACTTCTGTTCCTGAGTCTGCTGTCGGTCCCCAATTCAACTATCATGTTGAGCACAGGCCTCAAGTCCAGAAGCCAATTCCAAGACTGCCAAGGTTTCCAGGTCCTGCATCAGCACCTGGCTCCTTCAACATCAATGGCTTCAGGGCAGACAACATGTTCTTCAATAGCTCCAGGAACCCCTACTCAAGGGAAAGGATATCGTCTGATCGGTTCTGGAGCTATCCTCAGCGAAGCTATTACTCTTGCATTCTTTACAACCAAGGTCGCATCTTCCCACACAAGCGCCTTGACGTTGAAGCTATAGCTGGTCTGCCCTGTCTAGAAGAAGCGTTGGATTGCTTCAAGCAAGTGGGTCTGCTGCAGTTTGTTACTGATGAAGAGCATTGGAATGAAGAGCTGCTGCTACAATTCTATGCCACACTTCACATCAAAGGGTACAACAGAGATCCGAAGACTTGGGTCCTAGAGTGGATGACTGGCAACGTTCATCACAAAGCCAATGCATTTGACATCATTGAGCTCACTGGCTTGCCCACTCCTGGCGATCTCTTCGAGCAAGGATTTCAGCTGCATGCTGAAGCTATTGAGAGCATCTTTCAGCGGCCAGAACCTGATATGAGTCAAATGCTTAGCATGATGAAGCCATTGCCCCAAGATGCTGCGTATCCCACAGAGTTCTTCGTTGAAGACCTTGAGTACCTGCCCAGAGCCATCTATCACATCATCCGGCGAACTCTCTGGCCTATCAAAGGGCACTCTCCAAATGCCAAGCTTCAGGGTGCAATGAAGACTTTGGTTTTCTATATACTTCATGGCAAATGCTTCAATGCACAGGACTTCTTCATACGCCAACTTGCTGCATCAGGCATTGATCTGTTTGGTTTGAAGTTCTACGCCCCTTGGGTCATGCGGCTGATCAAGCTACACTCCGCCATCTCGTATCAGCCCTCAGCCCGCAACCATCGGATCTTCTTGCCTGACGTGGACATGTCTACTGAAGCCATATATTCTGAGCCTGCCAAGCAACCTCTAAGTCTTCAAAATGCAGACCATCAGAGTTTTACTCAGAACGTTGAAGGCGTTGAAGCAGTTTCTCGGGTGTATCCTTTGGCTGGCACTACACGTGCACCACACCCTGCTTCCACTGAAGCCACTGACAGTGCCACTGCTCCAAGACCCAAGAAGCGCACTCGTGTTCTCAATGACCGAGAGCTTCTTGTGGCTCTACATCAGAAACAGGATAGGCATCATGACTGGCTGAAGTGTCAGATGAAAAGCCTCTGGGTGGATGTTAATCGCACTCGAAATCTTGCCACCAAGAATGCTTTCGTTGCCCATGAAACTTGTCGCCGCACATGGAAAGGGCTCACGATGATGTGTTCTGAAGCTGATCTTCAAGAGGATGGCTTCACTGAGAGATTCAAGTTTGACTCCACACCTCCTAGAAGGGTTGTGCTGCTAGGAACTCCATCACTTGAAGACTCTGAGTTCTCTTCCTCTACTGCCACAGTGACTGCCAGAATTATTGAGGAAGAAGATGATGCTACTTCATCGCCACCTCCTTCAGCACATCCAAGCTCTTCTGCACCGCCAAACAACACCAACAACCCTGCTACTTCACCTACTCCTCATGGGAACGAGTAGAGGCTCTATGTCTTCAAACCTTTTTGGTCATTACTGACAAAAGGGGGAGAAGCATATGAGATTGATAGTCTTCAAGCGGGTCCATATGGGCGGGTGCTTTATATTTTGCTTCGTGCTTACAACTCTCGTTTTTGCTACATTTGGTTCTTATGAGTTGTAACACTTAAACCAGATGGTCGTCTGCTACTTATTTGCCACCTTGTTTTGCGAAGATAAATTCCGCATGTGCGACGATAAATTCCGCACTTAGCTCATTCTGCAGACGTCCATTTTCCATTATGCATGTCATTATCTTCATATACTTTCACATGCATAGTGGATTGTCATCATAAGTTGAAGTGGATCTCCACAAGTACAACCTGCCATGTGCATTTGCATTCCAAAAGCAAATTAACTTATATGCACATCTTCAGGGGGAGCCCTTGCAACTTATGAAGACAATTCCTTATCCTTTACAATTTCACAGATTATATTTCCCGTTGAAAACTTCAAATAGTTTGTCATCAATCACCAAAAAGGGGGAGATTGTAAGTGCATCTAGTGCCACCCCTAGTTGGTTTTGGAGTATTGACGACAAACCTAGTTGAGGGACTAATGTGTTTGTGAGAATTGCAGGATAACACAGGTATAAGTCCCTCATTGATTCGGTTTTACTACCAGAGATGACCCCTAAAAATGTATGAAGACATTGAAGTCAAAGGTGGTATATGAAGATATTCACACTGAAGACTATGACAAGAGAAGACACGATATGAAGCCTATGGAGCTCGAAGACTTAGATCTTTCGTAGTTCTTTTTCTTTTGTGTTGAGTCATAGGAACCACGGTACTGTTAAGTGGGGTCCAAGAGAACTAGTCAGAATGACTGAAGTGATGCCTAAACCAAAAACCTATGTCTTCGAGTGAAGACTATGAGAGTGAATCTTGTCCAGAGTCGGACAAGTCAGCTTTGCTTGTAGCCCAAGTAAAGTTGCCGTGTGAGTTTGAAATCTGACCGTTGGAACACGTGTCAGTTCCTTAGTGACCCAGGGTCATTTCGGACAAATCAGGTCGGGTTGCCAAGTAGCTATAAATAGCCCACCCCCTACGACCATAAATGTGGGCTGCTCAGATTGAAAGTACGGCTTTTGTCGTTTGAGAGCAACCCACCTCGAAGCCTTTGAGAGAGAATTCCTTGCGAGGATAAAAGCCCTAACCACCAGAGCCAGAGAGAATTGGGCATCACTTAAGTCTTCTTGTCTGTGTGATCTGAAGACTTATTACACTTGAGGACTGTGCATCCTCCAGCCGGTTAGGCGTCGCGTTCTGAGCATCCAAGAGACATTGTGGATTGCCAGTGAATGAAGTATGTGAAGGTTTGGGAGTCTACCTTGAAGACTTACCAGAGTGATTGGGCGAGGTCTATGTGACCTTAGCTCAAGGAGAATACGGTGAGGACTGGGTGTCCTGAGCTGCGTGTTCAGGACTGGGTGTCCGGGACTGTGTGTCCTAGGGTTTAAATACCTAGCCGCTCCAACCAGACGTACAGTTGTCACAACAACTGGAATGGTCCAACAAATCATTGTCTTCAACGAGTCACTGGTTTCATCTTCACTTCACTTTACTTACTGTTACTCCTTGTGAAGTCATTGTATGTTTGCTCTATCATTTGTCTTCACTGAGTGACTGCGTGTTCTGTTTGGCTTCACAATATCTTCCTACCTGATCCTTACTACCCAGCTGCTATTAGTCTTTGTGCTTTCACTTCATTGAATACTTGACTATGGTTTGCCTAGTGTAGTCTACCTTCCGCTGCATGGTAATAGGTTTAATTTTATTGTTTGTCTTCAAAACTCCCATGTTCTGAAGACTTTCATAAAAATCGCCTATTCACCCCCCTCTAGTCGATATAACGCACTTTCACGTTCTTTCTCTGTGGGGGCACGCTGGCGCACCCGCGGGCTGTAGTCCCCGAGATTCGGGCCGACTGCTGAGCAGTCGGGCCGGATCTTCCTCGCAACCTCATCTTTCTTTGTTGACTGTTATCGTCTCTTTATTTTTCTACTTTTTGCAGAGGCCAACGCCCCCCTTCAACAGCAACTGGGTGAAGCCAACGCCCCGCTTCATGCCAAGGAGGTGGACTGCAGCAAGCTGGCTGAAGAGCGCGACCGGCTTGTCGCGCAACTGGCGGAACAGAAGGAGCTCCTCAAAAAGGCCCAGGAGGAGACGGAGGACAAGGAGAGCAGACTCCTTGCTGAGTTCGTGATCGAGCGCTCCGCCTGGACCGACAAGGAGGCGATGCTGACTTCTGGCTTTCATGCGATCGAGGACATAGTCGATGGTGAGCTTCCCTCTTTTTCCTTCTTTGAGCTGTCGGCTGTTGGTTGAGCCGACTTCTCGTCTTTACTTTTGGCTTTTTGCTTTCTGTCTTGGCAGACTTCTTCCCTGGTCACTCAGACGCCGCCAACCAGGCCATTGAAGCTGATCGCGAAGGACGGAGGGCGGACGGTGCACAGATCGCCGCCAACGCCGAACCCTTAACGAGCAGATCCTGAGCATCGAGGCTCGTCTTCGGCCGGCTCACCGGATGCTGCGCCGGCTTCAGCGTGTTGGCACCCAGGCGATCGCCGCCCTGTGGTCTGACATGCCGGCACCACGCACTCCTAGTCGGACTGCCGACCGGCTGGATGTGGCGGCCGGCCGTCTTGAGGCCCGGAAGGGCTCCTCGGCCCGGGTTGGAGCATGACGGGCCTTGGAGTTCGTCAAGGCGTGGTACCCTGGGCTGAGTCTAGCCCAGTTAGCCACGTTCCGACTGGAGGCTCAGGAGGAATTGGCGGTCGTGGGAGATGAACTCGCCAACCGCGCAGCATCAATCACCGAGTACACCGGCAGTAGCATCTTCGTCCCGGAGCGGGTTGAGGACGGCACCAAGGCGCCACCGGAATGGTTCGGGCTAAACCCGGAAGACGGCGAGGACTCGACGGAGGTGATCGACTCCAGCAGCAAGGAGGAGGGCGAGGCGGAGGAGGAAGGCGAAGAGGAGGCGCCAAAGGTCGGAGTGGGCGGCCAGCCCCAGCTCGACCGCGCCTCAAGCAATGAGCTGATAACCCGCAAGTATAGGGGATCACAACAGCTTTCGAGGGTAGAGTATTCAACCCAAATTTATTGATACGACATAAGGGGAGCCAAAGAATATTCTCAAGTATTAGCAGCTGAGTTGTCAATTCAACCACACCTAGAAACATAGTATCTGCAGCAAAGTGTTTAGTAGCAAAGTAATATGCTAGTGATGGTAACGGTAACAAAAGAGTAATGAAAGCAAAGTAATGTTTTTGGTATTTTGTAGTGATTGTAACAATAGCAACTGGAAATTAAATAAACGTAAACTAGTATATGGAAAGCTCATAGGCATTGGATCAATGATGGATAATTATGCCGGATGCGGCTCATCATGTAACAGTCATAACATAGGGTGACACAGAACTAGCTCCAATTCGTCAATGTAATGTAGGCATGTATTCCGAATATAGTCATACGTGCTTATGGAAAAGAACTTGCATGACATCTTTTGTCCTACCCTCCCGTGGCAGCGCGGTCCTTACGGAAACTAAGGGATATTAAGGCCTCCTTTTAGTAGAGAATCGGAACAAAGCATTAGCACATAGTGAATGCATAAACTCCTCAAACTACGGTCATCACCGGTAAGTATCCCGATTATTGTCACTTCGGGGTTAACAGATCATAACACATAATAGGTGACTATAGACTTGCAAGATAGGATCTAGAACTCTCATATATTGATGAAAACATAATAGGTTTAGATCTGAAATCATGGCACTCGGGCCCTAGTGACAAGCATTAAGCATAGCAAATTCATAGCAACATCAATCTCAGAACATAGTGGATACTAGGGATCAAACCCTAACAAAACTAACTCGATTACATGGTGAATCTCATCCAACCCATCACCGTCCAGCAAGCCTACGATGGAATTACTCACGCATAGCGGTGAGCATCATGAAATTGGTGATGGAGGATGGTTGATGATGACGACGATGACGAATCCCCCTCTCCGGAGCCCCGAACGGACTCCAGATCAGCCCTCCCGAGAGGTTTTAGGGCTTGGCGGCGGCTCCGTACCGTAAAACACATTGATTTCTTCTCTCCTATTTTTTTTCTCCCCGAAAGCAGTTATATAGAGTTGGAGTTGGAGTCGGGGGGTTTCCAGGGGGCCCACGAGGTAGGGGGCACGCCCTAGGGGGGCGCCCCCACCCTCGTGAGAAGGGTGTGGGCCCCCTGGTCTTCATCTTTGGAGAGGATTTTTTATTATTTATTGTAAGGTATTCCATGGAGTTTCAGGTCATTGCGAGAACTTTTGTTTCTTGCACATAAAACAACATCATGGCAATTCTGCTGAAAACAGCGTCAGTCCGGGTTAGTTCCATTCAAATCATACAAGTTAGAGTCCAAAACAAGGGCAAAAGTGTTTGGAAAAGTAGATACGACGGAGATGTATCAACTCCCCGAAGCTTAAACCCTTGCTTGTCCTCAAGCAATTCAGTTGACAAACTGAAAGAAATAAAGAAAAACTTTTACAAACTCTGTTTGCTCTTGTTGTTGTAAATATGTCAAGCTAGCATTCAAGTTTTCAGCAAAGATTATAACTAACCACATTTGCAATAATTCTCAGGTCTCATGATTACTCATATCAATAACATAATCAACTAACAAGCCATAATAATAAATCTCGGATGACAACACTTTCTCAAAACAATCATAATATGATATAACAAGATGGTTTCTCGCTAGCCCTTTCTGAGACCGCAAAACATAAATGTAGAGCACCTTTAAAGATTAAGGACTGACTAGACATTGTAATTCATGGTAAAATAGATCCAATCACAGTCACACCCAATGTAAACTAACAACAATGAATGCAAATGACAGCTGCCTTCTCCAGCTAGTGCTTTTTAATAAGAGGGTGATGACTCAACATAAAAGTAAATAGATAGGCCCTTCGTAGAGGGAAGCAGGGATGTGTAGAGGTGCCAAAGCTCGGTTTTAAAATAGAGGTGAATAACATTTTGAGAGGTATACTTTCATTTTCAACATAACAACCAAGAGATGGTGATATCTTCCATGCTACACACATTATAGGCGGTTCCCAAACAGAATGGTAAAGTTTATACTCCCCCTCTACCCAGAAACATCAATCCATGGCTTGCTCGAAACAACGAGTGCCTCCAACATACACCAGGTCCCAGGGGGAGTTTTGTTTGCAATTATTTTGATTTAGTTTGCATAAAGCATGGGACTAGGCATCCCGGTGACCAGCCCTTTATCTCGTGAGTGAGGAGCGGAGTCCACTCCTCTTGAGAATAACCCGCCTAACATGGAAGATACAGACAGCCCTAGTTGATACATGAACTATTCGAGCATACAAAATAGGATGATTATTTGAAGGTTTAGAGTTTGGCACATACAAATTTACTTGGAATGGCAGGTAGATACCACATATAGGAAGGTATAGTGGACTCATGTGGAATAGCTTTGGGGTTTAAGGAGTTTGGATGCACAAGCAGTATTCCCGCTTGGTACAGGTGAAGACTAGCAAAAGACTGGGAAGCAACCAACTAGAGAGCGACAACAGCCATGTACATGCATTAAAATTAATGAACATTGGATGCAAGCATGAGTAGGATATAATCCACCATGAACATAAATATCGTGAAGGCTATGTTGATTTGTTTCAACTACATGCGTGAACATGTGCCAAGTCAAGTCACTTAAATCATTCAGAGGAGGATATCACCCTATCATACCACATCATAACCATTTTAATAGCATGTTGGCAGCAAGGTAAATCATTATAACTCATAGCTAATCAAGCATGGCACAAGCAACTATGATCTCTAATTGCCATTGCAAACATGTTTATTCATAACAAGCTAAATCAAGAACGATGAACTCATCAAATTTACAAAAACAAAAGAGGTCGAGTTCATAGCAGCTTTTCTCATCTCAGTCAGTCCATCATATATCATCATAATTGCCTTTCACTTGCACGACCGAATGATGTGAATAATAATAAGAGTGCACGTGCATTGGACTAAGCTGGAATCTGCGAGCATTCAATAAACAGGAGAAGACAAGGCAATATGGGCTCTTTTGTCAGATAAACAATAATGCATGTAAGAGCCACTTCAACAATTTAATCACGGTCTTCTCCTACTGACCCCTAAAGAAAAGAAAAGAAATAAAACTATTTACACGGGAAAGCTCCCAACAAGCAAAAGAAGAACGAGAAATATTTTTGGGTTTTCTTTTTAATTACTACTACAAGCATGGAAAGTAAATTAATTAAAAGCTACAACTAATTTTTTGGTTTTTTCTTAAGGTTTATCAAACACACAAGAAGAAACATAAAAGGAAATAAAGTAGCATGGATGGTACAATGAAAAGTATGAGCACCGACATCTGGCAATGAGTGTGTGTGAACATAAATGTAATGTCGGTGAGAAATACATACTTCCCCAAGCTTAAGCTTTTGGCCTAAGTTGGTCTATGGCCACGGCTGGCCTGGCTGATATCCATAATAATAGTTGCTGGGGTCGTACTGTGATGAGGAAGAAGAAGGCTCCGATTGCCACTGGTTGGCAATCATCTCCGGATCCCACTGATAGTTAGATTGTCGTGAAGGATCAAATTGTGGTTCTGGTTCTGGCTCCTCGGCTGGTGCAGGGTTCCGGTAGGCGTGGATAGCCATCAACGGAACAAGGTACTTGCCTACAGTCAAATCAAACAAAGTAGGAGCAGGCAAGGTAATGGTCTCAAGATGATGTTTATTAAAGAACAATTGATATTTAAGCTCTCCTGCCCTATTCTTAACAATAAAATCATGTGCCACCATACTTTTATAATCTAAATAAATATGAGGCAGCACTTTTTCCTCCTTCTCAGCATGCCTAATAGGAATGTTAAAATGTGCAACTAGGCGTGTAGCATAGATGCCTCCAAATATGGGACCCTTAGTGCGGTTCATACTTAACTGTCTAGCAATAATGCCGCCCATACTAAAAGTGTTATCACTGTATAGACCTCGGAGCAAAATAATAATATCGGGGATACTAAGGTTTCCACAGTTTCCGCGACCAATTAAGCAACGACTAGCAAATAATGCAAAGTAACATAAGACAGGAAAATGTATTCTAGTGATTCGTGCATCCGAAACCTTCCTAGTTTCCCCTACAGTGATAGTATTAATAAATCCCTCCACATCATCATGATGTGGTTCTTCTGTCTTGCCCCCAAAAGGGACTAAACAAATCCGACAGAAATCATAAAGTGACATCTCCTTATGCTCATCATATAAATGAAACTCCACCATAGGTGGTGAGTTCCTAGAATGAAAATGAAAGTTTTGCACAAAGGTATTTGTGATCAAGAGATACTGATCGCATTGGTCGTGGAGGAAAGCGGTGAGGCCTGCATTATGAGCCAACTCATGAAAATCTTCATAAATCCCGGCCGCTCTCAAGAAATCCTCAGAAGGCCATTCACACGCCCGAACCTCCGCGGTGCGCGGCAAATTATACTTGGGATTCGGTGCCTTTTCCTTCGAGCTTTGGCTCGATGAGCCCCTCAATAATCTCCTCATCATTTTTTGAAAAATTCTGAAATTTTTAGTAACTTCAAAATAAAAGTAAATCAAACTCAATAATATTGATAGCAACTACTCCTACAAGTGCCTAGGGCCTATATCATGCATCAAAACTACTTTTGACCATATAAATTTGACATGCAAGCTCAAGAACAGGGTCACCTAAGCAACACAAATTTGCAATGAATAAAGCACTAGAACAAAAACTAATTGGACCAATGGAGGAGTCACATACAAAGGAACAATCCCCCCAAGCAGTTTTGTGAGAGGTGCTTTGAGCAAGGAGATCGAAAATGGCTGCAAAACGAGCTTGGACTCGGGTTTGAGTTGGTTTTTCGTGTTTGGGGGAGGAAGATGAAGTGTGTGGCTGAAAGAATAAGTGGAGGAGGGCCACCATGGGCCCATGAGGTAGGGGGCGCGCCCTAGGGGGTGGGCGCGCCCTCCACCCTCGTGGCAAGGTGGTTGCCCCCCTTGGTGTGTTCTTTGTTCCATAAATCCTCAAATATTCTCTAAAAAATCATATTTAATTTTCAGGGCATTTGGAGAAATTTTATTTTTGAGATATTTTCATATTGCACGGATAATCAGATAACAGATAGAGAATTATTTATTTTTACCTTTTTTCAACTAAATAACAGAAAGTAAAAGTGGGGTACAAAAGGTTGTGCTTCTAGTTTCATCCATCTCATGCTCGTCAAAAGGAATCCACTAACAAGGTTGATCAAGTCTTGTTAACAAACCCATTCCGATTAACTTGAAACCGGAGAAATTTCGAATAACACTAGGTTACCTCAACGGGGATATGCACATCCCCAATAATAAGTATATCATATTTCTTCCTGATAGTAGGAAGAGGAAATTCAAAACCTCCAAATATAATCGATGGAATTTTTCCGATAGAATTGATACTATGAACTTGAGGTTGTTTCCTCGGAAAGTGTACCATATGCTCATTACCATTAACATGAAAAGTGACATTGCCTTTGTTGCAATCAATAACAGCCCCTGCAGTATTAAGAAAAGGTCTTCCAAGAATAATAGAGATACTATCGTCCTCGGGAATATCAAGAATAACAAAGTCCGTTAAAATAGTAACATTTGCAACCACGACAGGCACATCCTCACAAATACCGACAGGTATAGCAGTTGATTTATCAGTCATCTACAAAGATATTTTAGTAGGTGTCAACTTATTCAAATCAAATCTACGATATAAAGAGAGAGGCATAACACTAACACCGGCTCCAAGATCACATAAAGCAGTTTTAACATAGTTTCTTTTAATGGAGCATGGTATAGTAGGTACTCCTGGATCCCCAAGTTTCTTTGGTATTCCACCCTTAAAAGTATAATTAGCAAGCATGGTGGAAATTTCAGCTTCTGGTATCTTTCTTTTATTCGTAACAATATCTTTCATGTACTTAGCATAAGGATTCATTTTAAGCATATCAGTCAATCGCATACGCAAAAATATAGGTCTAATCATTTCAGCAAAGCGCTCAAAATCCTCATCATCCTTTTTCTTGGATGGTTTGGGAGGAAAAGGCATGGGTTTCTGAACCCAAGGTTCTCTTTCTTTACCATGTTTCCTAGCAACAAAGTCTTTCTTATCAGAGCGTTGATTCTTTGATTGTGGGTTATCAAGATCAACATCAGGTTCAATTTCTACATCATTATCATTAGTAGGTTGAGCATTATTATGAACATCATCATTAACATTTTTCATTAGGTTCATGTTCATTACCAGATTGAGTTTCAGCATCAGAAATAGAAATATCATTTGGATTATCAGGTGGTTCAGCAATAGGTTCACTAGAAGTTTGCACAGTTCTATCATTTTTCTTTTTCTTCTTTTTTGAAGAACTAGATGCATCAATTTTATTTCTCTGAGAATCTTGCTCAATTCTCTTAGGGTGGCCTTCAGGATACAAAGGTTCCTGAGTCATTCTACCAGTTCTAGTAGCCACTTTAACAACATAATCATTTTTCTTACTATTCATCTCATTGAGCAATTCTTTTTGAGCTTTAAGTACTTGTTCTACTTGAGTGGTAACCATAGAAGCATGTTTGCTAACAAGTTTAAGTTCACCTCTAATATTAGCCATATAATCACCTAAGTATTTAATCATATCAGCATCTTGTTTTAATTGTCTACCAAAATAAGCATTGAAGTCTTCTTGCTTAAACATAAAATTATCAAACTCATCCAAGCATTGACTAGCAATTTTAGTAGGAGGGATTTCAGCTTTATCATATCTATAGAGAGAATTTACCTTTACTACCTGTGTCAGGTTATCGAGGTCTGGAGGTTCTTCAATAAATAAAGGATTAAGATCATATATTTCTTCATCAGGCGGTAAATTGAGACCATGTATTTCTTCAATAGGAGGTAAATTATTAACATCTTCAGCTTTAATACCTTTTTCTTTCATAGATTTCTTTGCCTCTTGCATATCTTCAGGACTGAGAAATAGAACACCTCTCTTCTTCGGAGTTGGTTTAGGAATAGGATCATTAATTGGAGCAGGAGCTGCCTCAGGAGCTGGCTCAGGAGGTGCCCAATTATTTTCATTTGTCAACATATTATTCAATAAGATTTCAGCTTCATCCGGTGTTCTTTCCCTGAAAAGAGAACCAGCACAACTATCCAGGTAATATCTGGAAGCATCGGTTAGTCCATTATAAAAGATATCAAGTATTTCATTTTTCTTAAGAGGATGATCAGGCAAAGCATTAAGTAACTTGAGAAGCCTCCCCCAAGCTTGTGGGAGACTCTCTTCTTTAATTTGCACAAAGTCGTATATTTCCTTTAAAGCAGCTTGTTTCATATGAGCAGGGAAATATTTAGCAGAGAAGTAATAAATCATATCCTGGGGACTACGCACACAACCAGGATCAAGAGAATTAAACCATATCTTAGCATCACCCTTTAATGAGAACGGAAATATTTTAAGGATATAAAAGTAGCGAGATCTCTCATCATTAGTGAACAGGGTGGCTATATCATTTAATTTAGTAAGATGTGCTACAACAATTTCAGATTCATAGCCGTGAAAAGGATCAGATTCAACCAAAGTAATTATATCAGGATCAATAGAGAATTCATAATCCTTATTAGCAACACATATAGGTGAAGTAGCAAAAGCAGGGTCAGGTCTCATCCTAGCATTTGGAGATTGCTTATTCCATTTAGCTAATGACCTTTTGAGTTCATATTTATCTTTGTAGGCTAAAATAGCTAAAGAAGCATCTTGATCAAATAAATAACCCTTAGGAATAACAAGTGATTCTTCATCATCACTTTCATCTTCATAATCAGATTCAATATTTTCAATCTCTCTAGCCCTAGCAAGTCATTCCTCTAGAAAATCACTAAGTGGCATAGTAGTATCACGCATAGAGGTAGTTTCATCATAAGTATCATGCATAGCAGAAGTAGCATCATCAATAACATGCGACATATCAGAACGAATAGCAGAAGCAGGTGTAGGTGTCGCAAGCTTACTCATAACAGAAGGTGAATCAAGTGCAGAGCTAGATGGCAGTTCCTTACCTCCCCTCGTAGTTGAGGGATAGATCTTGGTTTTTGGATCTCTCAAGTTCTTCATAGTGTCCAGCAGATATAAATCCCAAGTGACTCAAAGAATAGAGCTATGCTCCCCGGCAACAGAGCCAGAAATTAGTCTTGATAACCCACAAGTTTAGGAGATCGCAACAGCTTTCGAGGGTAGAGTATTCAACCCAAATTTATTGATTCGACACAAGGGGAGCCCAAGAATATTCTCAAGTATTAGCAGCTGAGTTGTCAATTCAAGCACACCTGGAAACTTAGTATCTACAGCAAAGTGTTTAGTAGCAAAGTAATATGATAGTGATGGTAATGGTAACAAAAGAGTAATGAAAGCAAAGTAATGTTTTTGGTATTTTGTAGTGATTGTAACAATAGCAACGGGTAAATAAATGTAAAACAGTATATGGAAAGCTCGTAGGCATTGGATCAATGATGGATAATTATGCTGGATGCGGTTCATCATGTAAAAGTCATAACATAGGGTGGCACAGAACTAGCTCCAATTCGTCAATGTAATGTAAGCATGTATTCCGAATATAGTCATACGTGCTTATGGAAAAGAACTTGCATGACATCTTTTGTCCTACCCTCCCGTGGCAGTGGGGTCCTTACGGAAACTAAGGGATATTAAGGCCTCCTTTTAATAGAGAACCGGAACAAAGCATTAGCATATAGTGAATACATGAACTCCTCAAACTACGGTCATCACCGGTAAGTATCCCGATTATTGTCACTTTGGGGTTAACGCATCATAACACATAATAGGTGACTATAGACTTGCAAGATAGGATCTAGAACTCTCATATATTGATGAAAACATAATAGGTTCAGATCTGAAATCATGTCACTAGGGCCCGAGTGCCATGATTTCAGATCTGAACCTATTATGTTTTCATAAATATATGAGAGTTCTAGATCCTATCTTGCAAGTCTATAGTCACCTATTATGTTTTATGATCCGTTAACCCCGAAGTGACAATAATCGGGATACTTACCGGTGATGACCGTAGTTTGAGGAGTTCATGTATTCACTATGTGCTAATGCTTTGTTCCGGTTCTCTATTAAAAGGAGGCATTAATATCCCTTAGTTTCCGTAAGGACCCCGCTGCCACGGGAGGGTAGGACAAAAGATGTCATGCAAGTTCTTTTCCATAAGCACGTATGACTATATTCGGAATACATGCCTACATTACATTGACGAATTGGAGCTAGTTCTGTGTCACCCTATGTTATGACTGTTACATGATGAACCGCAGCCGGCATAATTATCCATCATTGATCCGATGCCTACGAGCTTTCTATATACTGGTTTACACTTATTTACTTTCCCGTTGCTATTGTTACAATCACTACAAAATACCAAAAACATTACTTTGCTTTCATTACTCTTTTGTTACTGTTACCATCACTATCATATTAGTTTGCTACTAAACACTTTGCTACAGATACTAAGTTTCCAGGTGTGGTTGAATTGACAACTCAGCTGCTAATACTTGAGAATATTCTTTGGCTCCCCTTGTGTCGAATCAATAAATTTGGGTTGAATACTCTACCCTCGAAAGCTGTTGCGATCCCCTATACTTGTGGGTTATCAAGACTAGGGCGCGCCCCCACCCTCGTGAGAAGGGTGTGGCCCCCTTGGTCTTCATCTTTGGCGAGGATTTTTTATTATTTATTGTAAGGTATTCCGTGGAGTTTCAGGTCATTCGAGAACTTTTGTTTCCTGCACATAAAACAACGTCATGGCAATTCTGCTGAAAACAGCATCAGTTCGGGTTAGTTCCATTCAAATCATACAAGTTAGATTCCAAAGCAAGGGCAAAAGTGTTTGGAAAAGTAGATACGACGGAGACGTATCACGAGCCACGCCCAACCGAGCTGGCTACCGCCGGAGGCGACCAAGCGGAGACTGACCAGCCGGCCGCTCCACCAACCAGCGCCACCGATTCCCCTGATCCATCGAACCCTTTTGCCGCTGCCTAGGCCGCCAGTTTATTTTTTACTTTACCTATCTACCAGTCTCGACGAACTTGTTAATTTGCACAATTCCACCAGTGGGGTGTATCTTAAACTTGTGTTTTGAAGATCGGCCAAGGGCCTTTGTTATGTAAATATTTTTTTTGAGTTCTATCTTTTCTTGCTTGCTGCTCTTTGGCTTTTTCCTTTGCCGCCTTCTCTTGGTTGCCGTCTTGCCAACCGAACAGCCGCTCTGTGGACTGTGGCTGGGTCAAGTACTTAGCTACTTCTGGGAAGGCAAGTACTTAGCCGTTTTAGAGCACTCTAGCAAGTTAAGTAGAAGCCGGCAGGCCAGCTGTTTGGCAATCGGTTGGTGAGGCGAGAAGCCGGCTTGGACTATGCACGTGCTTTGTGTCCTTAGCCATTTTTCATGTGGACACCCTTTCTGCCTTGTTCCTGCCCACCAGGCAGTCGCTCTGTGAGCTGCAGCTTCTGGCAGGAGACGGCTTAAGTGCCAACACATTACTTATCCAGCTGCAGGAAGCATTTCATAGTACAAGGTGGCAAGTCCCCGGGCCGACTAGTCAGACCTGGTGCCGAGCGGCATAAAGAAAATGACATACTCATAGGCATAATTCTTATCATATAGATGAAAGAGGGCAGACCCCGAGCTCTTCTCGGGGGACCCGGAGTCTTCGTACTTTAATACAAAAGGTAGTGTGGTACATACTGCATCAACTTTAAAATCCTCAAAGGAGATTTGCATTCCATGGCCGCTCCATCTCCATGCCAGAGTCGTCCCTCTTGCATGCTCGAGGCTTCTGAGCGTCGATCAAGTAGTAGGAGTCGTTGCCCAACACTTTGCTGATGATGAAGGGGCCTTCCCAAGGCGCTGAGACCTTGTGCTGGCCGGCTGTTCGCTGGATCAGCCGGAGCACAAGGTCTCCTTCTTGGAAAGATCTTGGCTTGACCTTCCGGTTGTAGTATCGGTGCAGGCTTTGATGGTAGTTGCTGGACTGGCTGAGTGCCAACAGCCGACCCTCTTCCAGCAGATCGACGATGTCTTGACGAGCTTCTTCCGCCTCCTCCTCAATGTACATGGTGACACTAGGGGAGTCGAATTCTATGTCCGTTGGGATGACGGCTTCAGCACGGTAGATGAGGAAGAAAGGCGTGAAGCCGGTTGACTTGTTCAGAGTTGTGCGCAGACTCCAAAGGACAGCCGGCAGCTCGTCGAGCCAGCAGCCGGCCGACCATTCCAAAGGCTCGACCAGTCGGGGCTTGATGCCGGACAAAATAAGGCCGTTTGCTCACTCCACCTGGCCGTTGGACTGCAGATGAGCAACGGATGCTAGGTCCAGTCGGATGCCCAGCGTCGCGTAGAAACGGGCCAAAGCACCTTTGGCGAAGTTCGTGCCGTCGTCGGTGATGATGCTATGTGGTATGCCGTACCGGACGGTGATGTCGGAGATGAAAGTCACAGCAGTCGGACCATTCAACTTCTTGATTGGTTTTGCTTCTATCCACTTGGTGAACTTGTCCACCGCGACAAGCAGATGAGTCAAGCCACCTCTTGCCGTCTTGAATGGTCCCACCATATCCAGGCCCCAGACGGCAAAGGGCCAGGCTATGGGAATAGTCTTGAGTGCAGAAGCCGGCTGATGAGGCTTTGAACTAAACTTCTGGCACCCTTTGCATTTCTTGACCAAGCTCTTGGCGTCTTCCAGGGAAGTTGGCCAGAAAAAACCATGGCGGAAAACCTTGGCAACAAGTTCTCTTGAAGCCGAATGATGGCCGCATTCGCCTTGATGGATGTCTTTGAGGATTGCTTGGCCTTACTCCGGCTTGACGCAGCGTTGGTAGACACCGGTGACACTGCACCTCACAAGCTCTCTATTGATTATGGTGTATGCTGCTGCCCGGTGTTGCACTTGCCTGGCCGAGATCTCATCAGTCGGCAACTCTTTGTTTACTAGGAAGTTGAGGATGGGCTGGGCCCATGAAGGTGCTGCGATTTCTTCGACTGTCAGGACTGTAACTTGGATGAGGGCGGTTGGGCCGGGAGGTGGCGGGTTGGAGTCGGCTGCCGCTTGCTGGGTCGATGAAGTCTCCGCGCCGACTGCCGTAGTCCCCAAGACGGGCTTTGAAGTCCCCGGGCTGGCCGCTGCAGTCCCCGAGCCGGGCTCAGAAGTCCCTGGGCCGGGTGCGACTACCACTGCCCCTGGGTCGCCTGCCAGAATTCCCGTGCCGACTACTGGACCTCTTGAGTCGGATCCGACTGCTTCAGGAGGAGCCGACACGAAGATAGAATCCGACTCTGGCGATGGCTTCACAGACGGCTTGAGGAGGCGTTGTAGGGCGACGCCAGTCGGTATTGCTTGATGGGTGGAGCCGATTTGCGCCAAGGCATCTGCTTGCTCGTTGTCGTTTCTTGGCACATGGAGAAACTCGCACCCATCAAAATATCCACTGTGTTGATGTATGAGGAAACGATAGCTCACCATGTTTGCATCCTTGGCATCCCAGTCGCCTGACGACTGCTGGACCACCAAGTCAGAGTCACCATAGCACAGGATCCGGAGAATGCCGAGTTCTTTGGCAAGCCGGAGCCCGTGAATGAGTGCCTCATATTCAGCGACATTTTTGGAAGCGGAAAAATGGATTTGCAGCACATATCTAAGCTTGTCGCCTTTGGGAGAGGTGAGGACGATGCCGGCTCCCAAACCAGTGCGCATCTTGGAATCATCAAAGTGCATTCGCCAATGGGTGGAGTCCGGCGCCGGTGGCAGGTACTGGGTCTTGGCCCAGTCGACGAGGAAGTCGGCCAGCGCCTATGACTTGATGGCGGTGCGAGGCTGGCAGTAGATGGTGTAGGGGGGAAAATCTAAGGCCGATTTGGCCACCCGGCCGGAGGCATCTCGGCTTCCAATGATCTCGGCGAGCGGAGTAGTGCAGATAACAGTGATTGGGTGCTCTTGAAAGTACAACTTCAATTTTTTGGCGGCAAAGTGCATGCCGTAGCACATCTTCTGATAGTGGGGGTAGTTTCGCTTGGAGGCTGACAGCACTTCACTTAGGTAATACACCGGTCTCTGGACTGGTAGCGCCTTTCATTCCTCCTTGCGCTCTACCACTATGACTGTGCTGACCACTCGGCTGGTGGCAGCGATGTAGAGGAGCACGGGCTCCTTAGGAGTCGGAGCCGCCAGGACAGGCGGAGTAGTCAACATCTTCTTGAGACGGAGAAAGGCTTCATCCGCCTTGTCGTTCCATTCAAAAAAGGTGGTCTTCTTCATGAGTTGGTACAGGGGAAGAGCCTTCTCTCCCAGCCGACTGATGAAATGGCTGGTGGACGCCAAACAGCCGATGAACTTCTGCACATCCAGTAGTCGGGTGGGTACTCCCATCCTCTCGATGGTCCTGATCTTCACAGGGTTGCATTCTATGCCACGCTCTAAGACCAGGAATCCAAGAAGCTGGCCGGATGGTACTCCGAAGACGCATTTCTCTGGGTTGAGCTTGATTTGAAACCGGCGTAGGTTCTCAAAGTTCTCTTTGAGGTCTTCTAGCAGCGTTCCATGCTTCTCCGTCTTCACCGCGACATCGTCCACGTAAACGTGGGAGTTTCTGCCGAGTTGTTTAAGGAGGTACTTCTGCATGCAATGTTGAAACGTGGCGCCGGCATTCCTCAAGCCGAACGTCATGGTTAAGTAGCAGAATGCTCCAAATGGCGTGATGAAGGCGGTCTTCAGTCGGTCGGCCGGGTTCAGCTTGATCTGGTGATACCCTGAGTATGCATCCAAGAAACTCAACAACTCGCATCCGGCTGTGGAGTCTATCACTTGATCAATTCTCGACAAAGCAAACAGGTCTTTGGGGCAGGCTTTGTTGAGGCTGGTGTAATCAATACACATGCGCCACTGCTTGTTTTTCTTCAGCACAAGGACTGGGTTGGCGTTCCACTCTGGAAAGAATACTTCCATGATGAAGCCGGCTGCTAGCAGCCGGGTTATCTCTTCTCCGACGACTCTTCTCTTCTCCTCTGACAGGCGGCACAAGGGCTGCCTGACTGGCTTGGCATCAGACCGGACATGTAACTTGTGCTCGGCAAAATCCGTCTGAACACCCGGCATGTCTTTAGGTGACCATGCAAAGATGTCCCGGTTCTCATGGAGGAAATCGACGAGCTCGCCTTCCTATTTGATGTCGAGGTTTGCACCTATGACAGCGTACTTGTCTGGGTGCTCCGGGTCCAAGGGTATCTTCTTTGTCTCCTTGGCCGGCTTGAACGAGCCCTCGGCTTCCGACTCCTTGCGGTGGGGTGGCATGTCCGACTGCTTGCCTGCCATTGCCACAAATCAGTCAAGGAGCCGCTTCTCGGTCGCGATCACGAGGGACTCGGCCAGCCGACTACACTCAGCCGCACAAGCGGAAGACCTCTTGTAGTCCCCGGCTATGGTCAGAATTCCGTTAGAACTCGACATCTTCATTTTGAGGTAAGCGTAGTGGGGGACCGCCATGAACTTGGCCAGTGCAGGTCGGCCAAGTAGCACATGGTACGGGGTCTCGAGGTCTACCACCTCGAACCAGACTGGCTCTCATCGGAAGTGATCCTTGTCTCCAAAGAGGACGTCTATCTGGATCTTGCCGATTGGTGAGTAGGAAAGGCCAGAAACAATGCCATGGAATACAGTCTGACTAAGCTGAAGCTGTCTTTGTCTGATTCCTAACTTCTCCATGGTATCTTTGTACAGAATGTTGATGCTGCTACCGCCATCTATCAGAACTCGGGAAAACCGAGCAGCTCGCCTATCAGTGGCAAAGGTGGCATCCAGAACCAGGGCATAGGAACCGGGATTGGGCATCACCTCCGGGTGGTCGGCTCTACTCCAATTGATGGGCTTCTCGGACCAATGCATGAACTCGAGGGTCTCCGATGCTACTGCATTCATTTCTTGCTGTCGTTGCCATCTGATGTGCCTAACGTCGGCCACGCAGGTGAACACGACATAAGCTCTGTGCTCTTCAGGGTATTCGTCTTGTATGGCTCCGACTGGTCGAAGGGCTGGCTGCTGAGGGGGAGGGGCGGCTGCCCAGCAGGCGAAGGAGGTGACGTCGGCCACGCAGGTGAACACGACATAAGCTCCGTGCTCTTCAGGGTATTCGTCTTGTATGGCTCCGACTGGTCGAAGGGCTGGCTGCTGAGGGGGAGGGGCGGCTGCCCAGCAGGCGAAGGAGGCAGAAGTCCGTCTCCCTTGGCGATCCTGGTGAGCCAATAGCATTTCCAAGTGGTATGGTTGGACGACTTCGCTCCACTATGGAATTTGCAGGGTGCGTCAAGACTCTGCTCATATGAGAAAGTCGGCAGCCAATTGGGCTTGCCGCCCTTCTGGCACTTGGATGGAGGCTTCCCCTCCGGCTGCTGGTCTTCGACTGTCGCCACCTGCCAGCTTGTGGAAGCCGGCTGCATGACCTTGCGCTTGTTGTCACTTGGTTGCTGGCACCGACTCGTGTCGCCAGCCGGGGTTCGAGGAGCTTGAGGGGCTACTTTGCCAGATGCATCAACTTGGATTTCTGCCTTCATGGAGGAGTCGGCCGTGGCATATTTATCTGGTATGATCAGCAGCTCGTTGAGGGTCGCCGGCTCGTCGCACAGGAGTCGATGCTTAAGGAGGTGCCCTTTCGGCATCCAGCGGTGAAGTACTCGATAGCCTGCACCTCGTGTACGCCTTCGCAAGAGTTGCGGAGCTCGGCCCAGCGCATGAGGTAGTCGCGGGTCGACTCGTTGAGGCCTTGTACGCACAAGGAGAGCTGGCGAGGTTTGGGCGGCCGCTTATACGTGCTAGTGAGGTTGCGGATGAATGCCTTAGTGAAGTCGACCCAGCTGTTGATGCTGCGGGGCTTCAGACTGTTCAGCCATGTCCGGGCTGTGCCCTGGAGCATGAGCGAAATGTACTTCACGGCAACGCGCTTGTTGCCGTTTGCTATGCTGACGGCTGTGGAGTAGTCGACCAGCCAGTCCTCCGGCTTCATGGAGACGGTGTATTTGGGCGTGTGTCTTGGGAGCGTGAACCCTTTGGGGAAGGACTCGTCTCGAATGCGGGGGCCGAAACAGGGCGGACCCAATTCATCTTCCTCTTCTAGCGCCAGGGACCAGTGGAGACGGTCGATCCGGTGGCGGGCATCATTCTCTCTGACTCCCTCTTGGCGGCCGAGGCGGTCGCCAAGTGTCGGGTGATCAATAGGCGGCGGGGAGACGCGCCTTTCCCTGCGAGGGGGAGGAGGCGGACAATCATCATGTCGTTCCACTCCTCTTGGGCGGCCGTCTTGGTCGCGCTCAATGGTGATGCGAGTCCGGCTGCGGTTGGCAGCCGGATCCTTGTCTCTTCTTCCGCAGACGTCACCAGTCGGCGTCCGAGATGATGTGCCTTGATCTCGACGGGAGGCGGATCGTCGTTTTGCCGGTGGGGCGCCTCAGTGCGGCAACCGGCCTCGTGCTGCTCAGCAGCCGCATCGAGGATCCGCTGGACGCGCTTCATCATCTGGCGACATTCTTCGCCCTCGAAGTTGTCCAGCTCTTTTGCTGCCGCCTGGGCAGCTCAGATATTTTCCGCGGGCATGGCGTAGATGGGGCGATCTGCCCCGAGCAGGTTGGCGATGGCCACGCCGCGCTGCTGGACCGCGCCAAGGCGGCTGGGCCCAGCGGGAGCCGGCGTGCCGCCCATAGCGTGGTCCATCTCGTGCCGGTAGGCTTCTGACAAGCGTCTCATGCTAGCCAGCTTCTTGGCTCCCTCGACAAGCTGGAGGCGACGTGCTTCTAGCATCTCGGCATCGGCGTCTTTTGGGATGGGTGCCATCAGGTCTTGTAGTGCCGCGTTGAGCGGATCGTGAGCACCTCCGCCAGAGTGCTCACTGTGGCCTATGACAAGCACCTCCGTGACGGCGCTTTCGCCGCTCTCCGTGCGAGGAGGAGGCTCGTCGTAGACCACCACGTTGGTGTGGAACGCGTCAAGCGACATGGTGTCGGAATCGACAAGCATCGGGTCGGTGGAGCCAACGGATTCCGAATCCGCAGCGGGCTCGCTGGCTACGTGGAGCTGATCGAGGAGGCTGATGAGGCGGCTCTCAGGGCCATCATTGCCCGCATCGGACACAGGCTCGTCGGAGAGGCGAACCTCGCCAACATGGTTGGCGAGGCAGCTCGCCGCGCAGGTGAGCTCCACGCCACGCAGCGCGTCGGCACAGACTCTGTCTGGCGTGCTGGGCTGGCTACGCTCGCCAGGGAGGAAAACAGTTCCCGTCCAGAACAGGTCTCCGGATGATGGTGCACCTCGCCCCATGGTGGGCGCCAAATGTCGGGGGTTGGGTGCGACATATGCCAATGGATGGCTAATCATGGTGGGAGCGAGTAGAACGTCGCCGGTGCCTGGAAGCGGGATGAGGCATAGACACGTACGCCGGTGAACTTTACCCAAGTTCGGGGCTCTCCTAGGAGATAACACCCCTAGTCCTGCTCTGCAGGGTCTCTGCATGATCACTAAGGCGCAAGTGAGTACAATGGTGCTCCTCGAGCTATATGCTAGAGGTGGGAGAAGGCAAGGCTCACTCTCTCCTCCCCTAGGTATGAATCTAGTCCTAACCGGGTGGGAACCCTTTGCATGGGTGCCCTGGGGGGTTTATATATGGCCTACCCCCAGGGGTACAATGGTAATCCGATCGGGCGTAGGGCCTGACTGTCAGTCTCTCTGGCCGCCGGCTTCTTCGCCGACTGCTGGGGCCCGCCGCCTGGTGGGCCCCGCTGGCTGGTCTGGTACGGAGCTGACAGGCCGCCTTCGCCGCTCGCGGGTCCTGCCGGCTACGGATTATTGTAGCCATGTTGCTAATCACGCGTGCTCGGTCGAGGAGGCATGGCTACAGTCCCGCCGCCTGGTGGGAGATCACTGTAGCCACTCTACATCTTATCTGGTTAATGGTGCGTGGGCCCCTGAGGAAGGATCGGGCCGGTTGCTGGGAGCCGGCCTCCCTCGGGTCCGACTGGTGTGGGTCCTGCTGTCTTCCGGGCTCTCGCTGACCAGTAGGGCCCGCTGTCCTGGGTCCGTACCGATAGGTGGTCGTGGGAGCAGGGCTTTGCCTGTCAGGAGTGGCGTCAAGGGCGAAGTGGTAACAGTGCCACGCCGAGCGGAGATCTCCGCTGGCACGAGGCACTGTGGCCACGCACGGCCCCGGATTCGGGGGGATGGGCTACACTGTTGCCTCACCCTATCCTGTCCTTTTAATGAGGGTGCAGACATTGAGGTCACCGTGGCCCGACTGCTGGGAGCCGGACTCTCTGGAGGCCGCCTACCAGGAGTCAGCCTGGTCGGCGTTCTGGGAACGGGGTTCCCCAGACTTGCCTGCCTGCGGCCTGCGGCGTGGCTCAAGTGGGGGCCCAGCGCGGCCCATCTTCATCAGCATAAGCTCAAGACCCTCGCAAGGGGCCAAGCCTCGCGGGGCGGACGACAGAAAGCTTCCTCAGAGGCAGCCTCATCAGGCAGGCTCGCGAGGAGGCAGAGAGATCAAGGCAGGGGTACCTCGCGAGGAACCCGTGACGCAAGCCATGACGATCGAGACCAGGCGGACGCCAGGCGGGCGCCGGTCTGTGTAGTGTCCTTGTTTCCCCTTTGGTGCAAAGGGGGCAAGCACAGGCCAAGGCATCGGGCAAAGGTTACCATTCCGGTTCAACGAGACCAAGACCAGCAGAGCGGCAGGACGGAGGTCACCGTGGAGCCCAAGACGGCGTCATCACCAGTACTTTTGGCAGCCGAAGACCACCTTTGGTCAGGATAACTTGTACTACATGTTCCCCTTTAAAATGGCCAATTGTTGGCGCCCTTCCCTCTCATTATTTGGGGAGAGACCCAGGGCCTCTATAAATAGAGCTAGCCACCACAGAGTAGAGACATCGAGAAAACCCCAAGAACAGGGAGAAGACACCCAGAAATCTGGTAGAGCCCTAGCAGAGAGAGAGAGGCGAATGAACTCACCCTAGCAGTTCATCGCACCAGCTCAAGAACACCTCTCGCGAGGCTGTTCTTCCTTTGTACTGTTCATCATCAGCCCCCTGAGGCAATCCACCACACCACACACTGGAGTAGGGTATTACACCACAACAGTGGCCCGAACCAGTATAAACCTTGTGTCCCTTGTGTTGTTCGTTGTTTCCAGTTTAGATCACGCGAGGAGATTGGACGTAGATAGGTAGGGGAGAGATCTCCGCGCACACCTCGGTGTTCGAACCTCAAGGGTCTGCCGGAACCCGAAATCCGACATTTGGCGCGCCAGGTAGGGGTGCGCCGGAATCTTTCTTCCGCTGTTCGCGTGTGACCTTCCGTTGTGTCCATGGCTGACGCTCGTCAGGCTCGCGCCGAGCGCCGGGCCGCTCTCGCCACCCGCGTCACCCAGACGGTGCCCGTCGATGGACGCCCTCGTCGTTCCCCATCGCCTGCCGCCAACACCGCCACTGGCCCGGCGGGGAACGAGTAGCAGGCCTCGTCCTAGCATCCTTGGGTACGGCGGGAAGGCCGCACCGCCACACCGTCGCCAACTCCAGCCGCTTCGTCGTCCCACGCCCATCGCGCCCCCACGGATGCGCACGCCGCGCTGCTCCTGGCAAGAGAGCTCTTGCGCTACTGCCCCGTCGACGACCTCTACGAAGACTGGCTCGCCCGCATCACCGAGCTCGTCAGCACCGCAGGGGGCTCCCCCTTGCCGTCCCTCTCGCTGCCTCGCCCTCCGTTCCGCGCGGGAGGCGAGGATCAGGAGGTGCCTCCACCACGTCCTCCCCAAGAAGGCGCCCTGGCACCAAGGCGCGCAGCCCTAGGGCGAGACCCTCCGCGTCCGGCACATGCTCAGCAAGAAAGGAGCTGCCAAGAGATCCCTCGTCCCCAAGAAGGTGCTCGCGCGCTCCCAGCACGGCGCGCCAAGATCGCGTCCCTGCACCTCCACGCCAAGACCCCGTGCTACTCCAAGCGGCGGCGTGCAGTAATCCCCAGGAACAAGCCCAGTACTAGCAAAAGGCACCGGTGGCCACAGCAGGCTGTTGTGCTCTCACCCCCGAGCTATGCAGCATCGCATGACCAGGCAAGTTCAAGCCTGACCTGCCCCATCGCTACGATGGCACGGCGGACCCCGCGGAGTTCCTACAGCTCTACGAGCTATGCATCAAAGCCGCCAACGAAGACGAAAGGGTCATGGCGAACTGGTTCCCCATGGCGCTCAAGGACGGGGCCCGCACCTGGCTCCTGAACCTGGCTCCTGGCACAATCTCTTCCTGGGACGAGATGCGCACTCGCTTCATCGCCAACTTCTAGGGCACTCGCGACCGGCCCTCGGCCTTGAGCGATCTGCGCCGCATCAAACAGCAGCAAAGGGAAACCCTGCAGAAATACATCCAGCGCTTCAACAATGCTCGCCTCAAGATCCACAAGGTGACTGAAGAAGCCATCATCTCGGCCTTCTCCGACGGCATACGCGACATCAAGATGAAGGAAGAGCTAGCAATACATGAAGACCTGTGCACATCCCTGGAGCTGTTCAACTTGGCGACCAAGTGCACCAGGGCTGAGGAAGGGCGCCTTTCCCTCCTCGAACTCTCGGCTGCCGACCCAGAAGAGAAGAAGCCCAAGGCCAAGGACGTGAAGTGCAAGGGGGCTGTCGTGCTTGCAGCGGAACCAGACACCAAGCAAGGCAGGGACCAGCCTGAGTCATCCAAGGGCAGCTGGTACTACGTGTACCACGACCTCCACACCCACAACACCAACGAATGTCAAGAGCTCAGGGCCGTGAGAGATGGACGTATCGGCCAACGCCCCGAGCGCAACGACAGGAGCTATGGCCGAGGAGGAGGAAGAGGTGGCAGACGATGGGAAGACCGTGGCCCTCGCCAAGGGTGGCGAGACCGACCTCGCGAGCATCACTGGCAGGACCAGCCTCGTGAGGGAGGCTAAAGAGATCAGCCTCGTGAGGATCGCCCGCGCGGCAACGCATGCCTTCCTCCTCTGCCGCCACCGCCAAGGAGGAACGAAGACCAACATCAGGACGAGGGGGCTGGGGGCTTCCAGGAGCCGCGTGTAATCGCTTGCATCTTGGGTGGCGCATAGGCCCCAGCCTTACAGCGCATCTTCAAGCAGTTTGCTCACGAGGTGAATGCAGTCCTCCCCAAGCTTGAGGCCATGCGCCCTCTCAGGTGGTCCACGTGCGCTATCACGTTCAGCTCAGCGGATTAGCTCAAGTGCACGGCAACGGCTGGAGTCCTCCCGATGCTTTGCTCCCCAGTCATCAGCAACATGCAGGTCATCAGGACCCTCATTGACGGCGAAGCAGGACTCAACGTCCTGTCCGTCGAGACGTTCGACAATCTCCAAGTGACGTACGATCAGCTTCAGCCAACCAAGCCCTTCTCAGGAGTCACTGATGGTTCCACTGTTCCGATAGGGCAGGTTTGCCTTCCAGTCACCTTCGGGCAGCGCAACAACTACCGCACCGAGCTCATCGACTTCGGCGTCGCCCACATCCGTCTGCTATACAACACAATCCTCGGGTACCCAGCCCTGGCCAAGTTCATGGCAGTGACTCACCATGGATACAATGTCCTTAAGATGCCAGGAAGCGGTGGAGTCATCACCGTACCCTGCGAAGAAAGGGACGCGGTTTGTTCACTTGAGCGCGAGTTCCAAGCCGCAGCAATCGAAGACCCGGACCGCAGAAACGGAAGACTTCTCGAGGCGACCCCCAAGAAGAAGAAGGTTTCGCCTAGCCCAATCCACAAGGAGGCAGGCGCCTCCGGAGGTGTTGCGTCAGGATCTGCACCCAATCAAGGAGCGCCACCCTCTCTCGCATAGGAAGGCGCGCCCGGCGCCCTCCTTAGGCAGGGCTCGGGGGCTCTTTTTGGAGAGCCACCGACTTTGCCAAGGTCGCGAGGGAGGCGCTCGGGCACCACTTGGAGGGATGCTTCCAGGCACGTTTCCCTCTGGAAGGTACAAGGCAAGGAAGACCAAACCCTCAGGAGTTCATCGCAAGCAACACTCATGAGCTACAGGAGTCGAGAGTCATGTGTGGCAGCCGCTGCTTGCCCACCATGGCCCCACATCCAGGCGAGGATGGTGGGCTGCGCGTCTGCATCGTCGTACCAAGGCTCAACCGAGCCGCGTCTCATGAGCGCCTCTGGCCTTCATGGGCGGGGCGTTGCAAGGGTCTGCCTCACAGCTACGTTCGCATGCCTTTCAGCCTGCCGAATGCGGTCGCTGCTCATCAGCGCCTGCTGAGGAGCATTCTGGAGGCTCAGGAGGTCAGGCATCATGCGGTCTTGGCGGAGATGGAGATGGCTCTCGGAGACCCATCTATGCCCCCGGAGCCTCCCGAGGCTCCTAGGCCCGGGGGCTCGTGAGGGTCGACGTCTTCATCGTGCATCACCAGCTTCTTCAGCATCACTCCATCTTCAACGGCACCAATATTTCTAAGTTCCGTTTTTAGTTGGGAGCGCCCACAGGGCCGCATCATTCCCAGGTCGCGTGGGTCCGTCTCTGCGGCATGTACCCGTTTTGCTTATGCTCTTTAATTACCTTGTCGGGGGCGCCCCTCGGGCTGCATCATCCCCGAGCTGCTCGGGCCTGGCCCAGCGGCATTTTCTTTTCCTGCGTCTACTTAAAATGAATTTCCTCCTATGTGCTTAACATACCCAACCTAATCGCCTGCTCGATTGATGCCTACCTATGGAGCCGCTTGCTCTGGGACGGCATCTGCGCATGGGTCCGTCCCTGCAACGCCGAAAAATCTGAGTGGTCGAGCTCTGGCCGCGGCAGCCCTGCAAGGCGCCACCTCACTAGGCCCTCAGTGCCCCAATCACTCCCCGGAGCGACCAAAGGTTGGCTAGCAACCATAACAACTGGTCTTGTTTATCTTTATGACTGGTGTGCAGGACCTACTCCAGGAGCAACGATAGGGACATCGCGAGTTGTCTTTCCCTCTCTCCGGCACGGACCGCTTGCACGTTAAAAGGGGGGCGCATGAGCATCGCGACTCATGGGCTCCTACTGGCTCTCCAGCCCTCACCCCCTGGCCTTGACCCACGGCATTGTGACCTGTCATACCAGCGGCGGCTGAGCTCGCTCGAGGGCCGGGACCTGAGGACGTAGAGCATTAAGGAAAGTGCGGGGGAGTGGTAAGAAGCTCGTGACCTAACCCAGCAGTGCCTCAGCTTCCATCGCTCGGGCCAGGCGCTTCGTCGAGAAACTACACCTAACTCAAGAGATAAGTCACACCCTTACAAGAGTTGGACCAACGTAGCACAAAACCCTCGCCCAGTGCGGCTCTGTCACGGCGACGTTACCTTCCTTCCTCGCCCAGCAAGGACTGCTTGAGTGCTAAAGGGGACCTCCCGAGCATCGCGACTCGGGGGCTCTTACCGAACCTCGGGCCGCTCACCTCCTGGCCTTGACCACGGCATCGCAACCTGGCATACCAGCGACGGCTGAAGCCTGCCTGGGACTGGGACCTGTCAGCGTAGAGCGCCAAGTCCTCGCGAGGATAGAAAGGGGGAGCCGAGCTGAGACAGGACAAGCACCTCACATTGATTCATATTAAGGATATAATATTCATAAAAGACATGGCAGACGCCTTACATACCCCCGCGGGGTGTTGCTTCGACTCCTTGCAGGGAACAAGAGTACTAATCCTAAGGAAAGCTAATCGCCTGCATCGCCGCAAGGGATGCCAACATCAACAGTGGGCTGCCCAACGTCGACGCCAACCCCATCCAGATCAGTGGCATCGGCGGCTGGACGCAGCTGCCCCGCTTCGAGCACTAGCGAGCTCGGGGGCTCGTAGCTGTCGTCGCTCGTCTCCGGAGTCGCGAGGAGCTCGGGGGAGCCACTGAATTCCCCAGCTCCTCCGCTGCTGCCTGAGGAGCTGCTAGAGGGCCGATGGGCGGGCCAGGTCCTCGCCGGTTCGTCGCCCCTGCCGCTCTCCCTAGGGCAGCACTCCAGTCGGCGTCCTTCAGCATCGAAGACCTTGAAGAACATCAGGGAGGCGCCGTCGCATTCAAGATGAATCACGAGGGCACCTACCATCCGGCAAACCCAGGCGATTTCGCCCCAGTCCTGGGTCATGAAGACCTTGCCCGGAGCGATGACCGCGACCTACGCTCCGGTCGCAAGGGTTCTGCAGTCAGCATGCTGCAGCTAGAGCTCCAGAGCGCCGCTCGGAGGCATCTCAAAGGCGAAGGAAGGAGGGAGGCGAATCCAAGAGCTCGGAGGCATGGCGGCGTGGAGCACGAGCTCGCGAGAGGAGCGTTCGGCGTGGACTCCAGGAGGAACGATGCGCACCACCGTGACTCGCCGGCGTCGACAGCGGCACTGTCGGTGTTGCTCAACGCCTTCTCCCCCAGGACCTGCGACGCGGGCATACAAGGGTAGCGGATACCCAGGCGGCGGCCGCTCGTACCAGGGCCTCGGTGCCTCCTGCTGAGCACCCTCTTCTCGGCGACAGAGAACCAGCCGCTTCTTCGGCGGAAGTGGGTCAGGGCCCTCTCGGGGGGCCTTTCCCTTCTCTTCTGCAGAGAACCGGCGGATTGATGCCATTGGCGTAAGGAGAAGCAAGAGCAAGGAAGGAGAAGGAAACGAGCAGCAAGAAGGGATGAACTGAAGGGGCTCGCCCAGCCCCTTCCTTATAGCCGGAGGAGGCCAACCGCCGAGCACCACGATCGCAGGTAATCATGACCATTTTCTCTGCATGCAGGGACTTGTCAAGTCATGCGGTCACCGAGGCATCATGGGGAAGCGCAGACGCCCACGTCCAGTCAATCGCCACGCGACGCCCGAGGCCATATGCTTTTTGGGCCCGCGGTGCTTCGCGCTTGCCCCTTCGCTTCCCTGCTGGGCCAAGCCCGGGCGCGCCTCGGGCCCGGGGGCTACTGTCGGTGTTCTGGGAACGGGGGTCCCCAGACTTGCCTGCCTGCGGCCTGCGGCGTGGCTCAAGTGGGGGCCCAGCGCGACCCATCTTCATCAGCACAAGCTCAAGACCCTCGCAAGGGGCCAAGCCTCGCGGGGCGGACGACAGAAAGATTCCTCAGAGGCAGCCTCATCAGGCAGGCTCGCGAGGAGGCGGAGAGATCAAGGCAGGGGTACCTTGCGAGGAACCCATGACGCAAGCCATGACGATCGAGACCAGGCGGACGCCAGGCGGGCGCCGGCCTGTGTAGTGTCCTTGTTTCCCCTTTAGTGCAAAGGGGGCAAGCACTGGTCAAGGCATCGGGCAAAGGTTACCATTCCGGTGCAATGAGACCAAGACCAGCAGAGGGGCAGGACGGAGGTCACCGTGGAGCCCAAGACGGCGTCATCACCAGTACTTTTGGCAGCCAAAGACCACCTTTGATCAGGATAACTTGTACCACATGTTCCCCTTTAAAATGGCCAATTTTTGGTGCCCTTCCCGCTCATTATTTGGGGAGAGGCCCAGGGCCTCTATAAATAGAGCTAGCCACCACAAAGTAGAGACATCGAGAAAACCCCAAGAACAGGGAGAAGACATCCAGAAATCTGGTAGAGCCCTAGCAGAGAGAGAGAGAGAGGCGACTGAACTCACCCTAGCAGTTCATCACACCAGCTCAAGAACACCTCTCGCGAGGTTGTTCTTCCTTTGTACTATTCATCATCAGCCCCCTGAGGCCATCCACCACACCACACACTGGAGTAGGGTATTACACCACAACGGTGGCCCGAACCAGTATAAACCTTGTGTCCCTTGTGTTGTTCATTGTTTCCAGTTTAGATCACGCGAGGAGATTGGACGTATATAGGTAGGGGAGAGATCTCCGCGCGCACCCCAGTGTTCGAACCTCAAGGGTCTATCGGAACCCGAAATCCGACATGCCTGTCTTGGAGCCGCCTTCCTGAGCATGGTCGCCTTCTGGCAGTCGGCCGCTCAGCCAGCCAGCCACCAGAAGGCGGCGCTTCATCTTGACGTCTTGAGGGGCGCAGCCGGCCCGATGTCTTGAAAGGTTCCGGGACTCGGGTTAGGCTACCCGTGGCCCATTACTCCGACAAATGCACCAGGAGAACTAGCTCCAATTAGCACCTATTGGGTTGGATACTAGTTTTTTTGGGTGGGTTATAGATGCAACTAGCTCAAACTAGCCCTCATGTTTAGATATACTTTAGGGCTATTTGAGCCTGAACTAGCTCAAACTAACTGTAAGCCATGGATATAGCAGCAGATAATTTTTAAGAACGAACTAAACTCCTTCCGGCCCATAATATAAGATGTTAATTCATCTAATATGTGAGTATATTGGATGTTATAAGATACTCCCTCCGTTCCTAACTATTTTTTCTTTTAGAGATTTCAAATGGACTACCACATACGGATGTATATAGACATATTATAAAAAAGTGTTGTACTACGTCATTGTGCCATTGCTCTTTAGCTTCTAATATTAACTTGGTGCTTTTAGGTACATATGTCATTAGTAAAGATCTGTGTTTCGACCCTTTCTGCGTATGGGGCAATGAGATATCAATGAACCAGCATCAAGTGAGGAAGCTGATAAAGATTGTTAGTAAAATGGGTCCAAAGATGGCAATTAAACTATTTGTTTACACTTTATCCAAGACAACAGCGAACTGCGGGATGGTAAGTAAGAACTCTGCAGCCTTCTTTTTACTGCCCATAATGAGTTGTGTTAGATGACGATGTCTGAAATCTTATTCCTTTGTAGTGGTTGCCAAAGCAGTTTACTCAAGATTACCTCTCAAACTACATGATTGGTGGGCATGCAAAGGTTAAAGTATTTCTACCAGAACACGATGATTATCTAGATGTTTTCATGAAGACCGTGAAGGATGGGCGGTCGGCCATCACAAGGGGTTGGACTAGAGTCGTGCGTTCCTTCTGCATGGATGAGGGCACAATATGGGCATTCCGCTTCACCTTATTCAGCAACCAGAATATGTTTCGCCTCTTTCTTTACCGTCTTTAATAGTACAAGTATACAACTATGGTTCATCATTCTTTATTTGGTTCTTATGTAATTCTTGAACATATGTACCTATGAATCGAATAATGCATTGGTTGTTTGGACCTGATGGATATGAATAAAGCTGTAGCATATATTCAAATTCAAATCCAAATCCGGTACAATTTGGAAAAGCAGCAATCAAATTATGGTGAAATTACCCTCTCCAGGATTTTACGGCACACACGGTTGGTAAAACACAAACATTTGCAATATGCACCCAATCCGAGACGGTTCACAGACAGGAAACATGTGCAAGCATGCACACAGTTGCTGTTTGCAAGGCGTGTGCGATGTCAGACAATATCACAAATGGTGCAGGCAAACTAAACGTTTGTGTTAGTTGCCTTATCATACACGATTTGCAACCATGAACCATTTCTGATGAATTATGCATCATAAACATTGCACCACAGAATAGCGTGTGCGATAGTTGTCGTCTACGGCGATGTTACGACGGTCGGATGTTTCGTAATCCTGTCCGACACTTGTACGACGATTAGCTAATCTTCTTAACGATGAACCGTTTGTGATGGGCCACACATCATACACGTTCTATAATAGTGAACCGTTTGTGATGGGCCGCGCATCGTAAACGTAGCACCACGGAATACCGACTGCGATGGCAATGCGAGCAGAAACGAGTAGGAGTACTGTAGGGGCCCTATCCCCGATAGTTTTTGGGTCGTGTGGGAAGGACCCCCCTATCGCCAACACTCACTTGGCGACGGTTCCAAATGTTGTCACGGAAAGGGGTTTTAAACCGTTTGTTTAGGACCGACGCGCACCAGTGCTATGTGCTTCACTTAAAAAAATTAGAGCATGGTGGTGATTAAATTTTTAAAAATACTTGAACTCTCATGCTTCACTTATATTATTTTGAGATTTGATATGATTAGGTTTTAAATAAATGCACTCTCATGCTTCACTTATATTATTTTGAGAGTTGATACATGAAATATTTTGCTCTCGTGCTTCACTTAGATCCTTTTGAGAGTTAGTAATGTCGGAGGGATATACCGTCCGCCTCCCCCTCGCAGGGAGAGGTGCGCTGCCCCGCCGCCTGTTGAACATCCGACTCTCGGAGGCCGGCTGGCCCCCGTGAAGGAGTCGGAGAGAATGACGCGCGCGACCGGATCGAGCGGCTTGCTCGGTCCCGGGCCATAGAAGAAAAAGATGCAGTCGGCCCGGCCTGCTTCGGCCCCCGCATTCGTGACGAGCCCTTCCCCAAAGGGTTCTTTCTCCCTCGAGATACTCCCAAGTACACCGGCCTCATGAAGCCAGAAGACTGGCTAGTCGACTACCCCACGACCGCCAGCATAACAAACGGCAACAAGTGTGTTGCCGTGAAGTATGTTCCGCTCATGCTCCAGGGCATGGCCCGGACATGGCTGAACAACCTCAACCCATACAGCATCAACAGTTGGTCGGATTTTCCCGAATTCTTCATCCTCAACTTCACCAGCACCTACAAGCGGTCGCCCAAGCCTCGCCAACTCTCCATGTGCATCCAAGGCCCGACTGAGTCCACCCGCGATTATCTGACGCGTTGTACCGAGTTGCGCAACTCCTGTGAAGGGGTGCACGAGGTGCAGGCCATTGACTACTTCACCGCCGGGTGCAGGGAGGGCACCTTTCTTAAGCACCGACTCCTATGCGATGAGCCAACCATCCTAGATGAGCTCCTGATCGTGGCAGACAAGTACGCTACTACCAACTCCTCGATGAAGTCGGAGATCCAGGTGGACGCATCCGGGAAGGTGCTCCCTCCGGCCCCTTAGACGCCGGCTGGTGACTCCAACCGGCGCTAGCAATCGAACGACAACAAGCGCAAGGCCCAGCAGCCGGCTTCCAGCAGCTGGCAAGTGGCAACAGTCGAAGACCAGCAGCCGTAGGGTCAACCCGGTCCCAAGCGATAGAGGGGCAGCAAGCCTGCTTGTTTGCCCACCTTCTCCTTCGAGCAGACCCTTGATGCTCCCTACAAGTTCCACAGCGGCGTGAAGCCGTCTAACCACACCACCCGGAAATGCCATTGGCTCACCCGGATTGCCAAGGGTGAGGGCCTGCCGCCTCGGGCAGCCAGCCCGGCGCTGCCGCCTCCTCCAGCGCCGGCTCCCCGGCCAGACGACAGGCTCCAAGATGAGTTCCCCGACGCCAATGCCACCTACGTCGTCTTCACCAGTGAAGCCAACGATAAGCACAGCCGGCGCCAGCACCACCGGGAGGTGAACGCCGTCACCTCAGAGGTCCCCGAATTCATGCACTGGTCCGAGAGGCCCATCAGCTGGAGTCGTGCTGGCCACCCGGCCATGATGCCCGCGTCGGGTGCTTACGCCATGGTGCTGGACTCCACCTTCTCAACGGAGAGGCGGGCCTGCCGCTTCTCCCGAATCCTGATAGACGGTGATAGCAGCATCAACATCCTCTACTGCGACACCATGGAGAAGCTGGGCATCAAGGAGAAGCAGCTCCTGCCCAGTCAGACCGTCTTCCATGACATTGTACCCGACCTTTCCTGCTCTCCAATTGGCAAGATCAAGATCGATGTCCTGTTCGGCGACAAGCTACATTTCCGCCGCGAGCCAATCTGGTTTGAGGTGGTCAATCTAGATAGCCCCTACCACGCGCTCTTGGGCTGGCCTGCGCTGGCAAAATTCATGGCGGTGCCGCACTACACCTACCTCAAGATGAAGATGCCAGGCCCCAAGGGCATCATCACCCTTGTCGGTGACTACCAGAAGTCACTCGCATGCGCCGCTACCAGCAGTCGGCTGGCTGAGTCCCTCATCATCGCTGAAGAGAAGCGTCTCCTTGACCGGGTGGTGGCCATGGCCAGCAAGCAGCCGAACATGCCATCCGACCCTGAAGACACGGAGGCTCAGGGCTCTTTCCAGCCGGCCAAAGAAACCAAGAAGATTGCCTTGGACCTGGCACACCCGAAGAGAATTGTTGTCGTAGGGTCAAACCTCGACAACAAATAGGAAAATGAGCTCGTCGATTTCCTTCGTGAGAATCAGGACATCTTCGCTTGGTCTCCCAAAGACATGTCGGGTGTTCCGACAGATTTCACCAAGCACAAGCTACATGTGAGATCGGATGCGAAGCCGGTCAAGCAACCCCTCCGCCGCCTGTTAGAAGAGAAGAGAAGGGTTGTTGGTAAGGAGATCGGCCGGCTTCTGGCAGCAGGCTTCATCATGGAAGTGTTCGACCTAGACTGGCTTGCCAACCCAGTCCTTGTTTTGGAAAAAAATAACAAGTGGCGTATGTGTATCAATTACACTAGCCTCAAGAAAGCCTGCCCTAAGGACCCTTTTGGCTTGCCTCGGATAGATCAAGTGATTGACTCCACAGCCGTATGCGAGCTGATGTCTTTCCTTGATGCCTACTCTGGCTACCACCAGATTAAGCTGAACTTGGTCGATCGGCTGAAGACTGCCTTCATCACACCATTCAAAGCCTTCTGTTACCTGACCATGACATTCGCCTTGAGAAATGCCGGTGCCATGTTTCAGCATTGCATGCAAAAGTGCCTCCTCAAGCAACTCGGCAAAATGCCCATGTTTATGTAGACGATATTGTGGTGAAGATGGATAAGCGCGGCACCCTTCTGGAGGATGTCAAGGAGACCTTCGACAACCTGCGCCATTTTTAAATCAAGATCAACCCGGAGAAATGTGTCTTCGGAGTACCAGCCGGCCAGCTCCTTGGTTTCCTTGTCTATGAATGCGGCATTGAGTGCAACCCCATGAACATCAAGGCCATTGAGCGGATGCAAAGGCCGACCCGGTTGCAGGACGTCCAGAAGTTCACCGGGTGCTTGGCATCTCTCAGCCGGTTCATTAGTCGGCTGGGCGAGAAGGCCCTCCCCTTGTATCAATTGATGAAGAAGACCACCAGCTTCGAGTGGAATGACAAGGCGGATGAGGCTTTTCTCCAGCTCAAGCGGATGTTGACCATGCCGCATGTCCTAGCCGCTCCAGCTGATAAGGAACCCATGTTCCTCAACATCGCCGCCGCCAGCCGAGCGGTCAGCACCGTGATCATGGTCGAGCGCCCAGAAGACGGCAAGGCACAGCCGGTCCAAAGGCCCGTCTACTACCTGAGTGAGGTGTTGTCCGCCTCCAAGAAGAACTACCCCCACTACCAGAAAATGTGATATGACGTGTACTTTGCCGCCAAGAAGCTCAAGCAGTACTTCCAGGAGCACACCATCATGGTCGTCTGCACCGCCCCACTTGCCTAGATCATAGGAAACAGAGATGCATCAGGCCGGGTGGCAAACTGGGCCATCGAGCTAGATCCCCACACCATCCTCTACCAGCCCCGCACCGCCATCAAATCCCAAGCGCTGGCCGACTTCCTAGTCCACTGGGACGAGACCCAATACCTGCCGCCAATGCCAGATTCCACCCATTGACGGATGCACTTCGACGGCTCGAAGATGCGCACCGGTCTGGGAGCCGGCATCGTCCTCACCTCTCCCAAAGGCGACAAGCTCAAATACACACTTCAGATCCACTTTGCCGCCTCCAACAACGTGGCCGAGTATGAGGCACTCATCCACGGGCTCCAGCTAGCCAATGAGATAGGCATCCGCCGAGTGCTGTGCTACGACGACTCATACTTGGTGGTCCAGCAGTCGTCCAGCGACTAGGATGCCAAGGATGCAAACATGGCGAGCTATCGCTTCCTCGTCCAGCAGATCAGCGGGCACTTCGACGGGTGCGAGTTCCTCCATGTGCCACGGGCCGACAACGAGCAAGCTGACACCCTGGCCCGGATCAGCTCCACCCGGCAGGCCATACCAGCCGACATCTCCCTCCAGTGCCTGCGCAAGTCTTCTATCAAGCCTTCGCTGGAATCAGAGTCCATCTTCATGCCGGCTAACCCCTGAGCAGTCGGATCCGGCTTGGGGAATTCAATAGTCGGCCCGGGGACTTCTACAGGTGGCCCGGGGACTGCATCACTCGAACCCGGCCTGGGGACTTCAGAAACCAGCCCGGGGACTTTGGTAGGCGGCCCGGGGATTGCAGCACTCAAACTCGGCCCGGGGGCTGCAGCAGTCGGCCCGGGGACTTCAATGACGTAGCAAGCTATGGCCGGCTTCGACCCACCGCCTCCCAACCCAACCGCCCTGGTACCAGTTGCAGTAATGATAGTGGTAGAAGCACCATCCTGGGCGCAGCCCAACCTCAACTTTCTGGTGAGCCGAGAGCTACCAGCCGACGAGATTCTAGCCTGGCAGGTGCAATGCCCGTTAGCAACATACACAATAGTGAACAAAGAGCTTGTCAGGCGCAGCGTTACTGGTGTCTTCTAGCGTTGCGTAGAGCCGGAGAAGGGCATGGCAATCCTTAGAGATATTCACCAAGGCGAATGCGGCCACCACGCCGCCTCCGGATCCCTTGTCGCCAAAGCTTCCTGCCATGGCTTCTTCTGGCCGACTGCTTTGGATGACGCCAAGGAGTTGGTCTGCAAGTGCAAGGGGTGCCAACGCTTTAGTTCCAAGCAACAATTGCCGGCTTCTGCACTCAAGACCACCCCCCTCACTTGGTTGTTTGCCGTCTAGGGGCTGGACATGGTGGGCTGAAAGTGCAACTAATCCCTGGGTGGTTTTGGTAATTCTTAACAACATATAGCTCATTGAACTAATACTCTTTCAAGATGAGCATTTCAGAAAGTTCAATGATTGGCATGGCATGGACTAGTGATGTGGACCCCTCAAAATGTTAAGGACACATATTGGCTCAAGCTCAAGACTCTACATTTTCATTTTAGTGATCCAAGATCACATTGAGTCCATAGGAAAATCAAATACTATTAAAAGGGGATGAGGTGTTTCTTAATGGCTTGCTTGCTCAAAATTCTTAGTGATATGCTCCAAAATCCCTCAACCACTTTCTCATATCCACACATGTCCCAAACCAAAGGTCAAACTCGGCCCCACCGATTTGATCTATCCGGTGCCATCGAGTTCATTTGACATAGCCATAGCCAGAAACCCTAATCGGTTCAGTCTTGAAGGAAATATGCCTGAGGCAATAATAAAGTTGTTCTTTAATTTTCCTTATATCATGATGAGTGTTTATTATTCATGCTAGAATTGTATTAACTGGAAACTTAGTACATGTGTGAATACATAAACAAAACAGAGTGTCCTTAGTATACCTCTACTTGACTAGCTCGTTAATCAAAGATGGTTAAGTTTCCTAACCATAGACATGTGTTGTTATTTTATGAACGGGATCACATCATTAGAGAATGATGTGATGGACAAGACCCATCCATTAGCTTAGCATAATGATTGTTTAGTTTTTCTGCTATTGCTTTCTTCATGACTTATACATGTTCCTCAAACTATGAGATTATGTAACTTCCGAATACCGGAGGAACACCTTGTATGCTATCAAACGTCACAAGTAACTGGGTGATTATAAAGATGCTCTACAGGTGTCTCCGATGGTGTTTGTTGAGTTGGCATAAATCGAGATTAGGATTTGTCACTCCGTGTATCGCAGAGGTATCTCTGTGCCCTCTCGGTAATGCACATCACTATGAGCCTCACAAGCAATGTGACCAATGAGTTAGTCACGGGATGATGCATTACGGAATGAGTAAAGAGACTTGCCGGTGACGAGATTGAACTAGGTACGATGTTATTCGGACACCGGAAGTGTTCCGAATAGTTTCGGATAAAACCGGAGTGCCGAAGGGTTACCGCCCCCCGGGAAGTTATGGGCCTTAGGGAGAGAGAGGGCCGCAACCAGGAGGTGGCGCCCCCCAAGGGGAGTCCGAATAGGACAAGGGGAGTGGGGCGCGGCCCCTCTTTCCCTCTCCCTCTCCTTCCTTCTTCTCCTAGTTGGACTAGGAAAGGGGGGAACCTACTCCTACTAGGAGTAGGATTCCCCTCTTGGGGCGTTCCCTAGGGGCCGGCCGACCCTCCCCTCATCTCTCCTTTATATACGATGGAGGGGGACACCCCATAGACACACAAGTTGATCTTTAGCCGTGTGCGGTGCCCCCCTCCACAGTTTTCCATCTCAGTCATATTGTCGTAGTGCTTAGGCAAAGCCCTGCGTTGATAACATCATCATCACCGTCAACACACCATCGTGCTGACGGAACTCACCCTCGGCCTCAGCTGGATCAAGAGTACGAGGGACATCACCGAGCTGAACGTGTGCAGATCGCGGAGGTGTCGTGCGTTCGATACTTGATCTATTGGATTGCGAAGACGTTCGACTACATCAACCACGTTACTTAACGCTTCCGATTTCGTTCTATGAGGGTACGTAGACACACTCTCCCCTCTGGTTGCTATGCATCTCCTAAATACATCTTGCATGATCATAGGATTTTTTTTGAAATACCGCGTTCCCCAACAGTGGCATCCGAGCCAGGTCTATGCGTAGATGTTATATGCACGAGTAGAACACAAAGAGTTGTGGGCGATAATAGTCATACTGCTTACCAGCATGTCATACTTTGATTCGGCGGTATTGTTGGATGAAGCGGCCTAGACCGACTTTACATGACCGCGTTCACAAGACTAGTTCTACCGACGTGCTTCGCACACAGGTGGCTAGTGGGTGTCTATTTCTCCAACTTTAGTTGAATCAAGTTTGACTATGCCCGGTCCTTGTTGAAGGTTAAAACAACACACTTGATGAAAAATTGTTGTGGTTTTGATGCGTAGGTAAGAACGGTTCTTGCTAGAAGCCCATAGCAGCCATGTAAAACTTGCAACAACAAAGTAGAGGATGCCTAACTTGTTTTTGGAGGGCTTGTTGTGATGTGATATGGTCAAGACGTGATGATATATAGATTTTTGTATGAGATGATCAAGTTTTGTAAAAGTTATCGGCAACTGGCAGGAGCCTTATGGTTGTCGCTTTATTGTATGAAATGCAATCATCATGTAATTGCTTTACTTTATCACTAAGCGGTAGTGATAGTCGTAGAAGCAATAGTTGGCAAGACAACAACGATGCTACGATGGAGATCAAGGTGTCAAGCCGGTGACGATGGTGATCATGACGGTGCTTTGGAGATGGAGATCAAAGGCACAAGATGATGATGAACATATCTTATCACTTATTTTGATTGCATGTGATTTTTATCTTTTATGCATCTTATTTTGCTTAGTACAGCGACAACATTATAAGATGATCTCTCACTAAATTTCAAGATATAAGTGTTTTCCCTGAGTATGCACCGTTGCTATAGTCCGTCGTGCCGAGACACCGCGTGATGATCGGGTGTGATAAGCTCTACGTTCACATACAGTGGGTGCAAGCCAATTTTTGCACATGCGGAATACTCGGGTTAAACTTGACAAGCCTAGCATATGCAAATATGGCCTCGAAACACTGAGACCGAAAGGTCGAGCGTGAATCAGATAGTAGATATGATCAACATAGTGATGTTCACCATTGAAAACTACTCCATCTCACGTGATGATCAGACATGGTTTAGTTGATATGGATCACGTGATCATTTAGATGACTCGAGGGATGTCTATCTAAGTGGGAGTTCTTAAGTAATATGATTAATTGAACATTAATTTATCATGAACTTAGTTCTAATAGTTTTTCCATATCTATGTTGTTGTAGATCAATAGCTCGTGTTTAGCTCCATGTTTTATTTTTGATATGTTCCCAGAGAAAACTAAGTTGAAAGATGATAGTAGCAATGATGCGGACTGGGTCCGTGATCTGAGAATTATCCACATTGCTGCACAGAAGAATTATGTCCTTGATGCACCGCTAGGTGATAGAACTATTGCAGGAGCAGATGCAGACGTTATGAACATTTGACAAGCTTGGTATGATGACTACTTGATAGTTTAGTGCACCATGCTTTACGGCTTAGAACCGGGACTTCAAAAACGTTTTGAATGCCATGGAGCATATAAGATGTTTCAAGAGTTGAAATTGGTATTTCAGACTCATGCCTGTGTCGAGAGGTATGAGACCTTTGACAAATACTTTGCCTACAAAATGGAGGAGAATAGCTCAGATAGTGAGCATGTGCTGAGAATGTCTGGGTACTACAATCACTCGAATCAAGTGGGAGTTAATCTTCCTGATAAGATAGTGATTGTTAGAGTTCTCTAGTCACTATCGACAAGTTACTGGAACTTCATGATGAACTATAATATGCAAGGGATGATGAAAATGATTGTAACATCCCAATTTTCAATTTGGATGTCAATCATTAGGTCATCATATGCATCCATATTTTGAGCATTTTGAATTTGGTTTATTTGTCCACATTGATCCAAGAGACCTTAAGCAACTCAAGGACCATGTGACAGAGTTGGAGGTTTTCATAAAATTCCATTTTTGAATTTTTCAAAATTGGTAAATTGGATCATGGTTATTTTTATTTGAAATTATTTTTCCAATTATTTCAAAACAAATAAAATAGTGAGAGAAGATAATATGACTTCTTCAAAATAGAGGAAATAATGGAAATTTAATTTTGAATAAAAATATATATTTATTTGAATTTTATTCAAGATTTTATTCGGTTAAATTAGGAAAAAATTGCATTATAGCCCAGAAAAATGTTCACGTGGTCCTAAATATTAGGAGAGGACCGTGAAAATTATTTTTGGGATTTTAGGATTTTTATTTTGGATTTTTATCTGCGGCGGAATTATTAAAAAAAACTCTTCGGACCGACGAAGCCCAGCCGGCCCGGGCCATCGCCACCGCCTTCCCGAGCCATGGGAGACCGGCTCTCGCACGCCGCCGGAGTCCAGCCGAACTCCGACTCCACCTCCGCCTCGCCCCTCCCCCAACTCGGCCTCGCCCACTCTCCTCCTCAAACCACCCCGCCGCCCAAGTCTCTCAAGCCGCAACCGGCGCTTGCGCCGCCGCCGCCTCGTGCCGCGCCGCGCCACCGGGCAGCCCCGCTGCCGCGCCGCCTCGCCGGAGCACCGCCGTTGCCGCCACCGGTCTTTTTCCCCCGAACCGGTATAAAACCCTAAGAACTCGCCCCGGTTTGTTTTTGGTTTTGCGTATTAGATCGGTTTATTTATTTTTTATTTAGTTTATGTTATTTAGTGAACATTCACCTGATAAGTTCTTTTAACGAACTTGTTCATTCGTTAGTTTCTGTTAGCGAACGTTCATTCGTTAGGTTTTTCTTTTTTGTTTAATTTTCGGCCAAGGACCCATTCGTAATTATTTTCATTGCAGATTAGTCCCTGATCTTCAAACCCTCACTACTTTTTGCTCGTTTATCCAAATCTAGTAAAACCAACGCCAAAATCTTCATCTTGTTCCCCACTATCCAGATAAAAAACTTGAACATGATTTTGGAAATTTAAAATTTTATTTCAAGCAGATTTGAATTCGAACTTATCCTTATCGTGGTTTGAGTTTCATAACTCCGATTCGAGTGATTCTTTTTGCAAATCGAAGCTCTTCACTTGAAGTTTCAGTTTAGATCTTTTCTTTTGGTTTTACCTTTGGATCTTATGCTTGAGTGCTTATGTATGGTATTGTTTGTTCATGATAGAGTTTCCGGAGTGCGAGGCTTGCTACTACGAATCTCTAGGGTTTACCGATCGTCAGCAAGGCAAGTAACACTTTGATCATATCCCCTTTATTACCTAGTTTTTATGCATTGAGTTCAACCCTCAAACATTGCATGAGTAGGAATTTGATAATATGTGGGTATTGGGAAGTAGTTGTTGAGGTAGGAACCTACTGGCTTTTACTAAACCCCGGGTATCACTACATTATGATTGCACTACTTTGCTATGCTCGTAGTCGTGGATTGGTTTGTGAGATTCATGAAAGGTGTGAGAGTTATTTATAACTAAGGTAAACTTAAGGTGGCTACTTTAATACACATCTGGGTGGATTGGTTGTGGGCACCTATGGAATCCAGTGTTGTCCTAGGAGATCCCGGGGTACCCGTGTGATCATCCTATGGAATGCCTCTCAGGCTCAAAGGGATCATAAGATTATTCATGCTAGAAACTTCCGTGTGCAGCCACAAGCCATTATGGACCCTGGCATAATTGAGTAAGTTGTGGGAATCCTTTCCATGATGGGCTAGCAGATGTAGGGGAATTGTAGGTGTACCGACCTATCTATCGGTTAAGGTGACCTCTTCGGAAAGACTGTGTCTCGGTCATCCGTTTCTCAAACATCATGCAGTGTGAGAAATACAACAGAGGAGATCGAGTCTTGTGGGGAAAATTGTGCAAACCTCTGCAGAGTGTATAAACTAATCATGGTTAGCCGTGTCCCCGGTTATGGACATCTTGAGTATCTGGTACTTTAATTATTATGTTGATCTCATCACTCTATTTAATGAATTTGTTGGGTTATTAATGTTAATTTGGGTTTGAGTTGGGGGTACCTTCTCAATAATTTCATCAAACTTTGTAGTTAAATAAAATATATTCCTTTGTTGCAGGGAAAATTAGCTTTATGCAAATGATAACCGTAGAGCCTCCACTAGCCAAATATGCATGTAGTGATAGCTGTTATTTGTTCATTGCTCTATAGTGTTATCTTGCCAGCATATTCCATGTGCTGACCTACACAACTGCAACGTATCATGTTGCAGAGTTTTCAGATGAAGGGTAAGGTGCAATAGGTCATTGTCATGCACTCAGTTTTGTCGTGGAGTTGGATGGACTCATTTACCTTCGAAGCTTCCGCAGTTATCTTATTTAGATGGAATTCAGCCATATTATTGTAATAAGTACTCTTTTTGAGACACTCGATGTAGTAAGTGTGTGATTGAACTCTGCAATAAATCCTCGAGTACCGTGTGTGTCAGCAATACCGATCGAGGGATGACACTTAAGCACAAAGACTATGGTCCATTGGGATCGGGTCGCTACAAGATGGTATCAGAGCACACGCTGACTATAGGACGCGACCACTAGGAAAAAGCCACATGATACTCTTCTCTACTCAGTTCTAACTCTTCTCCATTTCTACTCTATAGATGGCGGACCCAAGGAACAAGTTCACTCAACCGGATGACGACACCCCTTTTGGACAACACTTTAAGAAAGTCACTAGGTACCTGAATATGGGCATACCAAGCTTCACCAGAACCTTCACCGCCACTTTACCAGAAGAGGAGCACTGGACGATTCAAGTTCATGTTCCAGGAAGGACGTTCGCGCCAGTTACCGAGCCCATCGAGTTTTCCTTTGATGCACCAACCTAGAGTCTAGGAAAGAGCATGGCCGCCCACTTCGCCATTGGATGCATAAGCGAGGTGTACAACAAGGATCTTAAAGACACCACCTACCAGATATGTGGACACCGAGATGAGCAATGGGAGATGATTTGCACCAGGAAGGATAAATCCATTGCAGCCTACATACAGGAGTTGAACCAGCACATTCGACGCTATGAGAACCAAATGTGCACCAACATGATAGACACGAAGAAGGTGATGACCCGGAACATGGAGCTGGAGGAAGAACTCAAGTCTATGCGCGATGGTTATGAAGAAGAAATTGTTGTACTACTGGAGAAGAATGAAGACCTAAAGAAGAAGCTAGGGATATTCATGGGGAATCCTGAACTTAGAGCGGACATTCGTTCAAAGGATTACATCATACTAGTGTCACACCCTAGCTAGTTCATGCATTAGAGTGTTGCATCATGTCTATCCTTTCATCAGAAACTTGAAATGGGGATGTCAGAACCCCCAGCCCCCTCTGAAACCAACTAGGGTTTACTAAAAACTTTTTCAATGAACCTGAAATGCCTTCTAAAATGTCCATCATTTTAGTCTTGGTTCAGAACCTCTGCCAAAAGTGTTGCACAATTTTCTAGGTCATCTTAGGATCTTTGAATTAAATGATAAGTATTTGAATTTGGGCATTTAAAATTATATAAAATATTTCAAATGCTCAAATATTTCTAAACTGAAATGTTTCATGTTGGAAATATTCCAACTTTGGACCAGGAGCAGTTTGGTGATTTTAGGAGTTGCCTAGGTATTTTTTAATAATTCAACAAAGTTGCAGAAAAATAGAAAAAGAAAAAAAACAGAAAGGAAGGACTTACCTGGCGCCTGCAACCCGGCCCACCTGCCGGCCCAGCCCAGCGCCGCGCCAGCGAGCTGCTTGCCCAGTCAGGCAGGCAGGCAAGGTGCTCGACGGCGAGCACCGCATGGGTGCCACGCACCTGCTCGCCGCCTCGCCGCTCCACTCACCCGGCTAACGACGTGGATCGACCCCTCTCTCCCCCGAACCCCCCAGACGCCCCTCTCCTCTCCAGCTCCTCCCCCTCGCGCTCCCCAGCCATGGCCGACGCCACCGCCGCCGCTCCATCGTCGTAGCCGCGCTCCCCGCCGCCCGTGCTCCGTTCTGTGGTGTCCAGGAGCTCCGCCGCCGTCCACTTCGTCGAGTTAACCGAGCCCCGTGTGCTCGTGAGGCCCGAGTCCACCGCACCGACCCCGCCTGAGTTCGCTGTCGCCGGAGATCCCCTTCAACGCCGTCGCCGCATCAGCTCGTCCCCGACCCCGCCGGTGGCCTCTACGGGTGCTCTGTGAGCCTAGCTACCCCTCCTACCCTTCCTCTCTCGCCCCCGAGCCGTGTAGCCACCGCACAAAGATCACCCGCACGCACCGCCGCGGATCTCGTCGCCGATGTGCTCCCGGCCATCCTCCGGCCACCTCACGGTGTCCAACGCACTCACCACGTTGCGTTGAGTCCAACCGTGCACTCCCCGCACCTCACCGCACACCCTAGCCCCGAGTTCGCCTTCACCCGAACTCCGGTGACCGCCTAGGTCGTCGCCGGCGCCAACTCCGGCCACCCCGACCCCAACTGACTCCACCAAGAGCCGCGGCTCGTCCTCAGCTCCACCCCGATGCCCTCCGCGACCCATTTGGTGGCCGGAACGGCCAAAACCACTTCCGCCGTCGCGTCAGGCTCGCCGGCGGCTAAACGCCGGTGTAGCCATTTTGACTTTGACCACGGGTGGGCCCTGGTTGACTCTGTTGAGTCAATGACAGGTGGGGCCCCCTTCTGCTAATTATCTCGATTAGTTTAAACTAAATTAAATTAGTTAATTATCCACTGACACCCTGGACCCACGCGTCAGGTTTGACCTGGACCGGGTCTGTTGACTTGCTGAGGTCAGCATGACCTCATGCTGACGCAGTAAACCTTTTCTGAAATTAAAATAAATCTAAAATGATTTATAAATTCCAGAAATTGTTGCAAACTTCAAAAATTCATATAAATTCAACCGTAGCTCCAATCAAACAAATTATATATGAAAAATGATCAGAAAAATCCAATCTATCCATCTGTACTAGTTTCATGCATGTTTAAACAAACTAACTTGAGGTTTAGTGCAGAACAAGATAAAACACTTTAAAGGGCCATTTATGAGTTTGAAATTTGAATCTTTGGTTCAAATTGATTCAAACCCATCTGGTTTTAGTTGCATTAGCCCAACACACTCATATTGCCATGTTTCATGCATGCATCATATTGTCGCACATTGTTTGGTGATGCTTGTGTATCGGTGTTCTTTGCGGCAGGTTCTGCCTCCGAGGAGTACCGTGATTACCCTAGTGAAGAACCGTATCCGTGCATCGATCCATCAGGCAAGCAACCAACCATTTGATCATATCGATACAATCCCATGTTCTCGCTCTTGCTCTCTTTTACTGCATTAAGACAACGCGTTTCAAACTGCTGTGTGCTACGGTAGTTGAACCCATTTCCTCTGCATGACCTGTCATTGCCACAGTAATTAGATGAAACCCACTAGCATGTGTAGGAATTGATTGAGCCATATGTATGTGTTGTTCCTACCTTGCTATGCCTACTATGCTTAGAGTCGTGTCAGGTCTGGTTCATCTGGGTGATGGGCTAGAGTGAAATGATCATGTCGGTAATGAGAGTGATGTGGTGAACACGATTTGGTAAAGGTATCGATGAGAGGCCATGTAGGAGTACATGGTGGGTTGTTTCATTGAAGCCGACCTTAAGAACTGAGATCTGTATGCGTGATTTAAGATTCAGCTACTACCATGCATTGGGCCCTAAAATATGACCCCGCTCGACTTCTTATTCACCCTAGTCCTCTACCCAGGAGTTGCAAGTAGTTTCTGGTGTTTGTAGTTTACTGGAGGCTGTGGACAGCGCTGACCCGCGGGGTGGGCTGTGATGCGGTAGGTACGTGGCATGGTGTATCGAATACCCGTTAGGTATCTCGGGAACCCTGTACACATCGTTCGGGGCCGTATGGGAAACCTCGGCCGGACTCCCTGCGGATGGAACCTGGATAGGCGATAAACCTGGACTAGAGACTTAGGTGTTTAGGTAGGTCGTGGTCTACACCCACGTCGGCTTTCGCTTGAAGTCTGCCGAGCACATGTCGTGTGCAGACGCTAAGTGGTGGAAACATGTATGAAGAAGTACACCCCTGCAGGGTTAACATGATCTATTCGAATAGCCACGTCCGCGGTAAAGGACTACTTGGTTGCTTATACAGTTCATAGACAAGTGAATGGATACTACTAAATATCTCAAGATAAGCGTGAGTGCCGAGGATGGCTCTTCCGTAGGATGACGGAGGTGGATCCTCGGTGGTGTATTGAAGTGGTGAGTAGTGGACTCGTGTGCGCAAAACCATTTCAAGTTGGAGTCTCGTAGGATAGCTTAGCCAAGAGTCAAAGCTGGCTTGCTACAATAACTCCACCAACCCTTCTTGATAATGTGCATGTATGTAGGATCTGACGTAAGTCTTGCTGGGTACCTTTGTACTCATGTTGCTATAATTTACATTTTACAGAAGGCGCTGCAACCCCTTCTGATGGGTTCTTCGTAGACGTTGACATCGACGAGTAGACTAAGGCCCAGGTGGTAATCCTGAGCTTGTGAAGGTCCACGTAGTATAGCTAGGCTTTCCAAGCCTCTTTTATTTTGCTAGTTGTCTGTACTCAGACAAGTTACTTCCGCTGCTGGTTTGTATGACTGTATGACTTGAATGTGGGTCGTGTGACCCGTACTTGTATGTATGGCTCTCTGAGCCTTTAAATAAAGTACTTGTGTCGTAGAGTCATGTTGTGATGCCTTGTTGTATTTGCACATATCGAGCATATTGTGTGTATGATTGAAATGCTTGGTATGTGTGGGATCTGACTATCTAGTTGTTTATCTTTAGTAGCCTCTCTTACCGGGAAATGTCTCCTAGTGTTTCCATTGAGCCATGGTAGCTTGCTACTGCTCCGGAACACTTAGGCTGGCCGGCATGTGTCCTTCTTCGTTCCTGTGTCTGTCCCTTCGGGGAAATGTCACGCATTGAGTACCGGAGTCCTGCTAGCCCAGTGCTACAGCCCAGACCCACTTGCTGATGACCGACACGTTCGATGCTGGGTCATGGATGCCTGTCCCTGTAAGTCTGTGCCACTTTGGGTTTATGACTAGTCATGTCAGCCCGGGCTCCTTATCATATGGATGCTAGCGACATCATCATATACGTGAGCCAAAAGGCGCAAACGGTCCCGGGCAAAGGTAAGGCGACACTCGTGGGAATACCGTGCGTGAGGCCGCAAAGTGATATGAGGTGTTACAGGCTAGATCGATGTGACATTGAGTCGGGGTCCTGACAGCGTTGGCATCAGAGCCGGACTGCCTGTAGGTTCTCCAAGCCAAACTGGTCAATGTTGAGTCTAGAAATGCTTTAGTTATATGTAGGGGAATTGATTGTGGGATGGTACGTAAGGCTCTTTTTACTTCTTTACCTCATGGCATTCTGATCTGAGTCAGTCCATTCTTCTACCGGGGATTAAGGATTAGGATCTTCTCTCTCTATCAGGTTCACGTGTTACGAATCAGTAGTACCTTATAGGTTTGATGACTACAAGCCTAGTTCAGTTCTACTACCTTATTATGCTGATAAGTTGGACCCAGAACCTTGATATGATATTGTTGAGTGTCTATGCAATTTTTTGATAAATGTCTCAAACCCTTCTTGAGCATTTACAGCCGTTATGCTATCGAAATTTTGCTAGAAATTCTAATGCCTTTGCATTATGGTTGTGCTTTCAGATGGCCACTCGCGACCAAAATCAAGTGGTTCGCCTGACCCGATGCATTGGTGTGACCGGTCATACGGCCATGTTAGTCCGAGTGATGATCGAGACGGGTTACCGTTGGTATCCTGAATACACGGTCGAAGAGCAGTTTTGAGATTTTAACCAAAGCCAGTATCTTTGCTCCGTCCGGATATTTCCCTCTTATCCTGGTTCTATCGAGGCTCTTCACTGTTCCTATGGGCTCGGTGTTACTATTGAGATGGCTGTGCAAGATGCGGCTTATTCTATGATGACCATCATGCGAGTCAGGACTGGCCTGCTTCGCAACACCGACTTTCGGTATATGCCAGCTTCACTTCCTGGAGCGCACGGTTATCTCCGGGCTATCTATGCTGACCCCAGTCAGGAGGACTCACTAACTCGCACCACTGCTGAGTTGCTCGAGGATAAGAACCGAGAGAATCGGGCCTTGAGAATGGAGCTTTTCAACACCCACGCCGATCATTGGGCCACCTTGACTCGGTTTGCACCGGCTGTGCAAGCTGGATGCATGGATATGAGAGATCTGTATCCTGTTAGGTCTGCTCTGCTGGACATGATGGATTGGCGTGATGTGGGAGGCATCACCCCACCTCGTGGTCCTCGCAGGCCACCGTTTGTTGGTCCAAGACCTCACCCTAGCCCTTTTGGTCCACAGGCTCCTCAGGACCGTTTGTTTCCGGATGCTCACGTTGAACTTCCAGGCTATGGAGGAGACTTCTATGAGAACTACTACGAAGATGACTGAGATAGTAGTAGATCCACTAGGTATTGTAATAGTTGTATTTCCACCGTCCTGCGTGACTTGTGGAATATGACTTAGCGTGTAGTAATTCCGGGGGTGTAGGAAAAATAATGTATAGGAGCTTGGGATGCCTCCGATGATATGTAATCCTCCTCTCACCGTAGTAGTACTTGTTGGTCTTGTACTAAACCTCGTATGGTGTGTATGACGATGGAATAAAAGAAGTAGTTTCTGTATCTACCATGTCATACGGATGATCATCTTGCATTCTGAGTTGTCCATTACATTCTACATTCTATGTCGGAATTTTGTCATTTTGGACTAAACCATTGTCTTGTTTTTCCTAGGATGGTCAACACCCGCAACAACCCTGCTCCCCCAGAGCAGGCCGAAGGCAGCAGAGTTGGGGATACAAATCTGCCTCACCCTCCCTCTCTGGCAGAAGTTATGCTAGAGGCTAAGAGAAACAAGCGGGAGACCAACCGTTTGTTGGAGCGTATTGAACAGAACATAGCACACCATCAGAGGACTAACTTGGTGTCACTCAGTGATTTCATCAAGTTACATCCACCCACGTTCCACCACTCCGTCGAGCCTCTCGACACTGATGACTGGCTTCGCAGTATTTCTCACAAACTGCGTTCTGCGCTAGTAGCTGAGACTGACAAGGTCACCTTTGCTGCATATCATCTTGAAGGCCCCGCCAGTCTATGGTGGGAGAATTATGGAGCTATGCGCCCAGCGGACCTTGTCACTACTTGGGCTGAATTCAGCGAGGCTTTCTGTGAACATCACATTCCGGAGGGTCTCATGGACCGTAAACGTGAGGAGTTCTGTAGTTTCACTCAAGGTCGACTCTTTGTTGACGCTTACAGCAGGGAGTTTGGTAACCTTGCCCGTTATGCAAGGGAGGAAGTTTCTACTGATGCCAAGAAGCAGGCAAGGTTCCGTAAGGGACTTAGTCCTGAGCTTCGCCGCGACCTCCGTCTACATGAGTGCACATCTTTTCAGAAGCTTGTTAACAAGGCCATCAGTGCTGAGACTGGTCAGACTGATTATGAAGCAACACGCAAGCATGGCCGTGACTTGGGTTCCTCATCCGGTGCTGGTCCTCAGAAGCGCCGCGTGTGGGTGCCTAACACTACCCTGCCACCCAGGTTCACACCGAGGCCATCCTTCCAGGCGCCTCACCCAGCTCAGCCATATGCACCAGCCAAGCCCTATGGTGGTCCAACCAACAATGCTCCTCCACGTACCAGTTCCGTGACTTGTTTCAAGTGTGGGGAATCAGGCTACTATATGCGCGAGTGTCCCCAAACCAACCCCAACCAGACAGCAAAAACGGTTGGCCGCGGCAAGCCGACAGGGAAAGTGTTCTACGCCAAGCCGGCCACCACTGCCCGTGGCCATGTTAATTGTGTTTCTGCGGAAGAGGCTCAAGAAGATCCCAACGTCGTTCTCGGTACGCTCCTTGTTAATTGCCACCCGGCATCTGTTCTTTTCGATACAGGAGCATCTCATTCATTTATATCCGAGAGCTATGCTCGTCTGCATAACACCACATTCTGTGAGATGCCCACCTCTATGGTAATTCAAACTCCGGGATCCAAATGGCAAACTTCTAGAGTAAGCCATGGAAATGAAATTCAAGTCGACAAACTTGTTTTTCTCGCATCTTTGATAGCCCTCAAATCTTCGGATATTAATATCATCTTGGGTATGGACTAGATGTCAGCCCATCATGCCAAAATTGATTGCTTTCTAGGACTGTTCAACTCACCCATCCTTCGGAGAAGATAGTCAATGTCTTGACCTGAATAGCCAAGCGACAGTTATATTCTCTTAACGCCAGCCCTTTGCCAGACCTTGAGGACGTTCCGGTAGTCCGTGACTTTCCGGATGTCTTCCCAGAGGAATTGCCAGGTGTTCCACCTGACAGAGATGTCGAATTCGTGATAGATCTCATTCCAAGAACTGTCCCGATTTCCAGAAGACCCTACAAGATGGCACCTTTTGAACTAGCCGAGCTTAAGAAACAACTCGATGAGTCCTTGAAAAAGGGTTTCATCCGACCTAGTTCATCTCCTTGGGCTTGCCCCGTCCTCTTCGTCAAGAAGAAGGATGGTACGGACCGGATGGTTGTAGATTATCGACCTGTCAACTTGGTCACAATTAAGAACAAGTATCCGCTCCCCAGGATCAACGACCTGTATGATCAGCTCGCTGGATCCTCAGTCTTCTCTAAAATGGATTTGAGGTTGGGCTACCATCAAATCAAAATCAGAAACGGGGACATTCCGAAAACGGCCTTTGTTACTCGTTATGGCCAATACGAGTACACCGTCATGTCCTTCGGTTTAACCAACGCTCCAGCCACCTTCTCTCGGTTGATGAACTCAATCTTCATGGAGTATTTGGATAAATTCGTCGTGGTTTACCTCGATGATATACTCATCTACTCCAAGAACGAGGAAGAACATGCCGAACACCTAAGGCTAGTGTTGAAGAAACTTCGAGAGCATCGCCTTTATGCCAAATTTTCTAAATGTGAATTCTGGTTGTCAGAAGTGACCTATCTTGGACATGTAATTTCTGGCAAAGGTATTGCTGTTAACCCTGAGCGAGTTCAAGCCGTCCTTAATTGGACTCCACCTGAATCGGTCAAGCAAGTTCGGAGTTTCCTTGGCCTAGCGAGCTATTGTCGTCGCTTTGTCGAGAACTTCTCCAAAGTTGCAAAACCTCTAACCGAACTCCTCAAGAAAGATAAAAAGTTCGAGTGGACTCCACAATGTGAGCACAGTTTCCAGGAACTGAGAAGACGTTTAACCTCTGCTCCCGTACTGGTACCACCGGATTTTTCCAAGGATTTTGTTATCTACTGCGACACCTCGCGACAAGGACTAGGCTGTATTCTCATGCAAGATCGACACGTAATTGCTTATGCTTCACGGCAATTACACCCACATGAGGAAAACTACCCCACTCATGATCTAGAGCTTGCAGCTGTAGTCCATGCACTCAAAACATGGCGACATTACCTTCTCGGTAATCGTTGCGAAATCTACACTGATCACCAAAGTCTGAAGTATATATTCACCCAACCGGATTTAAATCTCAGGCAAAGACATTGGGTCGAGTTGATCACAGATTTCGACTTAGGAATAACTTACACCCCAGGGAAAGCCAACGTCATGGCTGATGCGCTAAGTCATAAATCTTATTGTAACAACCTGATGTTACAACAAAGTCAACCGCTTCTCCATGAGGAATTTCAGAAGCTTAACCTTCACATTGTTCCTCAAGGATTTCTTTCCACCTTGGTGGCGAAACCTACTCTTACGGATCAAATCATCGCTGCCCAAAAGCGAGATAAGGGAATATCTAAGATCAAGGAGAACATTGCTAGCGGAGGTGCTAGATGTTTCTCCACAAATGATCATGGTGTTGTGTACTTTGAGAACCGTTTAGTGGTTCCCAAGAACCAGCATCTACGGCAGTTGATCCTTAAGGAGGCTCATGAATCTCCTCTCACCATTCATCCCGGTAGTACCAAGATGTATCAGGACCTACGCCAGAGGTTCTGGTGGACTAGGATGAAGAGAGAAATTGCTCAGTATATTGCTAATTGCGACGTCTGCCGTCGTGTAAAAGCAGAGCATCAACGGCCTGCTGGCACCCTTCAACCCCTAGCTATTCCTGAATGGAAATGGGATAAAATTGCTATGGACTTCATTACCGGTTTTCCCAGGACCAAGAGAGCGAATAACGCTATCTTCGTCGTTATCGACCGTCTTTCCAAAGTGGCCCATTTCTTACCTGTTCGTGAGAGTATAACCGCTAGTCAGTTAGCAGACTTGTACATCTCCCGAATAGTGTCTCTCCATGGTGTTCCTTTGGAAATTAACTTGGATCGAGGAAGTCTTTTCACCTCTCGATTTTGGGAAAGTTTCCAAAATGCTATGGGAACCCGCCTTTCTTTTAGTACCGCTTTCCACCCTCAATCAAGTGGTCAAGTGGAACGCGTCAACCAGATTCTAGAAGACATGCTTCGAGCTTCTGTTATCTCATTCGGAATGGAGTGGGAGAAATGCCTTCCATTTGCCGAATTTGCTTATAACAACAGCTATCAATCCAGCTTGGGCAAAGCCCCTTTTGAAGTTCTCTATGGACGAAGGTGTCGAACGCCTCTTAACTGGTCAGAAACCGGGGAAAGACAATTCTTTGGCCCGGATATGATTCAGGAAGCAGAAGAGCAAGTTCGCATCGTTCGTGAAAAGTTGAAAACAGCCCAATCTCGTCAAAAGAGTCAATATGACCAAAAACATAATGCTATGACTTTTGAGGTTGACGAGAAGGCTTACCTTCGGGTTACTCCTCTGAAGGGAACCCATCGCTTCGGTATCAAGGGCAAATTGGCTCCTCGTTACATTGGACCCTTTTGCATTCTCGCAAAACGAGGAGAAGTTGCCTACCAATTGGAACTACCTCCGCATCTCTCCAGAGTCCACGACGTCTTCCACGTTTCTCAACTCAGGCGTTGCTTCTCGGATCCTATCCGTGGAGTAGACCACGAAACGCTTGATCTCCAAGATAATCTCATATATCGAGAGTACCCCGTTCATATCCTCGATCAAGCTGAGCGTACCACTCGACGTCATAATATCAAGTTTCTCAAGGTTCAATGGTCGCACCATTCTGAGAATGAAGCAACTTGGGAAAGGGAGGATCGTCTTCGACTCGATTATCCCACCTTCTTCTCGGAGGAACCCAAATCTCGGGTCGAGATTCTTTTGAGTGGGGGTGAGTTGTCACACCCTAGCTAGTTCATGCATTAGAGTGTTGCATCATGTCTATCCTTTCATCAGAAACTTGAAATGGGGATGTCAGAACCCCCAGCCCCCTCTGAAACCAACTAGGGTTTACTAAAAACTTTTTCAATGAACCTGAAATGCCTTCTAAAATGTCCATCATTTTTGTCTTGGTTCAGAACCTCTGCCAAAAGTGTTGCACAATTTTCTAGGTCATCTTAGGATCTTTGAATTAAATGATAAGTATTTGAATTTGGGCATTTAAAATTATATAAAATATTTCAAATGCTCAAATATTTCTAAACTGAAATGTTTCATGTTGGAAATATTCCAACTTTGGACCAGGAGCAGTTTGGTGATTTTAGGAGTTGCCTAGGTATTTTTAATAATTCAACAAAGTTGCAGAAAAATAGAAAAAGAAAAAAAACAGAAAGGAAGGACTTACCTGGCGCCTGCAACCCGGCCCACCTGCCGGCCCAGCCCAGCGCCGCGCCAGCGAGCTACTTGCCCGGCCAGGCAGGCAGGCAAGGTGCTCGACGGCGAGCACCGCATGGGTGCCACGCACCTGCTCGCCGCCTCGCCGCTCCACTCACCCGGCTAACGACGTGGATCGACCCCTCTCTCTCCCCCGAACCCCCCGGATGCCCCCTCTCCTCTCCAGCTCCTCCCCCTCGCGCTCCCCAGCCATGGCCGACGCCACCGCCGCCGCTCCATCGTCGTAGCCGCGCTCCCCGCCGCCCGTGCTCCGTTCTGTGGTGTCCAGGAGCTCCGCCGCCGTCCACTTCGTCGAGCTAACCGAGCCCCGCGTGCTCGTGAGGCCCGAGTCCACCGCACCGACCTCGCCCGAGTTCGCCGTCGCCGGAGATCCCCTTCAACGCCGTCGCCGCATCAGCTCGTCCCCGACCCCGCCGGTGGCCTCTACGGGTGCTCTGTGAGCCTAGCTACCCCTCCTAATCTTCCTCTCTCGCCCCCGAGCCGTGTAGCCACTGCACGAAGATCACCTGCACGCACCGCCGCGGATCTCGTCGCCGACGTGCTCCCGGCCATCCTCCGGCCACCTCGCGGTGTCCAACGCACTCACCACGTTGCGTTGAGTCCAACCGTGCACTCCCCGCACCTCACCGCACACCCTAGCCCTGAGTTCGCCTTCACCCGAACTCCGGTGACCGCCTAGGTCGTCGCCGGCGCCAACCCCGGCCACCCCGACCCCAACTGACTCCACCAAGAGCCGCGGCTCGTCCTCAGCTCCACCCCGATGCCCTCCGCGACCCATTTGGTGGCCGGAACGGCCAAAACCACTTCCGCCGCCGCGTCAGGCTCGCCGGCGGCTAAACGCCGGTGCAGCCATTTTGACTTTGACCACGGGTGGGCCCTGGTTGACTCTGTTGAGTCAATGACAGGTGGGGCCCCCTTCTGCTAATTATCTCGATTAGTTTAAACTAAATTAAATTAGTTAATTATCCACTGACACCCTGGACCCACGCGTCAGGTTTGACCTGGACCGGGTCTGTTGACTTGCTGAGGTCAGCATGACCTCATGCTGACGCAGTAAACCTTTTCTGAAATTAAAATAAATCTAAAATGATTTATAAATTCCAGAAATTGTTGCAAACTTCAAAAATTCATATAAATTCAACCGTAGCTCCAAATCAAACAAATTATATATGAAAAATGATCAGAAAAATCCAATCTATCCATCTGTACTAGTTTCATGCATGTTTAAACAAACTAACTTGAGGTTTAGTGCAGAACAAGATAAAACACTTTAAAGGGCCATTTATGAGTTTGAAATTTGAATCTTTGGTTCAAATTGATTCAAACCCATCTGGTTTTAGTTGCATTAGCCCAACACACTCATATTGCCATGTTTCATGCATGCATCATATTATCGCACATTGTTTGGTGATGCTTGTGTATCGGTGTTCTTTGCGGCAGGTTCTGCCTCCGAGGAGTACCGTGATTACCCTAGCGAAGAACCGTATTCGTGCATCGATCCATCAGGCAAGCAACCAACCATTTGATCATATTGATACAATCCCATGTTCTCGCTCTTGCTCTCTTTTACTGCATTAAGACAACGCGTTTCAAACTGCTGTGTGCTACGGTAGTTGAACCCATTTCCTCTGCATGACCTGTCATTGCCACAGTAATTAGATGAAACCCACTAGCATGTGTAGGAATTGATTGAGCCATATGTATGTGTTGTTCCTACCTTGCTATGCCTACTATGCTTAGAGTCGTGTCAGGTCTGGTTCATCTGGGTGATGGGCTAGAGTGAAATGATCATGTCGGTAATGAGAGTGATGTGGTGAACACGATTTGGTAAAGGTATCGATGAGAGGCCATGTAGGAGTACATGGTGGGTTGTTTCATTGAAGCCGACCTTAAGAACTGAGATCTGTATGCGTGATTTAAGATTCAGCTACTACCATGCATTGGGCCCTGAAATATGACCCCGCTCGACTTCTTATTCACCCTAGTCCTCTGTCCAGGAGTTGCAAGTAGTTTCTGGTGTTTGTAGCTTACTGGAGGCCGTGGACAGCGCTGACCCGCGGGGTGGGCTGTGATGCGGTAGGTACGTGGCACGGTGTATCGAATACCCGTTAGGTATCTCGAGAACCCTGTACACATCGTTCGGGGCCGTATGGGAAACCTCGGCTGGACTCCCTGCGGATGGAACCTGGATAGGCGATAAACCTGGACTAGAGACTTAGGTGTTTAGGTAGGTCGTGGTCCACACCCACGTCGGCTTTCGCTTGAAGTCTGCCGAGCACATGTCGTGTGCAGACGCTAAGTGGTGGAAACATGTATGAAGAAGTACACCCCTGCAGGGTTAACATGATCTATTCGAATAGCCGCGTCCGCGGTAAAGGACTACTTGGTTGCTTATACAGTTCATAGACAAGTGAATGGATACTACTAAATATCTCAAGATAAGCATGAGTGCCGAGGATGGCTCTTCCGTAGGATGACGGAGGTGGATCCTCGGTGGTGTATTGAAGTGGTGAGTAGTGGACTCGTGTGCGCAAAACCATTTCAAGTTGGAGTCTCGTTGGATAGCTTAGCCAAGAGTCAAAGCTGGCTTGCTGCAATAACTCCACCAACCCTTCTTGATAATGTGCATGTATGTAGGATCTGACGTAAGTCTTGCTGGGTACCTTTGTACTCATGTTGCTATAATTTACATTTTACAGAAGGCGCTGCAACCCCTTCTGATGGGTTCTTCATAGACGTTGACATCGACGAGTAGACTAAGGCCCAGGTGGTAATCCTGAGCTTGTGAAGGTCCACGTAGTATAGCTAGGCTTTCCAAGCCTCTTTTATTTTGCTAGTTGTCTGTACTCAGACAAGTTACTTCCGCTGCTGGTTTGTATGACTGTATGACTTGAATGTGGGTCGTGTGACCCGTACTTGTATGTATGGCTCTCTGAGCCTTTAAATAAAGTACTTGTGTCGTAGAGTCATGTTGTGATGCCTTGTTGTATTTGCACATATCGAGCATATTGTGTGTATGATTGAAATGCTTGGTATGTGTGGGATCTGACTATCTAGTTGTTTATCTTTAGTAGCCTCTCTTACCGGGAAATGTCTCCTAGTGTTTCCATTGAGCCATGGTAGCTTGCTACTGCTCCGGAACACTTAGGTTGGCCGGCATGTGTCCTTCTTCGTTCCTGTGTCTATCCCTTCGGGGAAATGTCACGCATAGAGTACCGGAGTCCTGCTAGCCCAGTGCTACAGCCCGGACCCACTTGCTGATGACCGACACGTTCGATGCTGGGTCATGGATGCCTGTCCCTGTAAGTCTGTGCCACTTTGGGTTTACAACTAGTCATGTCAGCCCAGGCTCCTTATCATATGGATGCTAGCGAGATCATCATATACGTGAGCCAAAAGGCGCAAACGGTCCCGGGCAAAGGTAAGGCGACACCCATGGGAATATCGTGCGTGAGGCCGCAAAGTGATATGAGGTGTTACAGGCTAGATCGATGTGACATTGAGTCGGGGTCCTGACAACTAGATGGCATAGACTCTGACCCCGACAACGATGATAATTATGAAGACGAAGCTAGAGCAGATATCATGGAGTCTTCCACCGATCAAAATTTCTAGTCGACCACCATATTACCATTAGAATCCTTCCATGTATATAGTAATAGTCCACGAGATTTTGTAATGGTAGCTTAGCTCGATTGTATGAATCTTGTTCGAATTGAGTGGTGTGAAATGAATGTGTTTGTCTCATGTGCATATGGGTAGTGAAATCTCTCTTTAGACCTCAGTCTATTCTGGTCTCACCCCTCTAAACCTATTAGATGCCTCCAAGACGTGACCCCGCATTTGCCTTTCCACCGGAGCTCACTCAGTTGATCCAACAGTAGAATGCCTTGATGTAGTTGCTAGTCCTTAACCGAGGCAACAACAACAACAACAACAACAACAACAACAACAATCCACCGCCACCACCTCCAGTCGACAACTTAGCCCGCTTTCTAAGGTTGAACCCGCCGGTGTTCTCTAGTAGCACCGGGCTGATTGTTGCTGGTGATTGGCTTCGCAAGATTGGAAGGGAGCTGACCACCGTAGGTTGCACAGATGTTGAGAAGGTGCGCTTTGCCGCACATCAACTGGGTGGAACCGCAACCTCATGGTGGGAGAACTACACCACCACTTTCCCCGTGGCCAATGTTACTTGGGATCAATTTTAGCAGGCCTTCCGCACTGCACATGTCTCTGCTGGAGCTATGAGCATGAAGAAGCGTGAGTTTCTCAACTTACGCCAGGGAAACCGTACTGTGGCGCAATGAGTAGATGAGTTTAGCAAGTTAGCTCGCTACGCCCCAGATGATGTGGCCACAGATGCCACGAAGCAGGAGAAGTTTATGGAGGGGCTGAATGACGAACTGAGTATGCAGTTGATGGTAGCAACATTCGCCAACTACCAGGAGCTGGTAGACAGGGCTCCTATGATTGAAGGCAAGCAGCAGCAGATAGAGAACCGCAAACGGAAGTATGGACAGGGGAAGTACAACTCTGGAGCTCAGTAGAAGCCTCGTTTTACCCCGCACTCGGGAGGACATACCCATCATAACCATGGAGGCCATTCTCACAATGGAGGAAGTTCACATAACCACAATGGCCCTAAGAATGGAAATGGGAATGGATGAAACAACATTCAGAGCCGTTCCAACCCAGCAACACCCGCTGTCGGGGATATACCCCGTGGCGTAAACCGGCCAGAAGTATAACCCGGACGGACTAGGCGTTTCCTTGGTAAACCGCCAGAGGATTGGCGACTTACGTGTCTGGCGGTTCACTGGTATGACGATTCACGAGCCTGAAGACTCATTGGTGACCCGGCGCGTGTTTCAGATGGATGACAAGGCCCAAGGCCCAAGGCCCAGCAGGCCGGTTTATGTTAATGGTGGGCCGGTTTAAGAGGAAAGGCATGAGGAACATTTATCTTACAAGGAGTTAAGACCTGGACTTGTATCCGGTTTATATTAGAGATAGACTAGTCCTAATCCTAATAGGACTCTACATGTAACCCGCCCCTCCAACATATATAAGGAGGGGCAGGGCTCCCCAAAAGGGGACAAGATTCACAAGTTCCACGAGTTGGACAAGTTAGCTTTAGACAATAGCTCTCAAGATAGAGCACTCTTGTAACCGTGATCATCATCATCAATATCAATGAAGCAGGATGTAGGCTTTTACCTCCGCCGTGAGGGGCCGAACCTGGGTAAAACATCGCGTCTCTCGTCCCGCTCAACCCCTCTCAAGGTACCACATAGATGCATTGGCCTCGCGACTAAGTCCTCACACTAGGACATCTGTCGTGACAATTCCACGACAGTTGGCGCCCGCCGTGGGGCCTACGCACGGTGGTGTTGAGTTCTTGGAGGGATCTCTTCTCAGGATCGAGAGGTTCGCAATTTTTCAGACGAAGAGAAGCCGGTTTCGAAGAATCTGCATCATTGATGAACAATCGAGCGGTGTGAGCAAAATTGGGGCGAGAATTAAGGTTGCGTGTCTGTGCGTTGCCGTAAGTCGCCAAGTTAACGGAAATTTTTGTTGCGGTTTCGATCTAAATCCGCTGCTCGTATCTGGGTCAGGCCGCGACACCGATTCCAAGCAGAAGTCCAGGTCATCGAATCCGAGATTGGCATAATACCAAACTAGTTGTAGCATAATTGCGGCCTTGAGTTTGCACTAATCCGCCGAAGACCGAGTCACCTTGCTCCGCCTCCGGTTTGACTTCACCGCACCTACAAACCGCTGTTATTTCTTAGTCTGACGACCGGAAGACTACAAATCAACTGGCACGTATGTCTGTATGAGCAAGCACGTATCAATCAGACAAATACTACTTGTCATATCAAGTAAAAAGATTAGGCTGGACGACTATTCTCTCAATGGCCAGAGCCACGTTCGATCTGCTTGCAAGATCTAAATCGAAGAAAAGTCAAAGTTGAAAAAAAAGAAGGAGGGAGCCACTACGAGAAGGAAGCACGAACGTGGACTCCTTGAACCGGCGACAACTCAGAAGCAGAGATGGGCGCGGGCTCTGCTGCTGTTGTGCCGCGGCCGCGTTTCGCAGGCACCTTCCCACCTCCGTCGACCGTCGCCGTGTCCGTCTTGAACTGCCACACCTCAACCCACTGTTGTGGCGTGAGCCGCCTCTGTCATGGCCCACTCGCCTGCAAAACCACCGGCAGCACCGCCATGGGTCACCTCTGCTTCGAGCCGCCACTGTACTTGCCTCGCCACCTCTGTCACGGTCGTCTCTGAACCGCATCTGATCATTTCTGCTGCTGCTATGCTTTCCCAGTACACCTCTGCTCTGGGCCGGACCTGCACCCTTGAGTCGCCGCGATCTCCCTTTGCCTCTGGGCTGAGCAGCCTATTCGCTGTGGTCCGCTACGGCCTGCGCCGCCTTCGGCGACCCGTTAAGCCGCCTGCCATGCCGTCCGCCTCCATGGTCTCCGCGGTCTCCACTCGCCTCTGGGCCGCTGTCGCTGGCTCGCCCCCGGCGCCTTTCTGCTGCAGCTCTGCCGTGGCCGGCAGGTCTCAGCCACCGTGGCAGTTTTTTCCCTTTGCCAGTAAAATTTCCACAGCCGGACTCGCCTTCATTACCGGAACAGATCCTGTCTCACGCCGTCACGCCCGTTGCTGTTTAAAAAGAGAGCAACAGTTCAGCTTGCAGCATCAGTGCATGGTCGTTAAAGAGCTGGTGATCAAATTTGGATTCGAAGGTTTTAAAGGGGCCTTTTATGCTACCAAGAGGAAATCACTTGGTCAGATTGCTATCAGTACTAGTCCAGCATCAGTACAACTATTACATCTACTCGGGATAGCCTACGAGTGTGGACACCAGCAGAGAGCAGAGGACCAAGGAATTTGGCTGAGTAAAAAACAACAAAGGCCGAATATTTTAATGGCCAAGGGAACTTGGAAACAGGGTCTGCGTACGGAGCTTTCGCCTAAATAAATCAGGACAACTGTGTTTATACCGCGGGTATGAAGCACGAGTTGGCAACATTCTGTACCAGCGTTTGTCTGTGTCATACTGCCCGAGGAACGAACGTGCGCAAACCGTCGCTCCTGACACGGGTTACAATGAGCCGTCGGGGCCGCGTTGGGCCGCCTCTACCATGTTGAGCCGCCGGGGCTATGTTGAGCCACCGGTGTGCCTCAGCCGCCTCCATCGCGATGAATGGATCATCCATTGTCCAAACAAAAAACATCAGGTGATATCCGTCCGGTTCGTTTTCATAGCACATATTAATTTTTGTGTGAACAATTACTTTGGCATGTGATATTTCTTGACGCAGGACAATTTTTCATTACAAATGAGGCGTTATATTACGGGCACGGAGCACGCTCTAGCAACATTCTACACCGGTGTTTCGTCCGTATCATACCACCCGGTGAATGAAAGTGCGCAAGTCGCCGTCCCTGTGGCCCGGTTTACATCAGCTTGCCGGGACCGCGCCCGCGATTAACTCGCCCGTCCGTGCCGGTTTACGACACCGGTGCCAATTTTCCCAGTCCGCACCGGCTTACAATGTCGTGGCCGATTCATCTGTCCGCGCTGCCTCTGAAGCCGCGGTCGTCTTTTGCGGCCTGGTCTACATCAACACACCAGGCCGCACCTGTCTGCATGAGCTGTTTATTAAGTATGAGCAAGTCACAGCTTGGGTAGCCGGTTTTCTTTCAACAAAGTGGAGGAAAAATATCATATACTATCAACCACCGTCTGCACTGGGTGGCTCAATGGGCAAGCGCACAAGTCGCCGCCGCTACAGTTTGGTTAAACTTCAAAATCACCAGTTGGAAGGAACCATTGGCGAGTTGCTGACATGGTTCATATGGGATCATTTGTAACCCGCCGCAGTCACCTCAATCTTCTGTGGATTCACATCGTGCTATCAACACCAATGATATACAAGTTATGCCTGTTTACATCACGGTCAAATATGGAGAGTCTCAAGCCAACTCCTCGAGTCACCTTTGAGACTCGGGGGCTATGATGACATGACTTAGCAAATCTTGCCAGTTTCAGCAAATTTAAGAACCCCAGGACGATGGAGGAAAGGATAACTCGGTCCCGGAGGCTACTGTTATATTGATGAAAATTTAAAGGCAGTCAGAAAATTTCCGGCTTAGAAAGTATATGACAGTTACAAAATCCCGACTCAATGAAGAAGATCCGGGTCATTAGAAAGGATTCCGGTTTAAAATCCGGCTCAAGGGAAGTCAGTCTCACTGAAGCTCTCAAATATCCGGTTTACAATTCGGTTCAACAGAAATTTATTCTCCCACAAAGCTCTGAAGTGCTCAGATCCGGTTTAACAATGTCCGGTTCAAAAAGGAATTAACTTCTCGCAAGTTTGAGTTTAAAGGCCGTCAAAAAATTTCCGGCTGAAAATGAAGATTCCGGTTTAAGATCCGATTCAAGGGAAGGATGTCTCCCACAAAGCTTTGAAGCTCTCAATATCTGGTTTAACATCCGGTTCAAAAAGGATTTATCTCTTGCAAAAAGTTAAAGGGTGCCAAAGAGGACCTGCTGCCATGATGCGCGGTTCAAACATGGGTATCATGCCTTATTGGCTTATCATATTATTGGTCACTTGGGGGCTTGGTCATGTCTGAACCATAGTCACACCTCTTGATCGGCCCAATGCCACAACATCACTTGGGGGCTTGGTCGTATCCGAACCAATGCAACACCTTTTGATAGGCGAAAGCCACCAGATCACTTGGGGACATGGTCAAGTCTGAACCAGTCACGCCTCTTGATCGGCCTAAGGCCACAGAATCACTTGGGGGCTTGGTCAAACCCGAACCATTGCCACGCCTCTTGATCGGCATAATGCCATTGTTTCATTTGGGGACCTGGCTGACTTGAACCATAGCTACGCCTATCGGGGGCTTGGTCGTGTCCGACCATGGTAACGCCATCTGATCGGCTCAAATAAACCTCTTTTTGCAAACGGTTTTATCATTGCCTTTGTTTGAAAATTTTCTTTGATAGATATTTCTTTATTTTTTTGCGTTTTTAAACCGACAAAGTTTTTAAACCGGTTCATACTGTCAATTGACGGAACACGGTCCATTTTTAATCCGGAGACTATTTGCCCGGTTTGATTTTCTATTCACATCCCATTATGGAGTAATCCGGTGTTCATCTACCCGGTTCGGCTGTCAACTACAAGTTGTCAGTACATGATCAGTTATAATCCAGCAATTATTAACCCGGTCTGGTTTGACTATGTCGGTGTACTAGAGTAGGGGTACCCTAGTATCCCGAACTTGTGCACGGGCAGTCGCAGCGTCCCGCGGCAAGGCTTGCCGGGTGACCGCCAAGGTCCTCCGTGGTTCCTTTGGAGCCATTCAAGAACAAAGTATCCAAGCCAAGGAGACAAGACCCCGGCAAGAGGAGCTTGCCGGGAAGGCCAACCAAGGCATCTCAAGACCCCGGCAAGAGGAGCTTGCCGGGAAGGCCAACCAAGGCATCTCAAGGAACTTGCCGCGATGCGCCGCGCGTCGCGGCAAGGCCCGGTGAGCGACAAGCTCCCGGACACAACAAGACAACGACCGCGGCAAGGCGCTTGCCGCGGGAAACCACCACTCTGTGCCCGCGCTCCAGCACATCCACCAACGTGTCGCTCTAGGACCCTTCTAGGCGTACGTGGCGGGAGGCTGTGCAGCCAGGGGTGCGCGGTGGCAAGCGGCACTGACAAGATTGCCATCGTGGCGAGCGGTGGCGTCCCTGACGGTCCCTTTTGCACTGTTTAGGCGACACAGACGGGCATTTAATACCCTTGTCCCCTGCCGTCAGGGTTAGGTATGATACACTGTAGCAGGTAGCTGTACCTACCACAGCACCTTTACATTTTTACCCTTGTCTACGTTGCCACCTGTCGGTGACCCCTTGAGCATATAAAAGGAGGCCCATGCGCAACGTAGAGGGGGGCTGGTTCGGAGACCATTCACGCTCGGTCTAGTTGCTGCTGGTGTGTACTGTAGCACTCCGCGCTCCCGAGCAAGAACTCAATACAAACCACAAAGCAGGAGTAGGGTTTTACGCATCCGTGCGGCCCGAACCTGGGTAAACTGCTCGTGTGCTTCGCCTCGATCCGCTCTTCGTGCGACCTCCGCCCTCACCGAATCGAAAGGGACTCGGCCCGCCGGTCCCATAGGTGTTCGTGGATCAGTCCCCCGACATCTTTGGCGCGCCAGGTAGGGGGGGCGTCGAGGTTGTGTGAACCAGATCTGGCATTCACGCGAGCTAGATCTTCATAATATTCATCGACATGCCGCCAAAGAAGAAGGCTTCGGAGGCGGCTGCTCCGTCCGCCCCACCACCGCCGGAGCAAACGGCTGATGAGGCGGACGTTGGCGGAAGAACGGGCGTCGACGAGGGAGCTCGCGGTGCTGCCAGGTCCAAGGACAAGGCTGCGCTGCCCATCGGCGGCGTAGCCGGCTCCCACAACGACCGGGCGCACTCCAAGACCTCGGCGTCCGTACATGCACCGCACCCATCTCAGGAGGCGGGGGACCGGCAGCGTCATGGTACCCACGGTACCATGCATTTGTTGGACCAAGATCGAGCTGGTGGATCTCGGAGTGCTCAAGACCAGCATGCACGCCAGCATGCTGGCACGAGCGAGGCGCGGTTGCCTGGACGGGATACTGCTCCTTCTAACATAGTTAGAAGTCCGAGCATATCTCGCTCCTCGCACCGTTCGCCATCGCCACCCGCCACTCCAGCAGAAGCTTTGGCGCAAGGTCAACTGCTCCTAGACTACCCTCCAACGGCAGGCAAGATCGACGACTGGAGGGCCACCATTCAGAATCTCATCGGCTTCGCCAACGGGGACACTCAATGGCAGCCAAGCATGTTGCAGCCGCAGCAAGTCAGCCAGGCACGAGCCGGTGGCGACAAGACCGGTGGGGGTGCAACCACTGTGCACTCTCCGCCCCGAAGGCCAAGATCACCGACTCGCCGGATCCACCTCGACAGCGACTCCACCGCGTCATCTGATCCACGAGCTCGTCGGATCAGCGCCAAGTTCTTCACGAACGACAGCAAGAAGACGCTCGTACTCGCATCAAGCGCTAAAGAGAAGCGCGACGTCAATCAGACCAGCGTGCTGGGCCCTCTGTCGACATGCATGCACCAGGGGAACCAGGCGACTTGCCGTACGCGGTAGGTTGCCCTGCGTTTACTCGTGAGCTGCGGCAAGTCTAGTGGCCCAGCATGAAGAATTTCAAGCCAGACGTACCAGAGAAGTACGACGGCAAGTCGCATCCGTCGGAGTTCCTCAGCATCTACACCATCGCGGTGCAGGCTGCCGGGGGGCGGGACGACAAGATCCTTGCCAACTACTTCCCGCTGGTGCTCAAGCCCAACATCAGGTCCTGGTTCATGCATTTGCCGAACAACTCCATATCCTCCTGGGCAGACCTATGCCATCAGTTTGTTGGCGCCTTCACAGGCGGCCACAAACCTCATGGCCAAGAGAGTGACCTTCATCTGCTCGCCCAAAAGGAAGGAGAGCCCCTGCGCAAGTACATTCAGAGATTCATCCGTGTACAGCATAACATCCCAGATGTCCACCCTGCCGCGGTCATTAGCGCGTTCCATCAGAACGTGCATAACCGCAGGATGCGGGAGGAGATGGCGATGTGCAAGATCAGAGACGTCAGTGAGTTGTATGCCCTGGCCGACAAGTGTGCAAGTGCTGAGGAAGGGAGGAAACTCCTCGGAGAGAATACAGGAGCAGGAGGATCCGACAGCGAGGATGCTGCCCCGGCAAAGAAAAACCGGCGGCGGAACAACAGGAAGAAGAAAGGCAAAGATGTGCTAGTCGTTGAGCAGTCCGGCAACGAAGGTGGCGCCAACAAAGCCAAAGTTGGTAGCTCCGGCAAGGAGATTGCCGCATGCACCAACTGCCAGGCTGTGGCGGTTGCCGACAAGCAGGACGGCACCGACAAGCAGTACTGCAAGATCCACCGCACCAAGGGCCATGACCTCCAGAGCTGCAGGAAGGTCGAGCAGCTTGTCCAGCAGCAAAAGGCTGAATACGAGCGACGCGACAAGGAGAGGGCCCAAGGTGGCGCTGGAGAATCCGGCAAGAAGCGCGGCGGCCGGGGAGGACACCGCGGCAAGGCCAAGCAGCGCCAAGGAGACAGACCTCCCCGCGGCCGCGACAAGGATGAAGATGACGACGACGACGAAGACATGGATGATGTCGAGACTAGTGAGCAGGAGTTCCAGAAAGCCACAGAGGTCTTGTGCGTTGACGGCGGTGCTTCTCTGCACACTTCGCACCGCCAACTCAAGCAGTGGGTGCAGGAAGTCAATGTGGCAGAACAACCCGTCGAATCACGCAAACCTCTGAAATGGTCCAGCACACCTATCATCTTTGATATTGAGGACCACCCTGATCGCACAACTGTGGTCGGGTGCTTGCCGATGTTGGTTTCACCAACTATCCGCAACCTCAAGGTCACTAAGATGCTAGTTGACGGCGGGGCCGGCTTGAACCTGATCTCCTCCGCTGTACTCCAGAAACTCCAGGTCCCTGACAGCGAGCTCGAAGAGACCGGCACATTCCAAGGAATCAACCCGGGAAGGAGCAAGCCGAAGGGGAAGGTCACGTTGCCAGTAACATTTGGTAGCGAGGTCAACTTCAGGACTGAGAGGGTCACTTTTGACGTTGCTGATATTCCATTGCCTTACAATGGGATACTCGGCCGTCCAGCGCTCGCCAAGTTCATGGCAGCCTCTCATTATGCATACAGCATGCTGAAGATGCCAGGCCCGATAAGTGTCATCTCTGTCCCCGGCGACAAGAAGGATGCTCTTATCTGCGCCGACAAGATCTACCGAGAAGCGGCGGCCGCAACAGATTGCAAGTCACTTGTCGTTGAAGCTCCCGGGAGGAAGAAGAAGACCAAGTCCGGCAAGGGTTCTGATGCCCACTCCGGCAAGCGCACCTCTTCGGAGTGCTGTGTTGCCGTCGAAGACGCACCATCGAGCTCCACCGGCAAGTGTAAGAAGACAATGGCAGCTCCGCCAGAGACGAAGAAGGTGTCCGCCAAGGAGGACGGCACTGGTGGTACCTTCACCATCAGTGCCACTCTCGACCCTAAATAGGAAAGCGCACTCATTGCTTTCCTGCGGGAGAATGTCGACGTGTTTGCGTGGCAGCCGTCTGACATCCCCGGTGTTCCCAGGAAGTAATTGAGCACCATCTTGCCATTTGTCCTCATGCGCGGCCCGTCAAGCAGAAGGTCAGGAAACAAGCAGTGGAGCGCCAAGAATTCATCGCAGAAGAGATCAAGAAGTTGGAAGCAGCAGGCCTTGTCAGAGGAGTGCTCCATCCTACGTGGTTGGCCAATCCTGTAGTCGTGCGCAAGGCGAACGGGAAATGGAGACTTTGTATCGACTTTGCCGATGTTAACAAAGCTTGTCCCAAAGACCCATTTCCTTTGCCGCGCATTGACCAGATTGTTGACTCCACGGCCGGATGTGACTTGCTTTCATTTCTTGACGCATATTCAGGATACCATCAGATCTTCATGGCAGAAGAGGATGAGGAGAAGACCGCATTTATCACTCCATGTGGCACGTACTGTTTCATACAGATGCCTTTCGGTTTGAAAAATGCTGGTTCAACATTTGCAAGAGTAGTCCATGTCGCTCTTGAGCCACAAATACATAGAAATGTGGAAGCCTACATGGATGACATAGTGGTCAAGAGCAAAGACAAAGCAACTCTGATTCAAGATTTAGACGAGACCTTTGCAAATCTGCGCAAGATCAGCCTCAAGCTCAACCCCGAGAAGTGTGTGTTTGGAGTCCCCTCCGGCAAGCTTCTCGGGTTCTTCATGTCTCAGCAGGGAATCGAAGCCAATCCCGACAAGATCAAGGCCATTGAGCAGATTGAAGCACCAAAGCGTGTCAAGGATGTACAAAGACTTGCCAGTTGCGTGGCTGCTCTCAGCAGGTTTATCTCTAGGTCTGCTGAGCGCGCCCTGCCGTTTTTCAAAATATTGAAAAAGGCAGGTCCAATGAAATGGACTCCGGAAGCGGAGGCTGCGCTGCAAGACTTGAAGAGATACCTGTCCTCCCCTCCAATACTTGTCGCACCTAAGCCACAAGAGAAGTTGCTGCTGTATATATCGGCAACCAATCAAGTGGTTAGTGTTGCGTTAGTAGCGGAGAGGGAGGCAGATGACGAGCCAGCAACCACAACAGGCGCATCCAGCGACAAGCAGGGGGCTTCCCTGGCAAGCTCTGGTCCCGACAAGGATGGATCTACGCAGACTCACGAGGAGATACAGAAGAGAATGGTGCAACGCCCAGTTTACTTTGTCAGTTCCCTTCTGCAGGGGGCTAGGTCAAGGTACTCTGGTGTGCAGAAATTGCTTTTCGGCCTTCTCATGGCCTCGAGAAAGCTGCGCCATTACTTCCAAGCACATGAGATCACAGTTGTCACTCGCTTTCCGCTGAAGAGGATACTACAGAATCCAGAAGCGACAGGCAGGATTGTTGAGTGGGCACTGGAACTGTCAAGCTTTGGCCTCAAGTTTGAGAGTACTTCAACTATCCAAAGCAGAGCATTGGCAGAATTCATAGCAGAATGGACGCCAACACCAGATGAAGAAATTCCAGAAACAAGCATCCCCGTCAAGGAAGCAAGCAAAGAGTGGCTGATGTACTTTGATGGTGCCTTTTCGCTGCAAGGCGCCAGCGCTGGCGTGCTGCTTGTCGCACCCACCGGAGAGCACCTCAAGTATGTAGTCCAGATGCACTTTCCCAAGGAGCAAGTGACAAACAATACTGCAGAGTATGAAGGCTTGCTTGCCGGTCTTAGGATCGCAGCAGACCTTGGGATCAAGAAGCTCATTGTCAGGGGTGACTCACAGCTTGTCGTCCGCCAAGTAAATAAGAACTATCAGAGTCCGTTGATGGAAGCCTACGTCGACGAAGTGAGAAAGCTAGAAGAGCACTTTGACGGCCTACAAATGGAGCATGTTCCAAGAGCTCAGAACGCCATTGCCGATGGCCTGTCAAAGTGCGCCGCACTTAGATTACCTGTGGAACCAGGGATCTTTGTGCTCAAGCTAACTCAACCGTCTGTAACGCCATCAACTGGACAGAGCAAGAAGAGGAAGTTGTTTTCTGGTGACTATTTTCCGGCAGAGCTTCCCGAAGCCGCCGCCAAGAATGTCCCCAAGATCAACGCCAAAAATGCTGAGGAGCAGTCTGCTCCGGCAAGCCCTAGGGTTTGTTCCGTTGAAGCAGAAGCTCCCGGCAAGTTTTGCTCCGTCAAGCTTGCCGGGGAACGTCAAGCTCCGGCAGAGCCGCAGGTTCTCGCCGTAGAAGCAGACGTTCCCGCAGCAACAGATTTGCCTTGCGCTGAGGAGCAGTCTGCTCCGGCAAGCCCTAGGGTTTGTTCCGTTGAAGCAGAAGCTCCCGGCAAGTTTTGCTCCGGCAAGCTTGCCGGGGAACGTCAAGCTCCGGCGGAGCCGCAGGTTCTCACCGTAGAAGCGGACGTTCCCGCAGCAACAGATTTGCCTTGCGCTGAGGAACAGTCTGCTCCGGCAAGCCCCAGGGTTTGTTCCGTTGAAGCAGAAGCTCCCGACAAGTTTTGCTCCGGCAAGCTTGCCGGGGAACGTCAAGCTCCGGCGGAGCCGCAGGTTCTCGCCGTAGAAGCGGACGTTCCCGCAGCAACATATTTGCCTTGCGCTGAGCAGCAGTCTGCTCCGGCAAGCCCCAGGGTTTGTTCCGTTGAAGCAGAAGCTCCTGACAAGTTTTGCTCCGGCAAGCTTGCCGGGGAACGTCAAGCTCCGGCGGAGTCGCAGGTTCGCGCCGTAGAAGCGGATGTTCCCGCAGCAGCAGATTTGCCTTTAGTCCTTGTTGTCAAGCCACAAGCTCCAGCATGGGCACAGCGGATTGTCCGTTTCCTTCAGACAGGAAAACTTCCCGAAGAGCAAGAAAAAGCGGAAAGAGTAGCCCGGCAGTCAAGTATGTACCAGTTTGTCGACAAGACACTGTACAGAAGAAGACTCAACGGTGTGAAATTGAAGTGTATTCACCGGGAAGACGGACAAAAGCTGTTGGCAGAGATACATGGAGGCATATGTGGTCACCACATTGGCGCAAGAGCACTTGCCGGCAAAGCATTCCGGCAAGGTTTCTTCTGGGCGACAGCCCTCCAGGATGCAACTGCACAAGTAACCAAGTGTGAAGCATGCCAGTTCCATTCCAAGCAGATACACCAACCAGCTCAAGCTCTCCAGACGATCCCTTTATCCTGGCCATTTTCGGTCTGGGGGCTCGACATCCTCGGCCCCTTTCCCCGAGAAATCGGGGGCTTTGAGTACTTGTACGTTGCAATCGACAAGTTCACAAAGTGGCCGGAAGTGGAACCAGTGAGGAAGGTGACAGCACAGTCAGCAGTCAAGTTCTTCAGGTCGATTGTTTGCCGCTTCGGGATCCCTAACAGGATAATCACCGACAACGGTACACAATTCACGAGCCGCACCTTCATGTAGTACGTCCAAGATCTTGGCGCCAAGGTCTGCTTCGCTTCTGTTGCTCACCCGAGAAGCAACAGTCAAGCGGAGAGGGCAAATGCTGAAGTGCTGCGTGGCCTCAAGACCAGAACTTTCGACAGGCTGCACATGTGCGGAAGAAACTGGATCGAGGAGCTGCCGGTGGTTCTTTGGTCGATCAGGACGACGCCAAATCGAGCCACTGGCCAGACACCTTTCGCTCTAGTCTATGGAGCAGAGGCAGTTATCCCCACGGAACTCGTATACGGGTCACCTCAAGTGCTCGCTTATGATGAGCTTGAGCAAGAGCAGCTGCGACAAGATGACGCGCTGCTCCTTGAGGAAGACCGTCTTCAGGCTGCTGTACGAGTTGCTCGCTACCAGCAAGCTTTGCGCTGCTACCATAGCCGCAAAGTTAATGCCAGAAGTCTCGAGGAAGGCGACCTTGTTCTTCGGCGTGTTCAGTCCGCCAAGAATTCAAACAAGTTGACGCCGAAGTGGGAAGGCCCTTACCGGGTGAAATGAGTCACTAGGCCTGGCGCTGTCCGCCTTGAGACCTAAGATGCCATTCCGATGAGCAACTCCTGGAACATTGAGCACCTTCGTAAGTTTTACCCGTAAGGCGCGGTTGCCGGAACCTGTTCCGGCAACCACCTTTTGTACAAGTCTTGCCGCTGTTGCATGTAATCCTTTGTACAAAGCCGGGCGCAGACCCCGTGCATAAGTAAAGCTCATGTGCTCCGCACATCTTGTCAATTTCATGCTTTCTATTTTTTGCATATGTGATCTGACACTTTGTGTAGCACCTACTCCTCGGTAAGCAATAACGAGCCGTAAGGCTCCATATCTTTATTTTCTCTTCTTTCTTTTTCTCAAGGAAAGGAAGGTTCCCTCGCCCACAAGTTTGCCGGGGGGGGGGAAAGGAGAAGATAACGGTATGGACCAGGCGTCGTTCAAGAAAGTTTCGCCTTACCGGGAAGCAAACAATAGAAAAGCTAAGTCGCCAAAGTTTGAGCAATCAGATTTTTTTTAAAATTTTTAAGTTATCTCCCTTGAACAACCGTACTTTGTATGGAAAACCTGTGCTCGGAGGAACCAACTCGTAGCTAGTTGCGCCCTTATTTTGTTTCGAGTCCGCTCAACAACTTAAGTGAGCTGCAACTAGTTGCGACAAGGTTTCTTGTCGGTAGCGGCACCGCCAGCAGGCTGCTGACGTCCCGCACTCAGCGCTCGCGGCTCAGGTGCCTGCACCAGCAAGTTCCCTAAAAGCGTAGGGCAAAAACATACAAAGAGAGGAATCAAGTAAAGGGAATAACATTGCAATCATTACCCAGAATAGAGTTATATTACAAAGACAGCTTGTCGTGGCTCTAACAGATTGTTTTCATAACATGACAAACAGCGACAAGAAAAGAAGAAGCGGGCGGCCTAGTCTACGGGAGCGCCCTCGATCCTCTTGATCCCGCTCACCTTGTCCACAATGGGTGCGACAAGGGTCTTGAGCGCCTCCAGATCAGCATCCGGCGGCAGGGTCTTGAGGACGTTGGTGAGGTTGAGGCCCGGATTGCGGAAGGCTACCTTCACCAACACTTTCTGAAGAGCTCCCGCGCAGATCTTGCGCGACTCGTCGGCCAGCTGCTTTGGGATCCTCTCCCGGAGTCGCTGGTGGGCCGTCGCCACGCCTTTGAAGAACAAGACAAGCTTGGCGCTGGATTGGAGGTTCTCGTCGGAGGGATACCCAAGATCCTCCATCCCCAGCTGCGCCAGCTCCCTGTCAATGTCTGCGGCAAGCTTGGGGGGGAAGACTGCCCACTCCCTTCGCAGCGCCGCAAGCCACTGTGCCTCGGTCGACTTCACCACCTTCCCCTTGTCAGCTTTTGGAGCCATGGCGGAAGTGGTGGAAGATGTTGACGGCGTTGGTGGTGTTGGTGGCGATGGGGGGCGGAGCGCCGCTCTCTTTCGGCTTTGGGAAGACGAGGGAGCGGCGGAGATTTCTGAGATTGGAAGTAGCAACGGGCGAATGGGCAGACATTCCGCATTTCCGAATAAAGAAACCACCCACGATCTCTCCCACGACGCCGCATTCAACCCGTGCCGTTCGGGGAGGGCGCGGTGGATACGGAGAGAGATACGGCGTAACCTAGGCCGCGCGTGCCCGTGCCCTGTTTTGGGCCTGGCCCAACAGTGCTCGGCACCGTGTATGGCCCAGGCCCGGGGGCTCCTGTCGGTGTACTAGAGTAGGGGTACCCTAGTATCCCGAACTTGTGCACGGGCAGTCGCAGCGTCCCGCGGCAAGGCTTGCCGGGTGACCGACAAGGTCCTCCGTGGTTCCTTTGGAGCCATTCAAGAACAAAGTATCCAAGCCAAGGAGACAAGACCCCGGCAAGAGGAGCTTGCCGGGAAGGCCAACCAAGGCATCTCAAGACCCCGGCAAGAGGAGCTTGCCGGGAAGGCCAACCAAGGCATCTCAAGGAACTTGCCGCGATGCGCCGCGCGTCGCGGCAAGGCCCGATGAGCGACAAGCTCCCGGACGCGACAAGACAACCGCGGCAAGGTGCTTGCCGCGGCAAACCACCACTTTGTGCCCGCGCTCCAGCACATCCACCAACGTGTCGCTCTGGGACCCTTCCAGGCGTACGTGGCGGGAGGCTGTGCAGCCAGGGGTACGCGGTGGCAAGCGGCGCTGACAAGATTGCCATCGTGGCGAGCGGTGGCGTCCCTGACGGTCCCTTTTGCACTGTTTAGGCGACACAGATGGGCATTTAATACCCTTGTCCCCTGCCGTCAGGGTTAGGTATGATACACTGTAGCAGGTAGCTGTACCTACCACAGCACCTTTACATTTTTACCCTTGTCTACGTTACCACCTGTCGGTGACCCCTTGAGCATATAAAAGGAGGCCCATGCGCAACGTAGAGGGGGGGCTGGTTCGGAGACCATTCACGCTCGGTCTAGTTAGCTGCTGGTGTGTACTGTAGCACTCGGCGCTCCCGAGCAAGAACTCAATACAAACCACAAAGCAGGAGTAGGGTTTTACGCATCCATGCGGCCCGAACCTGGGTAAACTGCTCGTGTGCTTCGCCTCGATCCGCTCTTCGTGCGACCTCCGCCCTCACCGAATCGAAAGGGACTCGGCCCGCCGGTCCCGTAGGTGTTCGTGGATCAGTCCCCCGACAGACTACAAGTCGCCAGTATCATATACGGATAAACCGGTGTTTATCACAACCCGGTATGGTTTTATCATAAACCGGCACAATATGGAAGGAGTTATCAGTACTCAAAATTTGGATTATTACCTTTACTACAAAAAAGTTGGTAAACCAACGATGTGATTCAATGTCACAGGTATGATATATTTCATATTTGATTATTCTTAAGTGTAGCCTTGGTTATCAACCCAGGTTATATGTTGGGCTTTATGACCCGTCCGGCGGTAAACCGCCAGGACACTTTAAACTTGTTGAATGCAGAAACAGGTTGAATAAAGTATGATGATAAATTATCTGGTGTTTATTAAACCGGCCTGCCTTTAAGACGATAAATCGCTAGTCTATGATGAGAAATTGTCCGGTGTTTATTAAACCGGCCTGGCTTTGGACTATAAGTCGCAGTATATATTTGGATTGCGCCATTGGAATTATGCGCTTATAAATCATTGGGTATATTATTTAAATATCCAACATGGCTGGATTTTATGGTTATTAATAACCGGTATTATTGAGTTTTCAAAGTCGCTTTAGCGCAATGTCTATTATTTTATCAAAGGATATGATTTATTCTACAATGGAAGGAATAGTCCCGAGTCGCTGCAGGCTTACAACCCGGCACTTGGGGGCTACATTATTCAAATCGAGATTACATGCAAGTCTCATGTCGTTGCAAGCATGCATCATGACACTTGGGGGCTAATGCAAAGTCATTTTTACTAGTCTTATTGAAGACCCGACTCATCATATTATAATGAGCCGGCCCTCGGGAGCTACCAATTGTTCCTGTCAACAATTCAAGGTACACAAGTTTTCGTCCATAATATTGAAGGTCCATTGCTCAGTTGGTAAAGCACAAAGCTCTTAACCTTGTGGACGTGGGTTCAAGCCCTACGATGGAAGCTACATTATAAGATGTTATTTTCATTAAAGTATACATCAAGTCCCGGTTCAATATTATCTTACTAAGCCGGCCCTTGGGGGCTACACATCACTGCTAAAATCTACATAATTATATTTACAAAGTTCCTGCTCATTATTGCATAATGACCCGACCCTTGGGGGTTACACTGATTGAAGTTTTTATAAGCAATTACAAGTCTCAGGTTGCTACAAGCATGACAACCCGGCACTTGGGGGCTACATATACGGAGTATTCAGTTTTGAGATGAACAAACCGGATTTCTTCAAGGTTGAAACACTTATTGGAGCAAGTCTTAAGTTATCACTATGTTCTCCTCTTAAGACTTGGGGGCTACAGTTATTATGCATATAAAGGAGGAACATCTTCATTTTATCAGTTTTGAGCAAATCAGGAAGATCAATTACATGACCCGGTGTCGACAACAATTATGACCCGGTGCCATCAATATTTATAAACCAGCCATTTTGGTAATATTAAACCGGCAAGTTTTACATCTTCAAACCGGCTGAATATCAGATAAGTATTTCAAGACCCATATTTCTTAAACCGGTGCTTTGGGAGCTGAGTCAAAGGAGTTATTCTTCACAATATTTCTCTGTGACAAACCAATGTCGGCAAATTGATTATGAAGCTGGTCTGTTGACGCAGACTTCCCAGAAGGAGGAAATAACAAGGACTTAAGGGTGATCAGGTACCGGTTTACAAGAATTCTTAACCTGAGCACAACCTGTCAAATTTGTTCTTGTGTTTGTTTTGCAGCATAAGTTTACCATGGATAAATCCAAGCTAAACTTGGGGGCTAATGTCGGGGATATACCCCGCGGCGTAAACCGGCCGGAAGTATAACCCGGCCGGACTAGGCGTTTCCTTGGTAAACCTCCAGAGGATTGGCGACTTACGTGTCTAGCGGTTCACTGGTATGACGATTCACGAGCCTGAAGACTCATTGGTGACCCGGCGCGTGTTCCAGATGGATGACAAGGCCCAAGGCCCAGCAGGCCGGTTTATGTTAATGGTGGGCCGGTTTAAGAGGAAAGGCATGAGGAACATTTATCTTACAAGGAGTTAAGACCTGGACTTGTATCCGGTTTGTATTAGAGATAGACTAGTCCTAATCCTAATAGGACTCTACATGTAACCCGCCCCTCCAACATATATAAGGAGGGGCAGGGCTCCCCAAAAGGGGACAAGATTCACAAGTTCCACGAGTTGGACAAGTTAGGTTTAGACAATAGCTCTCAAGATAGAGCACTCTTGTAACCGTGATCATCATCATCAATATGAATGAAGCAGGATGTAGGCTTTTACCTCCGCCGTGAGGGGCCGAACCTGGGTAAAACATCGCGTCTCTCGTCCCGCTCAACCCCTCTCAAGCTACCACATAGATGCGTTGGCCTCGCGACTAAGTCCTCACACTAGGACATCTGCCGTGACAATTCCACGACACCCGCCAAGAAGGATTTGAGCCATGTTACCTATTTCAAGTGCGGGAAGACTGGACACTACGTCAATGATTTTTCTGAGTTAAAGAATGGTAATGGAAATGGAAGCTCTAGAAAGAAGCCCAACCCTTTCACTAGAGGGCAAGTGAACCGCGTCAACGTGGAGGAAGTTGAAGAGCAGCCCGATGCAATTATTGGCAAGTTTTTGATGTCATTTACAACTATTTTCCTTTTTGACACTGGCGCATCACATTCATACATATCAAGGGGATTTGTGGATAAGTTTAAGTTGCCCACCGTAGCCCTTAAGACACCTATGTTAGTAAGCTCACCTGGAGCGGAGTATATGGCTAGTAGAGGATGTTTTCAGTTGCCATTGGCCATAGGTAGGCATGTTTTCCCCTCCGGCCTCATTATTCTGGAATCACAAGGATTGGATGTGATACTAGGCATGGATGGGCTATCGATGTACGGAGGAAATATCGATTGTGCTAGTAAGTCAATTCTTCTCACCACCCTATAAGGAAAAACGATCAAGTATGTGTCTAGGCATGCACTAAGGAGGACTCAAGTAAATTCACTTTCGGGAGGAAGTGCCCGTTGTGAAGGATTATCCCGACGTATTCCCGGAGGAACTACCAGGCATGCCACCAAATCAAGATATAGAATTTTTGATAGAGCTGTTACCAGGCACCGGACCAATATCGAAGAGACCGTATCGGATGCCCGCAAATGATCTGGAGGAAATTAAGAAACAGATTATGGTGCTATTGGAAAAAGGTTACATTATACCAAGCTCGTCACTATGGCGAGCCCCAGTGCTCTTAGTTGAGAAGAAGGATGGATCTTTGAGAATGGTTGTGGATTATCATTCACTGAATGAGGTGACGATCAAGAACAAATAACCACTACCAATGATCAATGATTTGTTTGACTAGCTGCAGGGAGCTAAAGTATTCTCCAAGATCGATCTTTGATCAGGATACCACCAGTTGAAGATCCGAGAACAGGATATACCTGAGACAGCTTTTACCACAAGGTACGGGCTATGTGAGTACACTGTCATGTCTTTTGGTTTGACTAATGCCCCTACCTACTTTATGAGTATGATGAATAAGGTGTTCAAGGAGTTCTTTGATAAGTTTGTTGTGATGTTCATTGATGATATATTGGTATACTCGAAGAATGAAGAAGAACACACGGAACATTTGCGCTTAGTTCTCAAGAAACTCAGGGAACATCAATTGTATGCCAAGTTTAGCAAATGTGAGTTTTGGTTGCAGGAAGTTGGATTTCTCGGACATGTTATATCTGGAGAAGGTATAGCAATAGACCCTACTAAGGTCCAATCTGTCACAAATTGGTTGGCACCCACCTCAGTTGGAGAGATACACAGTTTTCTTGGACTCGCAGGATATTACCGGAGATTCATTGAGAATATTTCCAAGATTGCGAAGCCCATGATGGAGTTATTGAAGAAGGGCAACAAGTTCAAATGGACCAAAGAATGTGAGGCTAGTTTTCAGGAGTTGAAGAAACGTTTGGTTATAGCCCCAGTGCTAATTCTTCCAGATATACGCAAGGATTTCCACGTATATTGCGACGCTTCTCGCCGGGGACTTGGAGGTGTACTTATGCAAGACAGAAGAGTTATTTCATATGCCTCATGTCAGCTTCGTCCTCATGAGTTGAATTATGCCACGCATGATTTGGAGCTAGCGGCCGTAGTGCATGCGCTCAAGACCTGGAGACATTTTCTTATTGGAAACCGTTGTGGTGTATACACGGATCATAAGAGTTTGAAGTACATTTTCACGCAGAAGGAGTTGAATCTCATGCAAAGGAGATGGTTGGAGCTCATAAAGGATTATGATATGAAGTTACATTATCATCCAGGTAAGGCCAATGTTGTAGCAGACGCTTTAAGCCGCAAGAGTTATGTTAATTCACTCGTGACCGGAGGATTACCGCAAGAGTTAGTCGGCGATCTCAAAGAACTTCGTTTGGAGATAGTTCCGAGAGTTTTTGTTGCAGCGTTGGAAGTTTAGTCCATGTTGGGAAAGATTCGAGAAGCCCAGAAGACTGATAAGGAGATTGTGGAGATAAAGGAAAAGATGAGTAAAGGAAAAGCCAAAGGTTTTCGTGAGGATGAGCACGAAACTTTATGGTTTGAGGACCATATTTATGTGCCCAATGACCCAGAGATCAGGAAGTTAATACTCCAGGAAGCTCATGACTCGCCATACTCAATTCACCCAGGAAACACCAAGATGTATTTGGATTTGAAGGAACGTTTCTGGTGGACAGGTATGAAGAAGGATATTGCTGAGTATGTAGCCATATGTGACGTATGTCAGAGAGTTAAGGGAGAACACCAGAAGCCAGCAGGATTACTTCAGCCTATGCGTATACCCGAATGGAAGTGGGATAAACTTGGCATGGATTTCATCACAAGATTACCCAGGACACGATCAGGTTACGATTCCATCTGGGTAGTAGTAGATCGCTTGACCAAAGAGGCTCACTTTATCCCCGTGAAAACCACTTATACGAGTGCGAAGTTGGCCAAGATATATATGACCAGGATTGTATGTCTGCACGGAGTTCCGAGGACCATCGTATCAGATAGAGGAACACAGTTTACCTCCAAGTTTTGGAATCAATTACACTAGACTTTGGTACCAGGCTAGAGTTCAGTACATCCTTTCATTCGCAGATAGATGGACAGACCGAGAGAGTCAACCAGATTTTGGAGGACATGTTGAGAGCTTGTGCGCTAGATTATGGATCTAGTTGGGATGATAATTTTCCTTATGCAGAGTTCTCATATAACAACAGTTACGAAGCTAGTTTGAAGATGGCCCCTTTCGAAGCTTTGTATGGAAGGAGGTGTAGAACATCATTGATGTGGGATGAAGTTGGAGACCGTCAATTCTTCGGACCAGATTTAATCGAAGAGTCTGAAAAGAAAGTTAAGTTGATTTGTGATAGACTGAAGGTAGCTCAATCCAGTCAGAAGAGTTATGTTGACAATAAGCGCAACGAGGTAGCCTATGAAATTGGAGACATAGCATATCTCCGGGTGTCACCACTTCGAGGAGTTAAACGATTTGGAATCAAAGAAAAGTTAGCCCCAAGATTTGTAGGACCATACCGAGTTTTGGAACGTATGGGAGAACACTACAAAAAAATACACTTCCGTGATGATACGTGTTTGTCATAGTAGGTCGCGTTTTTTGTCATGCATGTACATCCATGACGATTTTATGACAGAATCAAGATAGTCATACCTGTGCTGTCGTAGAAGTGTTCCATGACATTACCAAAATTATCATCATGGAAGTGTCCACTTCCATGACGATAAATCGCGCGTCACAGAAGTGCTTTCGTCAAGGGTGACCAACACGTGGCATCCACCGTAACGGAACGCCGTTAAGCTATCGGGTCTGGTTTTGGATCTGATAACCCGTTAACAGCTCGGACCAATGGGGATTTTCCACATGTAAAATCATCATTGGCCGGAGGAAACACGTGTTGCCTCACCATTGGGACAGATGTCATCCACTCATTGGACAGGAGGCGCCTATGATAGGTCGACACGTGGCACGGCCCAACAGTGGCCCATTCTGGTGAAAAAGGCTGGCCCGGTAAAAAATAGCAGGCCGGCCCATATAAGGCCTACTTGTGTCAGGTCCATTTAAGCCCAGGACCCATACGAGATGTGCCAATTCGGCCCGTCAATGGCCCATTAAATATTTGACACCATTGCAGCCCATCGTCAGTTCGAGCCTGTTAACAGCCCGCTATATATTTGGGCTCAATATCGGCCCAATGAGATTTTGGCCTGTTAACGGCCCATTTAGTGGATGGGCCAATTTTCACGATGTACATCTTTCGGTCTTTTAGCATCCCATTTAATTATTGGGCTAATTTCCGGCCCGGTGTGTCTTTCAACCTGTTGATGGACCATAAATCAGTTGGGCCATTTGTAGTCGGACCTGAGTTTTGGCCTTTTAGCGACCCATTTAAGTGTTGGGCCAATTTCCGGCCCGGTGTGTCTTTCAGCCTGGTGACGGCCCATATATCTGTTGGGCCATTTGTAGTCGGACTTGAATTTTGGCCTTTTAGCAACCCATTTAAGTGTTGGGCCAATTCCCGGCCCTCTGTGCCTTTTTGCCTGTTAACAGACCATAAATGAGTTGGGCCATTTGTAGTCGGACCTGAGTTTTGGCCTTTTAATGGCCCATGCCCTTCATGGTCCAATACCAGCCCAGTTTCTCTTTCGGCCTACAAAAGGCCCACAACACAGTTGGGCCATTTACAATACGACCTGACTTTTGGCCTCTTAGCGGCCCATGCTCTTCATGGTCCAGTACAAGCCTGCTGTCTCTTTCGGCCTGCTAAAGGCCCACAATATAGTTGGGCCATATGTAGCCCGAACTTAGTAACGTCCTATTAACGGCCCGTGAAATCAATTGGGCCCACCTGTTGCCCGCTTCGATGTCAGCCTGTTAACGACCCGGGAGTTAAGAGGGTCGACCATTAACTTTCGGCCTGGTAACAGCCCATTAACTTAATGGGCCCACTAAAGTTTATACATGTCTTTAGGCCAAATTAGATAATTTGAGCCCATTACGATGAGCAATTGTGCACATGACCAAAACCGACCAAGCAAAGGTATGGCATACAGGGAAAAATGTTGCACATCCAGCATATATTATAGGAAATTACATCCACTAGGCAATCAAAGATTGATGCCAGTGCAAATAAATGAACAGACCTAACGATCTACAATGTCACAATCTGCAACCTCAGCATCGATGACACCCATAAGCATGTGGGCAAGTTCTTGCTGCTTTGCTACACTGTCTCTGAAAACATTGATTAGTTGTTGTGTCGCACGACTCTGCACCTCTGATTCCTCCACCATTTCCATCATTCCTTCAGCCATTAATTGGTTCACAAACATACATTTTTTCCGTTGCATTCGAGATGGAGGATACTGAACAGATTCAGATGGTGATTCTGGCAGGCTTGTATTATTGATAGTGGAGAGTGTCTCGACCACTGCATCATAACATAAATTAGGAGGGGAACCAAACAGATTAATCATGAGTTATTGGCATATTACTTGGCCTAGATTTATTGGAAACAAACAATGGGGTTGCCTTGCTGTTTTCAGAATTTGTCTTCTTATCTTCAACAGCCTGCACCAAATTAAGACACTAGCATTGCTATCATTGGCCAAGTCAGATAATAGGACATCAACATTGGCACAACGAACGTTTGGGAAACTAGCCAACACCAAATCAACACAATATGGCACAACTATCATCAGCCAACTAAGGTAATACGAAAGCAACATTGACACAATGAATGAATGGGCAACCGGAGCATCACTACAATTCAGTAATGTGCATGATATGAGATAGGACACTCGTGCAGCTCAGTATGCAAAACTACCAGGCAGTTTTCTTTACAAAAATCAACATTGGTGCCTTTAACATTTTTCTACAACTAATTTTAGATCAGACAAAGGTTGGATTCACGCTGATTAACAAAATACATGCTGATGTAAAAATATAGTGATATAAAACAGGTACTTACATCAGCATTGGAGCACAGAGAATTCCCACAAGATATTTTCCTCGAATACAATCCCAATGAAGGAAATCTTCTATCATTTAACCTTATTTTCTAAAAGAGAGATGGGTAAGAAACATGTAGAAAATATGATGAGAGTGCTATAAAATTTCATGATGCGAGGATAGCACATGCTTCTTAGAATGGAGTTGACATTCTTTTGCTAGATTGGAGCGGACTAGTTCTTTGGCCACTGGAATCTGCTAATTATCAGTGGGAGTTGGGTTTCTCTATGCTGGAGCATTATCTATGAAAAATGGAGTTGGTTTATTATCTCCTGGCATTTGGATCTTTTGCAAAGACCTGGTTGGTAACCCTTCAGATTCTAACATAGCCGTCTTCCCCTTGCATGCCTTATATAGAAGAATGGTGCTTCAATTATAAAACATGCTACAACAGAGATGTAATAGGTACTGAAGAATAGAAAGGCATGACATATTGACATGTATTCCCTCCATCCGGAAATAAATGGATGGGTCTAGGCGTATTTCAGTTCTAGATACATCCAGTTTTATCCATTTCTACGACATGTAATCCGGACGGGGGGAGTATGATGTAAGAGCTAGGGATACAACAGGACAACACAGTAAAAAAACACTGAAAACCCACTGCAGAACCAAAGTAATCAAACCCACTGATACGAGATAGTACATTCACATAGCTCAGGATGCAAAACTACCAGGCAGTTTTCCTTACAAAAATCAACATTGTGGCCTTTAATCATACATTTTGCTACAACTAAATTTAGATCAGATAAAGGTTGGATTCACTCCGATTAACAAAATACATGCTGATGTAAAAATAAAGTGATATACGACAGGTACTTACATCTGCATTGGAGTACAAAGAATTCCTGCAAGAATCTTTCCTCACAGACGATACCAGTGCAGAAATTCTTCTATCTGTTAAGCTTATTTTCTAAAAGAGAGATGGGTAAGAAACATGTAGAAAATATGATCAGCATGCTATAAAATTTCATGATGCAAGGATACGCAGACCCTTCTTAGAATGGAGTTGACATATTTTTGCTGGACTGGAGCGGACTAGTTCTTTGGCCACTGGAATCTGCTTATTATCAGTAGGAGTTGGGTTTCTCTGTGCTAGAGCAGTATCTATAAAAATTGTAGCTGGTTTATTATCTCCTGGCGTTTGGATCTTTTGCAAAGACCTAGTTGGTAACCCTTCAGATTCTAACATAGCCGTCTTCCCCTTGCATGCCTTATATAGAAGAATGGTGCTTCAATTATAAAACATGCTACAACAGAGATGGAATAGGTACTAAAGAATAGAAAGGCATGACATATTGACATGTATTCCCTCCATCCAGAAATAAATGGATGGGTCTAGGCGTATTTCAGTTCTAGATACATCCAGTTTTATCCATTTCTATGACATGTAATCCGGACGGAGGGAGTATGATGTAAGAGCTAGGGATACAACATGACAACATAGTAAACAAACACTGAAAACCCACTGCAGAACCAAAGTAATCAAACTCACTGATATGAGATAGTACATTCACGTAGCTCAGGATGCAAAACTACCAGGCAGTTTTCTTTACAAAAATCAACATTGTGGCCTTTAATCATACATTTTGCTACAACTAAATTTAGATCAGATAAAGGTTGGATTCACTCCGATTAACAAAATACACGCTGATGTAAAAATATAGTGATATACAACAGGTACTTACATCTGCATTGGAGTACAAAGAATTCCTGCAAGAATCTTTCCTCATAGACGATACCAGTGCAGAAATTCTTCTATCTGTTAAGCTTATTTTCTAAAAGCGAGATGGGTAAGAAACATGTAGAAAATATGATCACCATGCTATAAAATTTCATGATGCAAGGACACGCAGACGCTTCTTAGAATGGAGTTGACAAATTTTTGCTGGACTGGAGCGGACTAGTTCTTTGGCCACTGGAATGTGCTTATTATCAGTAGGAGTTGGGTTTCTCTGTGCTGGAGCAGTATCTATAAAAACTGTAGTTGGTTTATTATCTCCTGGCGTTTGGATCTTTTGCAAAGACCTGGTTGGTAACCCTTCAGATTCTAACATAGTCATCTTCCCCTTGCATGCCTTGTATAGAAGAATGGTGCTTCAATTATAAAACATGCTACAACAGAGATGGAATAGGTACTGAAGAATAGAAAGGCATGACATATTGACATGTATTCCCTCCATCCGGAAAAAAATGGATGGGTCTAGGCGTATTTCAATTCTGGATACATCCCTTTTTATCCATTTCTATGACATGTAATCCGGACGAAGGGAGTATGGTGTAAGAGCTAGGGATACGACAGGACAACACAGTAAAAAACACTAGTTGAATGTAAAACTGTATGCTAGCGGAATACGTATAGAAAAAACTAAGGCAACATACACGTGTATGATTGGGAAACTAAGATGGCATTGCAACAGAGCACTGGAACAACACTTCAATGTAAAAAACATGGTATGGTAGACATTTGAAGTACATACTGATGAATAACAATGCATAAGATATTCAGAAGCATGATGTCCAAATTAAGCAGATGGCATTGCGATAGAGTAGAATGACAGTACTTGAATTTGAAGACATGTTATCATGAATGGAATAGGTACTGAAAAACAGGAAGGCATGACATATTTACATGCATGATCAGCATGCTAAGCACATGGCATTGCAACAGAGTAGATACACTCCAGGACATTATATGCATGTTGTACCCATATCATGGGCCAAGTTAGAGCAAGGACCTGTGGGGTGAAGAGGATTCAACATCTTTCTGTAAGTCTTCTGAAGAACTGCCTTTACATGTTCCATCATATTGGGTATCATTGACATCAAGTTTATTGGCCTTTACATTGCTCCATGAGGTTCTTGTGGATATATCAGTGTGTGCAATTATATCTGACATGCATGGAAGACAACTAGTAGTTAGATTTATGTAATGAGTGCCTGTAGGAGACGACATAAATAGTAGGACTGGGGTTAACTAGAAGCAACAGGTCTCAAAAACTAAAGGGAGAACATAGATGAAAGCTACAGAATATGTATCGTTTGTACTCGAGATTAACTAGATGGCACACAAAAGTATTAAAGAACAACATAGGTAATACTGTAAGTGGTATAATACTATAATCACCAGCTTGCGAGATAGCATTGGCTGATGGATGATAACTATGGAACAATGTTACCTAAAGAACAAGTATCTTAGCTGAACTATGGAATAGCGTTAACTCCTGAACAAGACCCGTAAGAGATCAGCATGAATATACAGTGAAATGTGATAATCTATTTTCCATGCTTAGATGAATAACAAAGCCATAAATGTTGCACACAAGTAAGATGAGGGTACAACCTATCTGGCCTCCATCCATAGGAGTGAGCATCATGTGCTGACTTGTCGATGGCCCTGCAGTTATTGTGGCTGTCCATGTCGGGCATGCACACTCGATACAGGGAACTGTTGAGTGGGGACTATAGCTCCCTTCTGGTCTATGCTTCCCTTGTTGGAGTAGCTGCGGTGAGTTGGAAGATGTTGTGGTTGAAGATGCAGATAACGCATAATGTTAAGAACGACACATCTCTTTGATCTAAAGAAATACACTAAGAGATCAACAAGAAGGTACGAGAGTGGTCACACGTCTGTTGACTGAGACTAAATTGGTGTCACATGATTTTATTTTATTTTGGTATTGTCCGATCTATGCCAGATGGCTTGATGGACATCTTGTGCCTCCCGGCTGACACTGTTAGGAATCTTCCCCGAAGAGCCAGCGACCAACGGCAGAGCAGCTTGCCTCTGCCGTCCGTGGCCCCGGCCAAAACCCCGCTCCCCGCCCCACCACATTACCGTGGTTGCGCCGCCCCCGGGCCAATCCAGAAAGACTCCCCGTCATCCAGATCCGGCAACGGTGGTACCTTGAACCCATGCAACTCTAAGATAGCCATCTAAGCACTGCTTCCACGGCGAACTTGCGGCCCCGCACCCTTACGTTAGACACCAGCCAACCAGTAGCCTAGGAGCTCCGCCGCCTCGAGGGGTGCTGCTTTCCATTGGGAATCGATTGGCCCAGAATAAAAATTCAGACAACTGACGCCTAAATAAAGTGATTTGAGATGATGGTGTGACCTATCTGGCGGCATGGTTAAGTAGGCAGGTCCAGCTGCCGAGTCGGTGAGGCCGGCGCGGTTGCGGTGGCCACCGGCGGCAGGGAAACATCGATGTCGCGATGGTCGATGGCTACGGGGAAGCAGCGCCGGGACTCTGGACGGATCCGAAGTTGGAGCCGCTCCGGCGGGTGAATCGGCTCCAGTACGGTTCACGTGGCCATCGTCGAGGCAACTCCAGCAGCACAGAGTAAGAGGCACATGCCCCTGTGCACGACGGCAAATGGACAGCGTCTCCGGCATTAGGGAGGAGGGCGGCTATGAAATTGGTGCGGTGGGGGTGCCATGGAGGAGGGGCTGAGGGTTCGCGGCTCGGGAGAAGGGAGCTTCCGGGGAGAAGGTGATTTGGCGCCCACGAGGTATGAATGGGGGGATTGGGAGGGGAGTGGAACCATGTTTTACGGACGCATTTGTCTGAAATGTGAGGGGGAGTTACAGTTCTACCCCTGCCTTTAGGCTTCTCGGCTTGGGTCTGTGTACTGAGGGTCGGGGATAGTAGAGTAACTTTTCTTCTCCCCAAATAGTGGGTGCGAGCTATTTCGGGCGAGGAGAGCGTGTTTTGAAATAGTGGGTGCGAGCTATTTCGGGCGAGGAGAGCGTGTTTTTCTGACCATGGTTTATGAATTATTCGGCACATGTCATTTCGGGCGAGGAGAAGGCGCGCTTGGATGAAGTTACGAACCTACCCTCGATGCACAACGGGCCAATTAATGCGTCTCCCACATAGGACAGTAATTTCGCGTCTCCCATTTATTTGCTCGGGCGAATTCCATCGAGCAGAGGATGTTTAACGGTTCATTCAAAATTTGGGAGAACGAGCATCAATGTCTACCTTACCAAGTCGATTCGAATCAAATTTAGAAATATTAGCTTGGAACTTCTTTTTTAGATGGAGAGATGATGCTCGGGAGTAATGTGTTTTTGCATGCTCGTTGCTAGCGATTTACTATATGACAAATAGTTGACCCACTCAAAAACGGGAATCAAACCCAAAATGGAATATGTCAATTCAATGAAATAGCTCGTTCACCAGGTCAAAATAGTGAACTAAATCCAAAATTGAACACCTCAATCGAATAGCATGTTGTACAATATTATAGTACTCCATGAACATGTTGAAAGTCAAATTAATGAACTTGTTTGATATATGCATATATCCGTTCATGTGTGGATTGCAGACAACATGTTCTCCAATTTAAATATTTGAATGCAAGATTATATCAAAACATGGTTTATATCAGTCTTCGATGCATAAAACGCGACCTCCCCCTCTCCCGGACTCCTGCTCGCTCTCTCCCTCTCTCGCCAACAATCTTCAATGCTGTCGCACTCATCCAACATACAAACCTTGTTGGTCCTCTCTCTTTCTCTCCATCTCTCTCTCTCTCTTTGTGTGTGTGCGTGGGGGGGGGGTCTTTCTAGTTCGCATGCATATATACTCCATCTATAGGTCTCTCTCGCACACTATGTATGATTCTCTAGTCCAAGCTAGATATCTTGGGTGCACTCATCGTACGCACACAAATTCCTTGGCTCCCTGCCCGTAACTCTCTCACGCACCACTCTGAAATCTCAGAGCTCTTCCCCCCCTCTCTCAAACTCTCCATCTACCTGGGTCACACATACACATGCATATCTCACTCGCACTCGATAGGCCCATCTAAAACTCTATATCTCTCGCTCGTTCTCTCTCCATCTCACACGCACACACACACAAACTCATGCCTAGCTAGCCAAGTATGATTGTCTCTCACTCAATTGTAGGCACACGCAGACCCCCTATAAGTATATGACTAGCTAATCTTAGTCTCCATCACAAACATGTGCATGGTCTATCTCGATTTCTCTCAGGGCATCTTTCTATCGCGCACACACCTCCCTCGATCTCCCACCCATATAGTCCCCTCACGATCTCGAGGGTGTCTCTCTATCACAAACACACCCTCTCGCCCTCCCCATGCGTCCATGTTCTCCATGTGTCCCTCTCGACCTTTGTTCCTTGTTGGCCAGACCTCTATTGGACATGTGCTATAGGGGTGTCTCTCTCCGTTGCAAACAATCACACACTAGCTATCTTCGTGTATCTCCTCGCCTCGCTTTTCTATCTCGGAGATGCATGTGTGATATCTTCACCTAAGAAACGAAAACACACACTCTCTCTCTAATTTATTGTTTGTTGTCACTTTCGCTTTCACACGCATACTCTTTTTGCACACTTACTCATTCTCCTTCACACGCACTTGATCCCTCTCTACTTAGGCACTCTCCTCGGTCCATAACATATTGAATTATTGAAAAGTCAAACATCACAAAGTTTGACCATGTATGTGGAGAAAAACAATTACATCTGGAATTGAAAACATATACCATTAGATTCACCATGAGATGTAGTTTCGTATGATGTATCTTTGGTATTGAAGATATAAATAACACTTGTGTAAACCCGATCAAAGTTTCCAAAGTTTGACTTCTAAAAAAATTACATGCACTGCATTATTGAGCGGATGGAATATCTCTTTCCCCCTCTCGGCTATCTGACGCACCACTCAGCCTTATCGGGGCTCCTCAATCTCTCTCAAACTTTATATCTCCCTGGTTCACACATACACATGTCTCGCTTGCGCTATACATATAGACCCATCCAACACTCTTCGCCCTTGTTCTCTCTATGTGACACACACACCCCTCTAATAAGTACCATAATCCCTCACTCCATCATAGGCACAAGCACTCCCCCCTAAGTATGATTATCTCTCACTAGCCATCAGGAACACACGTATTGTCTCCTTCCATCCATATGTCTATCTAGGTATCTCTCGGGGTATCTTCTATCGCGCACACACCTTGTAACTCGATCTCCCACCCATGTAGTCCCATCACGATCACCAGGAGATCTCTCTATGACAAACATACACTCTCTCCTCCCCATGTCTGCATTTTCTCTGTACGTCTCTGTCGACCTCTCTCCCTTGTTTGTCAGACCCCTCTTGGCCACGTGCTAGGGGTCTTGCTCTCTCGGTTTCAAACAACCACACACTATCTCCTCACCTTGCTTCCATTGTCGAAGATGCATGTGTGATATGTTTGCATAAGACACACATGTTTTTTCTCGACTTTTATCGATTGTTGTCCATGTCTCGTTCACACACGCACACACACTTTTTTCACTCACTCATTCTATTTCACTCTCTCTCTCTCTCTAGTTAGGGACTCTCTCACGTCCATAAGCATATGGATGTTTTGAAAAGTCAAACCTCAGAAAAGTTTGACTAGGTATATGTGGAGAAAAACATTTACATCTAGAAAGATCATTAGATTCATCACAACATGTACTTACTTCATACTATCATTTATCTTTGGTATTGTAGATATAAGTAATTTCTTTATAAACTTGGTCAAAGTTTCAAAAGTTTGACTTTTTAAAAAATGTTGGAACTACATTATCAAACGGAGGGAGTAGCTCTTTATCTCTCTCTCTCTCTCTCTCTCTCTCTCTCTCTCTCTCTGCTATCTCTCATGGGCCTCCCCTCTCACACGAACACTCTATACTGATGGACTATACGCTCATTGTGTCAGCGTATAGCTCCGTATATTGTTTAGTTGACCGGTTAACCAGCCCACATGCTGCCTTGTCATCTCGTGTTATGTATCTTCGTGTGCTGGCCCATGTGGCAGTTGGTGAAAATAAGTAAACTAGAGGCCCATCTGACACGTGGTGGAGTAAACAAAGTTGAAACCACTCGGGGTAGCATCCTGCATGCTATTAAATTAAGGGCGCATTGACAACACACTTCTTCCGCGTGGAGGACGCACTCGCGCACAATTCACCACTGCGCGGCGGCATGCATAGAAGGACGCACTCGCGCACACCCAGCACACAACACACACCAGCACACGTGTACACCATCGTCGCCGCCGGTTGAGATGGACGGCAAGGAAGCCAACAAGCGGAGGCGACTCGAGCCAAAACCGCATCCGGTGAGCCTGGACTTCATCAGCAGCCTCCCGGACGACATGCTGCTCGTCATCATCAGCCTCCTCCCCACCAAATCTGCCATGCGTACCGCCCTGCTCTCCCGGCGGCGGCGCCCCCTCTGGCGCCGCGTCCCCCTCAACCTCACCGTTGACAGTTGCTTCTTCGATGGGGATTGCAAACGCATGGCCGTAGTCTCCAAGATCCTTTCATCGCACCTTGGGCCAGCCAGATGCCTTGACATCCGCATGTTCAGTACCAACTGCAAGGTCCAACCCAAGTTCGACGAGTGGTTCTTATCCCCCGCCCTAGGTCATCTCAAGGAGCTCAGCTTTGAAGCTAGACGATGTCGCTCTCTGCCGCCGTCCGCGCTCCGCCTCGTGCCAACGCTACACCGCACCAGCTTCAGCTCCTCCTATCTTCCCCAGATTAATGCCGCGCCCGCCCTTCTTCTCCCTCAACTCAAGCAGCTCGACCTCTTCGATGTTGTCATCTCGAAGAAGTCTATGGAGCACCTGCTCCGCAGCTATACTGCACTCGAGTACCTTCGTCTTGAGAAGATCCACGGGTTCATTAGCCTCCACATCGCCTCAACGAATCTCCGATGGATTTATGTGTCTTGCTGGCCCTGCAACAAGACATCAATTGGGAAGAGATCACTCCAGATGTTCCACGTTATGGTCATTGAGAATGTGCCTTTCCTTGAGAGATTGCTTGTATCAGATCTAGAAGGTCCAACAAAATCAGGGTCATTGACGCGCCGAAATTGACAGCGTTGGTGCACTAGTCTGTCAAATTCTCTAAACTCTTTATTGGATCCGTAATCGTTTAGGTACAACACTCATCTTCTTCTCCTTCTTCTTGAAATTCACACTTTTAAATTTCTTCTTGATGTATTTTGGCACCAGTCTATGCGCACAGTGAAGATCTTGGCAATAAAATCTATTGTCCCCAATCTGGATCAAGTTGTTGGATTCCTTACATGCTTTCTGTGCACGGAGAAGCTACTCATCAAGGTGAAACTTCTTTCCTATTAGTAAACAGTAATCACAATGTAGCTCAATTTTTTCGTAATTTTCCCAAATTACGATGACAAGTGTGGTGTTCAAAACTACATCTACGCACTGCACCGAAAGAAATGTTTTTAGTATTTTTTTTCTCACGTGATCACCTGCATCGTTTTTTTTGTTGTACTACTATAGTAGCCTAGGCTAGTCATAGTGGAAAGTAACTTAGACTACTCCAGTAACTCTATGGTTACCCTAAGAGCAAGTACTACCTCCGTCCTGGTTTACTCCTCCTATTTTTGTAGTATCAAAATTTGACCATAGATTTAACTGACAAAATGTTAATGCATGTCACTAAGAACTATATCGTTGGATTCGTATTTGAACATAATTTCAAATGGTGTAATTTTTAGTGACATGCATTGGCATTTTCTTACGTAAATCTATGGTCAAAATTTTATGCTAAATAAGAGGTAGTACAAAAGTGGGCTATAACGGCCCTCCACTATGTAGGCCAAAACACATGCCAAATTCACTTGTGATGCATTTGGCATCGATGCCCCTCCATTGCTCACCTGGTGCCCCAATTTGGATCACCTACTTTGCTTCGGTGCCAAATTAACTCACGCAATGAAAAAACACTTGCGTGGGAGAGAGAGAGGACTGAGGCAATAAAAAACACTTGTTTGGGAGAGTGAGAGGCTGGTGTAGTTGGTTTGATTGATTTGTCTATACATGTGGGTCTGTGTGCACAGCGGTGCCAACTCTCTCACATCGCGAGAGCGGTGCCAAAATCTTTTGATTTGACATCGATGCGTATTATGTGGCATACTTTTGCGAAATATGGCATCGACCACATAGTGGAAGGCAACAAATGCCCAAGCTCTTCACGTACTCCTAGGTAAATGAGAGGAAAGAGAAAGAGAGAGAGAGTGAAAAAATATCACTAGCCAGCCAACCCTATCGTATGAGCGAATGATATTGGTACCTCTTGATGACATGGCAATCTTATACAGCCAGCTGCTCTAATATGTTCTCTTCTTTGGTAGATAAAAAAAGACCCAAAATTGAAAAATGTGCTGCCTTATAACAATCTCATCGAATGCCTTGATCTCCATCTTACAGAAATTGATTTGATCGACTACTTAGGCAACACATCTGAGATTAAATTGGCCAGGTTCTTTGTTCTGGAGGCAAGTGTGCTCAAGGTAATGAGGTTTGGCATTCTCTGGCGCAACAATGAATGGCGTGCTGATCACCGCAAGAGTCTAAGCCTAAATGACAAAGTTTCCACAGAAGCTGAATTTGTTTTTGAAACATCAAGTGGCCAGAGACTCGAAAACTTATTTGCCCATTAGTGACTTGTCAGGGCGGTGGATTTTAGTTTGTACAATAATGTTGCATCCACTTAAACTAACGAAAGTTCTTACATAAACTTCCTAGTAATTCCCTCTTCGTAGGTGCAACATTACTCCTAACATTTATAATATCAGTTTGAAACTTGTAATATTGCCGTGTCCTATTCCTGCATTTTCAAAATCCTGCAAATCAAACAGGTCCTGAGTTGGTGATGATGTTGTGCCTGCCATCTTTCACAAATAGCCGTCAGATCTAGATTTAATGCATACAAACCAAACTTCTCTAGTTTTGCAAAAAGATGCCCACACTTGTTCTCTATTTACAAACAAATCCTTGTCTCTCACAATCAGCCTTATCTCCTCCCCACCACATCTAGAAGGCCATGGAAAAATCTGGCGCGATGGCCACTGCCGGCACCGTCCACCCCCCAATCTTGGTGTTCCGTGCAATGCACGGGAAATTATGTCGAACACGGCTAGTTGTAAGCAGGCTAGGTCTATAGCCATGATGATAGTGACTGCAGACGGTGAGGCTAACTACGGTATGCTGAACACGGTGCCTATACTCATGTGTCATCTCCGGCGTAGGGTCTTGTCACTTCACTGTGACGAGCATCACGTAATAATTTGACCAACGGGAAGTACAATGCTACTACATTGGTAGTACTACTGCTAGTACTAGCACCACCATCTGGATTTAATAGTACTACCACGTCCATCTGGATTCGGTATTTGACTAGCAATATCTAGTAATGCATGTCACAAAAAATGTACTACTCCCTCTGTAATAAATACATGGTGTATTATTTTATTCCTATCGGCGAGATAACTTAATGTATTTTTGCTACTTAATAGGATTACATGCAATGAACTAACCACTGCATGTGATGTTTGGTAGTCTCAAGTCATTGAAAGCATGCACGGGCATGGAGGGGGACACAACTTCATTGACTTACTACACCTGCCTTTGGGTGTATGACACGTGGGCCCAATGGGTGGCTGGCCAACCTGTCATACAGCCAAAGGCAGGTGCAGTAGAGGGGCGAGGAGTAGATGGCCAACACACGTTAATTCAATGCAGTCGGCACTTCTCATATAAAGGCTCCCGCCAGTCCAATCTATGAAATCCTACGCACCCAAGGGAAAGAGTGATCACTCCAATCGCAAGATCAGTTGACTGGAAGCTAGACCCATGGAGGCGATGAGCGCGAGCATCAGCCGGCTGTGCCAGATGGTCCATGACGCCGGCCTACGGCCCGGCACCGAGGAACGTCTCCAGGCAGTGCTTGAGGCCGCCAGGGCAAGGGGCCGCTTGGATGACAGCTTCGTCTCCTTGTTTGACGGGGTCCTCGTCGGCTTCCTCGACAAGTTCACCGTCGTCAAGAAGCTCGTGGACGACCTTGACGTATGGCTCTAGCCCACGCGCCCAGGCTCTCCGATGCCTTCCACCCTCAACGGCCTCTATGGTGACAACCTCTTTGATGCACTGGTGGCCCTGCGACTGCCCGCCATCGCGCCGGAGAATGTCCACCTCGAGGTCGCGTTCGCCGCATAGCGCCTAGCGCAGCAAGACACCATCGACATAATCACGCACGTCTACGCGCAAATCGTCCACAAGGACTACTACATGCAAGAGGAGGACGATAGGACGCTGAACTTCTTGGACCGCAGGGCAACCTTGGACGGCATTGTTCAGAAGCACGTTGAGCTTGCCGCCAACACTGCTGCTCCTCACACGTCGGTTGGTGACCCGGTGCACTAGGGCGTGAGGATGTCATTGATGGATCCGTATGTATCTTTATCTTTCCGTGAAATCCATGTACTAGTATATGGTACTACTAGTAACTATCTTACCTTTCGCATCAACTTCATAATTTTCCTACGTACTCCATGCATGAACCGCGCCAGAACCAAACTTCTCATTACTCTAGGGAAAATCGTTATTTCTATATATCGCTCGCGCCATGGAGCAGAACCAAATTTTACAAGTTACAAGTTCAAAAGGAAAAGACTGCCGTGTTCGCGTCGCACACCCACACGGTTGGTCCGGCATGCCGCTCAAGGGGGAATGCATGTTGTGTTGCATTTTCACTTACAAGTGCGACCGCAGTTGAGCAAACCGACTATCGGCAAACCCCCACCCCGCCCACCGTGTGATGGCTGAGAAAACAGGAGGGAGAAGAGATGGCTATAGCACCGACTCCAAGAAAATTGGTGTCGGATGAGACTCGTGTGGGTGGTGTGTGCCATACTGCTAGACATGAATGCTAGTTATGGCCCATGCCACCCCACTATATCGAGGTGCTGGTTACGTAGACCAAATTTCCTGGAGTCCGTGCTCAGCCCTCCTCTATCTCTCTTCTCAGCCAGCTAGCAGACGCACGGAGCCCATCATCTGTTTGCTCATATGCTGTCCCACATGTCAGTGAAAACGCAAGAGGACCCACTGAACCTGCACATCTTTCACCTTGACGTGCTGGTGATGAAAAACAAATCCAATAAAGATCTTCGGTGGCTGCTTTTGGAGTTACTCAAGAGTAGTAAGATTCTATTTACAGTTTAAGCCAAGATGCACATCACGTGGCTTCAACTACCACTCTATTTTCTTGCATGACACGACCTGGATGCTGGATGTCCCACGTGTCGGCAAAAGGAGGAAGAACTCGACCAAATCTTTGGTTGTGCTCTCGGATTAGACTAGTTGTGCTAACTTAAAATTTTATTGTGTAGAATGGATGCAAGTTTTGGTATTGGGAAGAAGAGTACAACGATATATTGATAGAGCGCAATTTAGTAGATGTTCTAGCACTTTTAGCTAGCATAGAGGCTTAGAGATGAGACTAGTGCACTTGTTGATAGAATAGAGGCTAGACACGTCTACTTCTTTACACTCTAAGAAGAAAGAAGCACGCAGGATCGAGCCTCCGTAGATCAACAATGAATGCATCGAGAAGACACTAATCCAACTTACAGGAGCAATTATGGAAGTTGGATATCTTCTAAAATGTATTCTTGTGGTTCTTGTTTTTCTAGTCAAAATTTTGGTGATGTATTTCCATGTACTAAAAAATCAATGATGAAAAAAAGATATGTGTTTGCAAAGAAAAATGTACGCGGCCGGGATGCGTCCGCACATTCGGCGCACGGTCACCGCATCCGAGAAATGGCCCGGACACGACCCCATTGCCCTACCCAAATGGACAGAATCCAGGCAAAACAGAGGTCCGTTTGGGGTCGTGCGTTGGAGTTGGCCTTACAAGTGGGACCGCAGTTGAGGAAACCGACTATCGGCAAACCCCCACCTCACCCGCCGCGCGATGGCTGAGTAGGTTGAAGAGATTGCTGTAGCACGAACTCCAACAAATACAGTGTAAGATGGAAGTTGTGCTGGTGGCGTGTGCCGTACTCCTGGATGTGAATGCTTGTTCTGGCCCATGCCACCCTACTACTCCTACTACTTATAGTAGTAGTATCGAGGATTCGAGGTGCTGGTTACGTACAGCGAACACATTAACATATGGCTCACCTCACACTGTGGCCAAATGTCCTAGAGTCTGTGCTAGGTTAAAAAGTGTTCTTTGTGAGGATGGGTGGTTGTTCTCAAGTTTAAAACTTGTTGTATTACGTACGTAGATGTAGAGATAGTGCAACATGTGAAGCTAGTACAAATAGTGTACTATTGTTGATTGGCCTCATCCGATAACCTGTTGCAATACACGTACAATTATGTATTCAGAAAATACTTTTTGGCCTCATCGCAACACCCACTCAGAGAAGCGACTTGAAAGCCATTCATAACTTTAGTAAGTTTATCACGGGCATATAATTTTATTACATACAACAGGTCATCAACCCACAACGACAACGAGGATACATTATAAATACTAAAGTTTTCATCACACAACAAATAACAAGCAATGAAATGAACTTCAACTCAACCAATCCACGGCGTTGGAAATGCTTGCTTTGAAACACAAGTGATTCTCTGGGAATGGCCAGCTAATGTCAATCTTGAGACCAACGCATGACTGATCATCCATGCTGAAGCGACCTACTATATCACGACCAGGGTAGGGAACCACCGCGATGTCCGACGTATAGATACAGTTGCTTCACATAAATGGTAGTAACGTTGTGTCAATAGTAGTTGGATCGCCTTCCACCATCATTGTATAGTTTTGTCCAAGGAAGAGTGAGTTTGCTCCATGACTATCAATATTGTACCAAGGAGAAGGTGTTGGTGCTAGCACAGTAGTATCCATCCTGAATACCATGCAACGGGTGTTGTAATAGGTCCGGAGAGTGCGACCATGGGAGACAACACCTGCTTCCTTAGTAGTAACATCAGCAGTGGGCTGTATACAGACAAGAAGGGGTGATCTATCGGAAGTTGCCAGGCACCACTGAGTATATGGGCCCTCCTCGTCCTCATGCTCATGATCATCACCATCGTCATCTCCCCCTTGGTTATAAATTTTTTCAAGTATAGGTGGTGGAATGTTCACAGGACCTTGGAAACACAAGAAGAAGGTTAATTAGTAGAGAAGGGAAACTTGCTAACTCGCATGCATGTGGATGAAACAATTATAATTACGGTGGAAGACAAACGTATCGAAACTACAAGGATCCCATGCAAAAACAGTGCCACGAGTGGTGGCGGCAAACACAAGACCCTCGTATTCAATTGCATCACAGTAAACATCCGTGTATAGAAACTGATTTTTGAGCAATATCCATCCAGTCGAACCATGAAGGACGGCAACAAACTTGTCTAAGATAGCAACAACTTGATAGTTCATGTAATTCCAAGAGCGGTTGGGAACTCGAGCAATTGCTATCTTCCGTAGACGACAGTCACCATGATCATATTTGAACGTACGTAGATCATCTGTGTGCTCAACCTCAGGGCACTCGAAGATTTTTGGATGTGGAATCCGCTGACGAGTGTTTACACATTCACAAGTTCCCACTCGCAATTGTACCCAATATAAACAACCCAATCTCCATTTGCGCCTGCCCAAGCCTTGCCCTCAAGCGATGGCATCTAAACATCATGCGTATCATTATCAAGCGGCATTAACTTGCACAAGGCGAGGCTTCCCTCGTCCCCTCGCCAGTCAGCAGGGTCATAGCGAAGAAGATAGGGGAGATCAAACCGCTCCTGGACCCTTGGGTTCCTTGTAATGATGTTATTAGTTGAGTCGAGATTGTTCTTGAAAGAACCCGCCATGCTTGCCGAGGTGATGATGTCACATCGATCAATGAGTTCCCCCACCACGTCATCTTTTAGATCGGGGCAAGAATAATGGGGTCGTTTACGGCTTGTTCCCTCCATGGAGAAGACGATCAAACAATGGCAGAAGGAAGTGTGAAGGCAAATGGAGGAGGTAGGAAGAGTGTGCGACAACAGTTCCAAATCGAGAGGGAAAGGTGACGAGTCGGTGGACGGTTGCAAGTTTGCCACGGTACATGAAGAGGCACCCCGGCCTACACATCCTTTCGGAAATTGTACAAAAGGACTCGCCGTCGTCTCACTGACATGTTGGAACGGGACCACATGTCAACGAAACATGGTGTGTAATTTCTCGTGCAAAATGCAATCGGGCCACATTGGCCCGAGGTGCCGCATTAGTAATCGACATTTATTTTTTTACATACAATCTGAGTCGATAGCTCTTGTGGTCATCACACGTGAGCGGGTATATAGGTGGGCTAGGTGGGCAGGCGGCAATAATCTAAGTGCTAAAAGAGTTGATCTCGAAAAGAGAGTTGATCCAATGCTTGGTTTTGTTTGGATTTTCCAACTATGACCAAATCAATGGCTTACGTTCAAAGTTATTCTCATAGTACTATAGAATGGTATGGGAACGTGGAGAGATTTTGTTGATTTTATATCGCCTAATAATATAAAATATTATGAGTGCAGACGCTCGACCCCGAGGTTTGTAGCTCCTTCTCGGTCGTCGGGTATCTATGTTCTTCCACTCTTTCATTTAAGACATGAACTTTGTTCATCCTGTTTATAGCACGCGGGACATATATATGCCTCCATTTTACAAAATCATACTATATGCCTCCATGACACGCAGGACATCTAGCATCAAGGTGGCGTGTCATGCAAGAAAATGGAGATATGCAGTGTGTAAGTGAGTCGTGCACTTCGATGGTACCTAGTACTACGCAATATTTTTTCTCCCCGATGACATGTGAATAGTGCATGTACTCAATGACAGAGCACGGGATGGTAGCCATGGACATGGTCGGCCCTTTTTGAAGAGAGTACTAATAAATACGTAACTTTGATGTGTCCCGTCAACTCGCAGAACGACAAGAAGCTTGCTTACTACGCCTTCACCCTCGCCAACGCGTGCACGGTGGCTCGCAACATGAGGAGAAACTTTTGCTTACAAGCGGTGGACGTGCAACAGTTCATTTGGTGCCAGATTGCCAGAAGTAGTACCATCATTATTGTTCGACTTCCGGAAGAGGAGAAGAGCCAAGCGCAAGGTCACCTACTAACCTAGTACAGTACTACAATAGCCAAAGCTGGTCCACCTTTTTAGAGCATGGTTAATTAATATAGGCGGCTCTTGTAGGAGCAGATCATTTAGAGCAAGTACTCGCTTCGTAGGATCAAAGGAAGTGAAACAAAAGTTGGAGTGGATGCTAGATTGCCAATTAAAACATGATTACATAGGAAAAAAATCCTATAGCATTCTATCCTATGAATTAAGCGACCGATGTAGGAAAATTATGAGGGGGGTCTCTCCAACTGTGTTCCTCGGCTCGCACCTAGCATCACGGTGGTCGAACTTGGAATCATTCATCTGGTACACGTGGCATCTTAGATCTGGTACTCCAATATTAGGTTGGCTCTATGTGATGTGGCAACTTCATATACTAACCGGATGCTGGCTATACTACTACGGTACTCACACTCCAAGAAGTGACTCGAAAACCATTCATAAATTGAGTCTATGACACGCATTTGCAAATGTGCCATTCATTACATACAACAAATCATCAACACACAACGACAACCATGATACATGTTGGATTATAGATTATTTCCAACAAAACATACTGGTAAATACTGAAGTTTTCATCACACAACAAATAACAAGCAATGAAATGAACTTCAACTCAACCAATCCTTGGCGTTGGAAACGCTTGCTTTTAACCATAGGTGCTCTGGGAAGGGCCAGCTGTTGTCAATATCGAGAGCAACGCATGACTGATCATCAAGGCTGAAGCAGCATATATCAGGAGCAGGGTTGGGAACCACCGCAATTTCCGAGGTATAGATACAGTTGCTTCTCATAAATGGTAGTAACATTGTGCCAACAGCAGCTGGATCGCCTTTAACCATCATTGGATAGTTTGGTCCAAGGAAGAGCGAGTTTGCTCCAAGACTATCAATACTGTACCAGGGAGAAGGTGTTGGCGCTAGCACACCAGTATCCATCCCGAATACCCTGCAACGGGTGTTGGAATAGGTCCGGAGAGGGCGACCATGGGAGACAACACGTGCTCCATTAGTAGTAACAATCTCAGTGCACTATATACAGACAAGAAGAGGTGATCCATCGGAAGTAGTTGCCAGCCACCACTGAGTATATAAGTCCTGCTCGTCCTCATGGTCGTGATCATCACCATCGTCATCTCCCCCTTGGTTATAAAAAATTTCAATTATAGGTGGTGGAATGTTCAATGGACCTTGGAAATACAAGAAGAAGGTTAATTAGTAAAGGGAAACTTGCTAATCCGCATGCATGTGGATGAAACAATTATAATTACGGTGGAAGCCAAACGTATCGAAACAACAAGGATCCCATGCAAAAACAATGCCACAAGTGGTGGAAGCAAACACAAGATCCTCGTATTTAATTGCATCATAGTACTCATCATCCGTGTATAGAAACAGATTTTTGAGCAATATCCGTGGACGAACCATGGAATCATTAACGACGGCAACAAGCTTGTCGAATAAAGCAACAACTTCATAGTTCTCGTAATTCCAAGAGCAGTTGGGAACTCGACAAATTGCTATCTTCTGTAGATGACTGCCACCATGATCATATTTGAACGTACGTAGATCATTTGTGTGCTTAACCTCAGGGCACTCTGAGATTTTTGGAAGTGGAATCCGCTGACGAGTGTACACATTCACAAGTTCCCACTCGCAATTGTACCCAATATAAACAACCCAATCTCCATTTGCGCCAGCCCAGGCCTTACCCTTAAGCGATGGCATCTTGACATCACACGTATCATTATCAAGCGGCATCAACTTGCACAAGGCGAGGCCTCCGTCGTTCGCGCCCATGCGAACAGGCTTATAGTGAAGAAGATAAGGGAGATCAAACAGCTCCTGGACCCTTGGGTTCCTTGTAATGATGTTATTAGTTGAGTCGAGAATGTTCTTGAATGAATCTTCCATGCTAGCCAAGGTGATGACGTCGCACCGATCATGAGTTCCCCCACCACGTCATCTTTCAGAACAGGGCAAGAATAACGGGGTCGTTTCCAGCTTGTTCCCTCCATGGAGAAGATGGTCGAACAATGGCAGAAGGAAGGGTGAAGGCAAATGGAGGAGGGAGGAAGAGCGTGAGACAACAGTTCCAAATCGAGAGGGAAAGGCGAAGAGTCGGTGGACGGTTGCCAGTTTGCCACGATACACGAAGAGGCGCCCCAGCCTACACATCCTTTTGGAAATTGTATAAAAGGACTCACGTCGTCTCACTGATATGTTTGAATGGGACCACATGTCAATGAAACATGGTGTGTAATCTCTCGTGCAAAATGCGATCTAACCGCGTTGGCCCGAGGTGCCGCATTAGTTCTCGACCTTTATTTTGTTAACATACAATCTAAGTGGATAGCTCCTGTGGTCATCACACGTGAACGGATGTATAGGTGGGCAGGTGTCAACAATCTAAGTGCTAAAAGAGTTGATCTCGAAAAAAGAGTTGATCCAATGCTTGGTTTTGTTTGGATTTTCCAACTATGACCATTGGATAGAGTGAATCGATGGCTTACATTCAAAGTTATTCTCATAGTACTATAGAATGGTATAGGAACGTGGAGAGATTTGGTTGATTTTATATCGCTGAATAATATAAAATATTATGAGTGCAGACGCTCCACCCCGAGGTTTGTAGCTCCTTCTCGGTCGTCAGGAATCTATGTTCTTCCACTCTTTCATTTAAGACATGAGCTTTGTTCATCCTGTTACTATCAAGCGGGACATCTATATGCCTCCATTTTACAAAATCATACTATATGCCTCCATGACACGCGGGACATCTTGCATCAAGGTGGTGTGTCATGCAAGAAAATGGAGATATGCAGTGCGTAAGTGAGTCATGCACTTCGATAGCACCTAGTACTATGCAATAGTTTTTCTCCTCGATGGCACGTGAATAGTGCACGTACTCAATGACAGAGCACGGGATGGTAGCCATGGACATGGTCGGCCCTTTTTGAAGAGAGTACTAATAAATATGTAACTTTGATGTGTCTTGTCAACTCGCAGAACGACGAGAACCTTGCTTAGTATGCCTTCTCCCTCACCAACGTGTGCGCGGTGGCTCGCAGCACAAGGAGAAACTTTTGCTTACAAGAGGTGGACGTGCAGCCGTTCATTTGGTGTTAGATTGCCAGAAGTAGTACCATCATTATTGTTCGACTTCCGGAAGAGGAGAAGAGCCAAGCGCAAGGTCACCTACTAAACTAGTACAATACTACTATAGCCAAAGCTGGTCCACCTTTTTAGGGCACGGTTAATTAATATAGGCGGCTCTTGCAGCGGCACATCATTTAGAGCAAGTACTCTCTTCGTAGTATCAAAGGAAGTGAAAGAAAAGATGGAGTGAATGCTAGATTGCCAATTAAAACATGATTACATAGGAAAAAATCCTATAGCATTCTATCCTATGAATCAAACGACCAATGTAGGAAAATTATGAGGGGGGCTCTCCAACAGTGTTCCTCAGCTCGCACCTAGCATCACGGTGGTCGAACTTGGAGTCATTCATATGGTACATGTGGCATCTCAGATATGGTACTCCAGTATTAGGTTGGCTCTATGTGATGTGGCAACTTCATATACTAACCGGATGCTGGCTATACTACTACGGTACTCACACTCCAAGAAGTGACTCGAAAACCATTCACGAATTGAGTCTATGACACGCGTTTGCAAATGTACCATTCATTACATACAATAAGTCATCAACACACAACGACAACGATGATACATGTTGGATTATAGATTATTTCCAACAAAACATACTGGTAAATACTGAAGTTTTCATCACACAACAAATAACAAGCAATGAAATGAACTTCAACTCAACCAATCCTTGGCGTTGGAAACGCTTGCTTTTAACCATAGGTGCTCTGGGAAGGGCCAGCTATTGTTAATATCGAGAGCAACGCATGACTGATCATCCAGGCTGAAGCAGCATATATCAGGAGCAGGGTTGGGAACCACCGCAATTTCCAAGGTATAGATACAGTTGGTTCTCATAAATGGTAGTAACATTGTGTCAACAGCAGCTGGATCGCCTTTAAGCATCATTGGATAGTTTGGTCCAAGGAAGAGCGAGTTTGCTCCAAGACTATCAATACTGTACCAGGGAGAAGGTGTTGGCGCGAGCACACCAGTATCCATCCCGAATACCCTGCAACGGGTGTTGGAATAGGTCCGGAGAGGGCGACCATGGGAGACAACACGTGCTCCCTCAGTGGTAACAATCTCAATGCACTGTATACAGACAAGAAGAGGTGATCCATCGGATGTAGTTGCCAGCCTCCACTGAGTATATAACTCCTGCTCGTCCTCATGATCGTGATCATCACCATCGTCATCTCCCCCTTGGTTATAAATTTTTTCAAGTATAGGTGGTGGAATGTTCATAGAACCTTGGAAACACAAGAAGAAGGTTAATTAGTAAAGGGAAACTTGCTAACCCGCATGCATATGGATGAAACAATTATAATTACGGTGGAAGCCAAACGTACCGAAACAACAAGGATCCCATGCAAAAACAATGCCACGAGTGGTGGAAGCAAACACAAGATCCTCGTATTTAATTACATCATAGTACTCATCATCCGTGTACAGAAATTGATTTTTGAGCAATATCCATGGACGAACCGTGGAATCAGTAACGACGACAACAAGCTTGTCGAATATAGCAAAAATTCATAGTTCTCGTAATTCCAAGAGCGGTTGGGAACTCGACAAATTTCTATCTTCCGTAGACGACATCCACCATGATAGTATTTGAACGTACATAGATCATCTGTGTGCTCAACCTCAGGATACTCTGATCTTTTTGGAAGTGGAATCCGCTGACGAGTGTACACATTCACAAGTTCCCACTCGCAACTGTACCCAATATAAACAACCCAATCTCCATTTGCGCCAGCCCAGGCCTTACCGTTAAGCAATGGCATCTTGACATCACACGTATCATTATCAAGCGGCATCAACTTGCACAAGGCGAGGCCTCCGTCGTTCGCGCCCATGCGAACAGGCTTATAGTGAAGAAGATAAGGGAAATCAAACAGCTCCTGGACCCTTGGGTTCCTTGTAATGATGTTATTAGTTGAGTCGAGAATGTTCTTGAACGAATCTGCCATGCTAGCCGAGGTGATGACGTCGCACCGATCAATGAGTTCCCCGACCACGTCATCTTTCAGATCTGGGCAAGAATAACGGGGTCGGTTCCAGCTTGTTCCCTCCATGGAGAAGATGATCGAACGATGGCAGAAGGAAGGGTGAAGGCAAATGGAGGAGGGAGGAAGAGCGTGAGACAACAGTTCCAAATCGAGAGGGAAAGGCGAAGAATCGGTGGACGGTTGCCAGTTTGCCATGATACACGAAGAGGCGCCCCAGCCTACACATCCTTTTGGAAATTGTACAAAAGGACTCGCGTCGTCTCACTGACATGTTGGAACGGGACCACATGTCAAAGAAACATGGTGTGTAATTTCTCGTGCAAAATGCGATCTGGCCGCGTTGCCCCGAGGTGCCACATTAGTTATCGACCTTTATTTTTTTCAACATACAATCTGAGTGGATAGCTCCTGTGGTCCTCACACGTGAACGGATATATAGGTGGGCAGGCGGCAACAATCTAAGTGCTAAAAGAGATGATCTCGAAAAAAGAGTTGATCCAATGCTTGGTTTTGTTTGGATTTTCCAACTATGACCATTGGATGGAGTGAATCAATGGCTTACGTTCAAAGTTATTCTCATAGTACTATAGAATGGTATAGGAACATGGAGAGATTTGGTTGATTTTATATCGCTAAATAATATATATTATGAGTGCAAACGCTCCACCCCGAGGTTTGTAGCTCCTTCTCGGTCATCAGGAATCTATGTTCTTCCACTCTTTCATTTAAGACATGATCTTTGTTCATCCTGCTGACGCACACGGGACATCTATATGCCTCCATTTTACAAAATCATACTATATGCCTCCATGACACGCGGGACATCTAGCATCAAGGTGGTGTGTCATGCAAGAAAATGGAGATATGCAGTGCGTAAGTGAGTCGTGCACTTCGATGGCACCTAGTACTACACAATATTTTTTCTCCTCGATGGCACGTGAATAGTGCATGTACTCAATGACAGAGCACGGGATGGTAGCCATGGACATGGTCGGCCCTTTTCGAAGAGAGTACTAATAAATACGTAACTTTGATGTGTCCTGTCAACTCGCAGAACGACGAGAAGCTTGCTTACTACGCCTTCTCCCTCGCCAACGCGTGCGCGGTGGCTCGCAACACGAGGAGAAACTTTTGCTTACAAGCGGTGGACATGCAGCAGTTCATTTGGTGTCAGATTGCCAGAAGTAGTACCATCATTATTGTTCGACTTCCGGAAGAGGCGAAGAGCCAAGTGCAAGGTCACCTACTAACCTAGTACAGTACTACTATAGCCAAAGCTGGTCCACCTTTTTAGATCATGGTTAATTAATATAGGCGGCTCTTGCAGTGGCACATCATTTAGAGCAAGTACTCTCTTCATAGGATCAAAGGAAGTGAAACAAAAGTTGGAGTGGATGCTAGATTGCCAATTAAATCATGATTACATAGTAAAAATCCTATAGCATTCTATCCTATGAATCAAACGACCAATGTAGAAAAATTATGAGGGAGGGCTCTCTCCAACAGTGTTCCTCGGCTCGCACCTTGCATCACGGTGGTCGAACGTGGAGTCATTCATCTGGTACACATGGCATCTCAGATCTGGTACTCCAATATTAGGTTGGCTCTATGTGATGTGGCAACTTCATATACTAACCGGATGCTGGCTATACTACTACTATGGTACTCACACTCCAAGAAGTGACTCGAAAACCATTCATAAATTGAGTCTATGACACGCGTTTGCAAATGTACCATTCATTACATACAACAAGTCATCAACAACAACGACAACAATGATACATGTTGGATTATAGATTATTTCCAACAAAACATTCTAGTATATACTGAAGTTTTCATCACACAACAAATAACAAGAAATGAAATGAACTTCAACTCAACCAATCCTTGCCGTTGGAAACGCTTGGTTTGAACCATAGGTGCTCTGGTAAGGGCCAGCTATTGTCAATATCGAGAGCAACGCAGGACTGATCATCCAGGCTGAAGCGGCATATATCAGGAGTAGGGTAGGGAACCACCGCAATGTCTGAGGTATATATACAGTTGCTTCTCATAAATGGTAGTAACGTTTTGTCAACAGTAGCTGGATCTCCTTTAACCGTCATTGGATAGTTTGGTCCAAGGAAGAGCGAGTGTGCTCCAAGACTATCAATACTGTACCAGGGAGAAGGTGTTGGCGCTAGCACACCAGTATCCATCCCGAATACCCTGCAACGGGTGTTGGAATAGGTCCGGAGAGGGCGACCATGGGAGACAACACGTGCTCCCTCAGTAGTAACAATCTCAGTGCACTGTATACAGACAAGAAGAGGTGATCCATCGGAAGTAGTTCCCAGCCGCCAATGAGTATATAAGTCCTGCTCATCCTCATGATCATGATCATCACCATCGTCATCTCCCACTTGGTTATAAAATTTTTAAAGTATAGGTGGTGGAATGTTCACAGGACCTTGGAAACACAAGAAGAAGGTTAATTAGTAAAGGGAAACTTTCTAACCCGCATGCATGTGGATGAAACAATTATAATTATAGTGGAATAAAAACGTACCGAAATAATAAGGATCCCATGCAAAAACAATGCCACGAGTGGTGGAAGCAAACACAAGATCCTCGTATTTAATTGAATCATAGTACTCATCATCCGTGTACAGAAACTGATTTTTTGAGCAATATCCATGGACGAACCGTGGAATCAGTAACGAGGACAACAAGCTTGTCGAATATAGCAACAACTTCATAGTTCTCGTAATTCCAAGAGCGGTTGGGAACTCGACAAATTGCTATCTTCCAAAAATCTCAGGGCGCTCTGAGATTATTGGAAGTGGAATCCGCTGACGAGTGTACACATTCACAAGTTCCCACTCACAATTGTACCCAATATAAACAACCCAATCTCCATTTGCGCCAGCCCATGCCTTACCCTTAAGGGATGGCATCTTGACATCCCACGTATCATTATCAAGCGGCATCAACTTGCACAAGGCGAGGCCTCCGTCGTCCACGCCCATGCAAACTGGCTTATAGTGAAGAAGATAAGGGAGATCAAATAGCTCCTGGACCCTTGGGTTCCTTGTAATGATGTTATTAGTTGAGTTGAGAATGTTCTTGAACGAATCTGCCATGCTAGCCGAGGTGATGACGTCGCACCGATCAATGAGTTCCCCCACCATGTCATCTTTCAGATTGGGGCAAGAATACGGGGTGGTTTCTGGCTTGTTCCCTCCATGGAGAAGATGATCGAACAATGACAGAAGGAAGGGTGAAGGAAAATGGAGGAGGGAGGAAGAGTGTGCGACAACAGTTCCAAATCGAGAGGGAAATGCAAAGAGTCGGTGGACGGTTGCCAGTTTGCCACGATACACGATCGGGTGCCCCTGCCTACACATACTTTTGGAAATTGTACAAAAGGACTCGTCGTCGTCTCACTGACATGTTGGAACGGGACCACATGTCAACGAAACATGCTGTGTAATTTCTCGTGCAAAATGCGATCTGGCCACGTTGGCCCGAGGTGCCGCATTAGTTATCGACCTTTATTTTTTTTAACATACAATCTGAGTGGATAGCTCTTGTGGTCATCACACGTGAACGTATATATAGGTGGGCAGGCGGCAACAATCTAAGTGCTAAAAGAGTTGATCTCAAAAAAAGAGTTGATCCAATGCTTGGTTTTGTTTGGATTTTCCAACTATGACCATTGGATAGAGTGAAGCGATGGCTTATGTTCAAAGTTATTCGCATAGTACTATAGAATGGTATAGGAACGTGGAGAGATTTGGTTGATTTTATATCGCTGAATAATATATAATATTATGAGTGCAGATGCTCCACCCCGAGGTTTTTTGCTCCTTCTCGATCGTCGGGAATCTATGTTCTTCCACTCTTTCGTTTAAGACATGAGTTTGTTCATCCTGTTGCTGGCACGCGGGACATCTATATGCCTCCATTTTACAAAATCATACTATATGCCTCCATGACATGCGGGACATCTAGCATCAAGGTGGTGTGTCATGCAAGAAAATGGAGATATGCAGTGCACAAGTGAGTCGTGCACTTCGCTGGCACCTAGTACTACGCAATATTTTTTCTCCATGATGGCACGTGAATAGTGCACGTACTCAATGACAGAGCACGGGATGATAGCCATGGACATGGTCGGACCTTTTTGAAGAGAGTACTAATAAATATGTAACTTTGATCTGCCCCGTCAACTCGCAGAACAACGAGAAGCTTGCTTACTGCGCTTTCTCCCTCGCCAACGCGTGCGAGGTGGCTCGCAGCACGAGGATAAACTTTTGCTTACAAGCGGTGGACGTGCAGCAGTTCATTTGGTGTCAGATTACCAGAAGTAGTACCATCATTATTGTTCGACTTCCGGAAGAGGAGAAGAGCCAAGCGCAAGGTCACCTACTAACCTAGTATAGTACTACTATAGCCAAAGTTGGTCCACCTTTTTAGAGCATGGTTAATTAATATAGGCGGCACTTGCAGCGGCACATCATTTAGAGAAAGTACTCTCTTCGTAGGATCAAAGGAAGTGAAACAAAAGTTGGAGTGGATGCTAGATTGCCAATTAAATCATGATTACATAGTAAAAATCCTATAGCATTCTATCCTATGAATCAAACGACCAATGTAGAAAAATTATGAGGGGGGGCTCTCTCCAACAGTGTTCCTCGGCTCGCACCTTGCATCACGGTGGTCGAACTTGGAGTCATTCATCTGGTACACGTGGCATCTCAGATCTGGTACTCCAATATTAGGTTGGCTCTATGTGATGTGGCAACTTCATATACTAACCGGATGCTGGCTATACTACTATGGTACTCACACTCCAAGAAGTGACTCGAAAACCATTCATAAATTGAGTCTATGACACGCATTTGCAAATGTACCATTCATTACATACAACAAGTCATCGACACACAACGACAACGATGATACATGTTGGATTATAGATTATTTCCAACAAAACATTCTAGTAAATACCAAAGTTTTCATCACACAACAAATAACAAGCAATAAATGAACTTTAACTCAACCAATCCTTGGTGTTGGAAATGCTTGCTTTGAATCATAGGTGCTCTCGGAAGGGCTAGCTATTGTCAATATCAAGAGCAACGCAGGACTGATCATCCAGGCTGAAGTGGCATATATCAGGAGCATTGAAGGGAACCACCGCAATGTTCGAGGTATAGACACAATTACTTCTCATAAATGGTAGTAATGTTGTGTCAACAGCAGCTGGATCACCTTTAACCATCATTGGATAGTTTGGTCCAAGGAAGAGCGAGTTTGCTCCAAGACTATCAATACTGTACCAAGGAGAAGGTGTTGGCAATAGCACACCAGTATCCATCCTGAATACCCTACAACGGGTGTTGTAATAGGTCCGGAGAGGGCGACCATGGGAGAAAACACGTGCTCCCTCAGTAGTAATAATCTCAGTGCACTGTATACAGACAAGAAGAGGTGATCCATCGGAAGTAGTTGCCAGCCGCCACTGAGTATATAAGTCCTGCTCGTCCTCATGATCGTGATCATCACCATCATCATCTCCCCCTTGGTTATAAAATTTTTCAAGTATAGGTGGTGGAATGTTCACAGGACTTTGGAAACACAAGAAGAAGGTTAATTAGTAAAGGGAAACTTGCTAACCCGCATGCATGTGGATGAAACAATTATAATTACGGTGGAAGACAAACGTACCGAAACAACGAGGATCCCATGAAAAAACTATGCCACGAGTGGTGGAAACAAACCTAAGATCCTCGTATTTAATTGCATCATAGTACTCATCATCCGTGTACAGAAACTGATTTTTTGAGCAATATCCATGGACAAACCGTGGAATCAGTAACGACGGCAACAAGCTTGTTGAATATAGCAACAACTTCATAGTTCTCGTAATTCCAAGAGCGGTTGGGAACTCGACAAATTTCTATCTTCTGTAGACGACAGCCACCATGATCGTATTTTAATGTAAGTAGATCATTTGTGTGCTCAACCTCAGGGCACTCTGAGATTTTTGGAAGCGGAATCCGCTAACGAGTGTACACATTCAGAAGTTCCCACTCGCAATTGTACCCAATATAAACAACCCAATCTCCATTTGCGCCAGCCCAAGCCTTACCCTTAAGCGATGGCATCTTGACATCACATGTATCATTATCAAGCGGCATCAACTTGCACAAGGCGAGGCCTCCGTCGTACGCACCCATGCGAACATGCTTATAGTGAAGAAGATAAGGGAGATCAAACCGCTCCTGGGCCCTTGGGTTCCTTGAAATGATGTTATTAGTTGAGTTGAGAATGTTCTTGAACGAACCTGCCATGCTAGCCAAGGTGATGATGTCGCATCGATCAATGAGTTACCCCACCACGTCATCTTTCAGATCGGGGCAAGAATAACGGGGTCGTTTCCGGCTTGTTCCCTCCATGGAGAAGACGATCGAACAATGGTAGAAGGAAGGGTGAAGGCAAATGGAGGAGGGAGGAAGAGCGTGCGATAGCAGTTCCAAATAGAGAGAGAGGGGCGAAGAGTCGGTGGACGGTTGCCAGTTTGCCACGGTACACGAAGAGGCGCCCCGGCCTACACGTCCTTTCGGAAATTGTACAAAAGGACTCGCTGTCGTCTAACTGACATGTTGGAACGGGACCACATGTCAACGAAACATGTTGTGTAATTTCTCGTGCAAAATGTGATCTGGCCGCGTTGGCCCGAAGTGCCATATTATTTCTTGACTTTATTGTTTTAATGGCGTGCCATTCAGTTTTGAAGCACGACTAACTGGTATTGTTTGCAGAGAAAATATAAACTACTCTACCACTACTCCACCTCTAGTACTAGTAGTATAAAAAGATATATAGGCTGGAGCTTCAGAGCTTTCTTGCTAAGGGCTGCCCACTTGCTTCTCACACTATCACCCTCTCTCCGAATCTAAAAAGACGGCCTCTCTCTCCCTCCTCACCGGTGGTCACAGATCCGCCGGGGAAGAAAAGGATGTGCAACGTTGACGCACTCGTCGTCGGCGAGCGAGGTCATGCACTGACAACAAGGTCGTCCTCTTAGACATAGCGCCCGTGCGGGATGGCCTCCGTCCCCAAGCTTGATGCCGTAGTGCATACGGAGGACGATGACCATAGCAAAGCCACTTCCCGCCGACCCTCAGGTATGCTACCTCTTTTCGAACCATACCCTTGTTCTATTGCCCCATCTGTCATGTCGCTGCATATGGATCTTTTTCCACTCTACCATCTTCCCAATTTGCTATCCTCTGCTCTGCTGGTCACGCAGACGAAAACATTAATTTGCACTATTAAAGGAAACCCTACTTCAAGCAGACTAATCCATGTCTGGGTTGAATAAGGAAAGGAAGGGAGACTGTACTGTCCAAGAGAATAGGCATCGAACCCGCATCTAGGTTGAAAAGGGGAAAATCAGTAGCTAAGGAATGAGCCTCGTGTCTCTTGGTTGAAGAAGGGTAGAAAGGCATGACAACGCAATAGAGAATGACCAGGTCGATTGGTTTATTTGTCCTCACATAGGAAAAAGGTGTCTAAACATAACAAAAATGGGACATAATCCACATATGCTGCCTGGATATTTGTTGCTCTGGAAACCATACCTCCCTCACCACTCTATGCGTCTGTGGAGGTACATCGTACTGGTGCCCCCACAGTCCGAATGGGCCTCACATGCTCTTATTGTCACTTTTTTGCTGTTAGTATAACGCCAGCAGTCAAGTCAAGCAATGATACTGCTAAAGTGATGCCACATTTAACTAATGCCACACTCAGTCTAATGCCACCAATAAATTTAAGCAATTCCATTTAATGTCACTGGATTATTTCAGGGTTAGCTGTTGATTGTGGATGTATTAAAGATTTTTCAGCTAAGGCATTCTAATGCTGTTGCACAGCCAGTATACCAATGATGAAACTTGTTACTACCTTCAGATTTTTGCACTGATAATGCTTATAGATTACATACCTCACTTTCATGAGATAAGTTAATTTTGTTGTACAGTGTCACCAAAATGCCAAGGCGCTGATGTCATTTTATTTTGGTTAAACTGCACAAAAAATTATGAAGACAAGAGGAAAGGTCAAGAGTGGGCACCTCCTCCTCCGGTTGTTCTCTTGATTCGTTCGATCAAGTTTTTATGTTTGTCGATTATCAAGATTCAGATAGCAATTTTAAGGTCCCCCCGAGTTCGAAATGATATTTACCTTGGAGGTACATGGTTTGCAATTTTTTATATTGTCATTAGTTAATAATGCTAGTTACCTTCAGACTTTTGTATTTGGTTTAATGCTCATGCACAGCTAGTATACCAATGCTAAAACGTGCTACCTTTACATTTTGTATTGTTAATTCTTATAGAAATCTTCCAGTGCCATAGTTTATTGAAATCTGTTCAGTAAAACCATTGTACTGTACCCTGTAATAAACTAACTACTCTACTATTGCACTAGCCACTGGATTAGTGTATATTTGTAGTATTCGAAATTTTGAATGGTGTTGCATTAGCGTATGGACATAAATAAAGTGTGGCAAGCTTTCCCAGATATGTGCTCAAGAAAACTACTACCTGTTTTTCTAAATACTAGACATTTGGGTACTTTAAACGGAACCGCAAAATGGTCTTATATTAAGGAGTAGAGGGTGTAGAGTTCACTCAAATTATCCCGGTAAAGCTAGTCACACCTTTGTTAAAATTAATGTTCATTATGTTATCGGAGGAGGTCTGAAAGTTTGTCTCTAATGCCTGTCGACTACATACCTGACATCATGATGTAATGTTAAGTCATTTCCTTTTGTACAGTGTCACTAAATTGTCAAGGTAGTGATGACATTTTATTTTAGTTGAACTGCACAAAATATGCTTAAAATAAGAGGAAAGGTCAGGAATCGATCATTCTTTCAGAAAGAACTATATATGCCTTTCTGACATCAGCCGTTGTTGCCTTATTTATTCCTTCAAACAGGTGGTTAGAAACAGTCTTTCTACCTTTTCCCATTAAGAAATTGGAATGCTTGTATTTGTGAGTCTATGCTTCAACTAGTGTCACTTTTATAGTAATCACACTTTCAATATCTATGCAAACAGGTATGCTCGATTTTAGTGGAACTGCACAAAAAGTCCAACTGGTTCAACATTAGGAGCATGTTTTCTTCCAAACTTTTATATCCAATTGGTGGTACTATGAGTTGTTCATTAAGAAGGTACATGGTTTGCTACTATCTTGCTACTCTTTTTGTACTGTCATTAGATAGTAATACTAGTGGTTTGCATGTGAATTTATTGGCAGGGTGGACCTACATTGGAGGTGCAGGACTGGATTCAATGATTGGATGCTCAATTTCAGTTGTATCGATTTCACCTCTTCCATCACTGCGAACATGGATATCCTTGGTTTGATGAAGAATAGGCACTATATTTCTTCTCTGAACAAGAAAATCAATTCAGTATGAAATTTTCCAGGGCAAAACATGACTGTATCAAATTGTCGAGTGCAAAACATGACAGATGCTAAGCGGAAGAGACATGTTTAAACAGAAAATACAAGGTGGGGTATATGTTTACTAGCTGCTTGATATTTGTGCAGACAGAGATGTCTACCCGTTGCTATTTGGAAAACACACAAAGTGACCACAATTTTGGTTGAACTACATAAGAGAATAGTATAGTCACTGCATGCAGTGCCATTTGAAAATAGACACAGAAAGATTGGATAGCACTTCATGGACTACAGAAAAGTAGTACTATACTATTTATTGGCCAACACTAGGTGCTTCATTGCTTTGGTCTGATTATACAATGGGCATCATTTTGCCTAAGTTAAAGTTTGTATTCTGAAAATAGTCTCGCCATGTGATCAAGAGAAGACCAAATCATATTGCAGTGGATGTTCCTCCATCATGTGTGGTTCATTCTCATGGTTCCAGCTGTCGGTGAAACCACTCACATCTGCAAGAGGAATTGTAGACTTCACAAACAAATTTTTCTTTCAGTCTGTACTGAATGTTGGCCAAGAGAAGCATCCATGTTAGTAGGAAGAACATATGTTTTTTCTAGATCTTTGCTTTTGGAGCTACATATTTGTATATGATCTGTGAATCATTGAGATGCATTAACATGTTGATCTTATGTATGGGAATCATACTAGTTGGTTTCAGTTGTGGTTGATCTTTGATTTTGGAGCTACATATTTGTATATGATCTATGAATCATTGAGATGCATTAACAGTTCCTTATATCTGTTCGCTCAGTGTTTACAAGTTACTGATTGATCACTAGCTAGCCTACTAATGCGCTCCTGGTAGTTTTAGTTACGACGTAAGATCCGAAGTGGCAGTTTTTGAATAAAAATGCCTACCTCTGAAGAAACTGACAAGCTGCTCTGAAGAAAATGCCATGCAAATCTGAAGAAACTGCCAGTGAAAACGTTCCCAAATGCCTTATCTCCAGCTAAAGTTCATCAACTAATGCCCTCGGCTGCGACTCGTTTCATGCTGCTCCGCGTACTGGCCATGAGCAATTTTGACTGTCTGCATGTAGCCGGCCATAATTAAGGCAGCTAACTGATGCCAAATATATGCGCTTTAATTGTTGCGGGCCTTTTAAATCTGTGGAATCATTATTGACAAGGAGGGAGATGATTTGAGTGCACTCGTTTGATCGTCATGCCGGCATGCGACCCAGCACAGACGGGACGGGACGGGACGACATAGTGAGAATTTCGGTTTCTCTAGTTTTCCACAGCAAGATGGCACGCTAAGCCATGCCTGCTTAATTATGCATTGAATTCTAATGACCGTCGCGCTACCTTCCGCCTATAGGTACTGTTTCTCGGCCTTCTATGGTGGCACCGTGACCCAACTCGCCCTATCCTCACAAGCTCCCACCGGCCCGACGTCGCTCGCCACTTATCCTCTCTCTCTCCACGTCCGCCATGCCCCTGCCCGTCCGTGATAGGTGAGGCCGGAGGCGGTCATCGCCGGTACTAGTGTTCGGTTTTTCACCGGAAGGCAGATAGAGGGAGGAGGCATTCTATCGGTCTTTAGATGGCAATGCGGAGATCGAGGACTTGTTGGAGCGCGACTGCCTGGTGGAGGAGCAGGAGTTGTTGGAGCGCGACCGCTTGGCGGAGGAGCAGCGTATCGCCGATTTGCGTCGCCAGCGGGACATGGAGCAGCAGCGCACCGACGCTCTGAGTCGCGAGCAGAGCGCCCGCAACTGGGCCGACTACGTGGAGGCTGACGCCCAGCAAATAGCCCTGGAGGCTGTCGGCACGCACGCGTTCACGACGCCGATTTTTACTACCAGGTCGTTAAGTGGGTTTCCCGCTTAGAAGCCGAAGCTTCGGTGGACCACGCCGGCATGGAAAGGGCCAACGCGCGCGAGCAACGCGCCATATTGCACCTCTGGCAAGTCCGAGGCGAGGCGGAGGACGCCGGTGCCGGTGTTTAGTGTGTACCACAGATGGCGGCCGGCATCGTCTAGTTTGCTAAGAGTAAGTTAGTACTTGTACGCTACTAGAGTATTAGTGGGAGTAGATAGTTAACTTGGCTATGATGGTTGTCAACGTGGAAGTTCAGTACTCTATATGTGGATCAGACCTGTTACTTTGCTCTGAATGTTGAACTTTCTGTTTGAACATATGGAATGGGCTATTATTTTTTAAAATGGGTTGTATTTGTCCCCCACGGGTTTAGAGGCTGACTTGTGGGCCTACCAAGTTGACGCATACACAATCAGGAGATGATTGTACGTGGAGAGGATGACAGCAGGGACCCGCCAAGGTCATGGCAGTATGCAACAAGTGCCTCCTTATTTCAAGCCAATAAAAAATGGCTCCTACTAATGGATTTCTGACATCTGGGTCCCATGCCATTGTCAACATAGTCAATAAATGAGAGAATTGTACAACGAGCGGCTGACACCAGGGACCCAGCAGCTCGCCCAGTTATTTTTGTTTTGGGTTAATTTGATAAATGCCACTCCAAATCTGGTGTTTCTGAGAAATGCCACTGAAATTTCCAAACTTTGAAAAATGTCATTTCATGCCATTTCCAGTGGCATTTTTGGAAGTCTGGAGTGGCGTTTTTCAAAGTTTGCAAATTGCAGTGGCGTTTTCCAAATTTTCAAAAATTGCAGTGGCATTTTTCAAAGTTTCGAAATTGCAGTGGAATTTTTATGAATCACCATAATTGGAGTGGCATTTATCTAATTTGTTTTTGAGACGGAAGCAGGGTGTTAACTGGGCTGTGCGGGGCACTCTGGCCTGTCTAGACAGCCTTCTCTTTTATGTTTACCACAGACCAGCCCAATATTTCTTTTTCTTTCTGAAAATGGCCAGCCCAGTTTTTTTGTGATTTGCCAAGTAAGTCGCTTTGCCAGGCCTTTTGGGCTGCAAATCTTTCGAGACAAGGAGAGCTTCATTCGGCTGGACAAGAAAATGGCCTATCAGTAATGAGAAATGGGCTGTACATTTTTAAAACACATCAAATCGACAATTAGTTTCAAATTTCTTTTTTTCATTTTGAGATTTTAAATTGCATTAATTTTTATGTGTGGACAATTTGTTGGATTTTATATTGATATACATTTATTTTTAAAATCAGTTTGAATGTGACTCGAAATTTTGGGATTAAAAACAGTTCGGACCGCACCGAAATATGCAAAATTTCGTATAATTTTTTAGCCGTGGCCACAATATGGGCTGTAATGCTAACAAAAAGAATATGGGCTCCAAAAATCCCTTAAGAATTAGCAAATGGGCTGTAAATTATTAGAAATAATGGCAGATGGGCTATATGTTGTTTTCCACAGATTTGAGGCTTTCCTAAAAAAAAGGTTGACGCACAAGCAGTGACTGTTGGATGTCCATCCAACGGCCGTCGTGCTTTTTCAATCTCTGCTCTTCCTGCTCCAGCCGCTCAAACAAGCGCCGGCAGGACTACCTGCTCCCTCCTCCCCGCGGCCGGCTATGCTGCCGCGCAGGCCTCACCACCCCATCGTACTCCCATCGTTGTCCTAGCCATCCCTCTACTCACCCACACCTGCTGTTATTCTCCGGCGACGGCAGACGAACCAGTAAACCCTCATACAGTCGTACTCCCCTCCGTGTGGGAAACAACTGCCGAGTCTTCTCTGCCTCCATGTTGTTCCCTTCCTAGGCCTCACCGTCGTGCACCGCCCTGGTGCTCTCGGTGCAGCCTGGTCAACATGGTCAACGACCACATGCATCTGAAGTGGACTGTACGTGGAGAGGCTGACAGCTGGGTCCACGGCCGCACGCAAGGAAATGCCTCCTTATTATGTGCAAAATAATGATTCCTCCACCTGACATCTGGGACCCACTGAAAGGGCCTCTGTATTTCGCGAAAAAAATGTTACCGCCGCTGACAGCTCAGACCCACCAACTATATCTTTACACGCAAGGAAGTGTGTCCTTATTACACACAAAAAAATGAATACTCCCCCTACTAGCTGGGACCCGGTATAGTGGCAGGCTGACTTGTGGGCCTACTAAGTTGACAGGGACGGAGGGCTTTGTCAACTTAGTCAATATGCATGATTCTAGCTCCAGTGATCGTACGATGTCCATCCAACGGCCATAGTGCTTCTTCAACCTCTGGTCTTCTTGCTCCAGCCGCCCAAACCAGCGCCGGTCGTGCATCGTGCTCCTGCATCCCGTGGCCAGCTACGATGCGGCGGAGGCCTCACCGCCCCATACTACTCCCACTGCTGGCCAGGCCATCCCTCTACTCACCCACACCCCCTGTTATTCTACGGCGACGGGAGCCTCACACCGCAGCGAACCAGTGAACCCTCATACTCCTCTACGCGTGGGCATCCACTGCCGCATCTTCCCCGGCTCCGCGTCGTCCCCTTCCTAGGCCTCGCCGTCGTCCACCGCCCTGGTGCTCTCAGCGCGGCGTGGTCAACATGGTCAAGGAACGACTTCCATCGGAAGAGTACTGTACGTGGAGAGGCTGACAGCTGGGTCCATGACAGCCGCAAGGAAGTGCCTCCTTATTACGCAGAAAATAATTATTCCTCCACCTGACAGCAGGGACCCACCGGACGGGCCACCGTATTTGGCAAAAAAACGTTTCCCCCTTGACTGATGGGACCCACCGGACAGGCCATCGTATTTCACGAAAAAACCGTTCCCCCTGCTGTCAGCTTGGACCCACCGGAAGTGCTGCCTTATTACGCACAAAAAAATGAATACTCCCCCTGCTAGTTGGGACCCACCTTGGTGGGTGACTGACTTGTGGGCCTACTAAGTTGACGGGGACGAAGTGCTTTCTCAACTTAGTCAATATGAACGATTCTAGCTCTAGCGACCGTACGATGTCCATCCAACAGCCGTAGTGCTTCTTCAACCTCTGGTCTTCTTGCTCCAGCCGCCCAAAGCAGCGCCGGTCGTGCCGCATGCTCCTGCCTCCCATGGCCGGCTGTGCTGCCACGGAGGCCTCACCACCCCCTACTATTCCTACCGCTAGCCAGGCCCTACGACGATGGTAGCCTGACACTGCAGCCAAACCAGTGAACCCTTGTACCCCTCTCAACGCGGGCTTCCACTGCCGTGTCTTCCCCGGCTCCGCATCGTCCCCTTCCTAGGCCTCGCCGTCGTCCTCCGCCCTGGTGCTCTCAGTGCAGCATGGTCAATGTAGTCAAGGAACGACTTCCATCAAAAGAGTAATGTACGTGGAGAGGCTGACAACTGGGTCCACGGCCGCAGCAAGGAAGTGCCTCCTTATTACGTGCAAAATAATTATTCCTCCACCTCACAGCGGGGACCCACTGGACGGGCCACCGTATTTCATGAAAAAAACATTTCCCCCTGACTGCTGGGACCCACCAGCTACATCTTTGCACGCAAGGAAGTGCGTCTAGGCAAAAACATGATTCACCCACCTGACTGCTGGGACCCACCAGCTACATCTTCGCACGCAAGGAAGTGCCTGACAGTCGGGACCCACCTGGTCGAAGCGTACGTAGCGTTGTCATTCTGGTCGTGAACGTGTATGTACATACTGGTCGATGTAGAGACGCGCACGTGTTGTAGTAGAGGCGCGCACGTAGCATGTACACGTACGTACAGCGGCCAGGGTGCAAGGAAATAAATACGGCCACGTACGTACATACGGGCGGGGTTTTGAACGCCTACTAGCGCGTACGTACGGCCAGCGCTCGTGTACATGGCTGGGTCAGAACGGAGAAATTGTGTTATCGTTGTGTTCATGGGGAGGCAACGAAATGCGTCGTGTTCATCGGGAGGCAACGAAACGCGTGGGAGCCAACCGGCTTGGACGGAACAGCCGATGGAAACAAGGCCTAGCGTACCGTAGGACAGAGGAAACAGCCTTGTGTTCGACCGGCCACATTCGAAATGGGATCCTGTTCATCGGGAGGGGTCTGGCGTACCGCAAAACGGAGGAAACGGACCTCCTATGGTCGAAACGGGAGTCCTGTTGATCGGGAGGGGTGTGGCATACCGCAAAATGAAGGAAACAGACTTGTGCTGGAGCGCTACGGTCGAAACGGGGGTCCTGTTCATCGGGAGGGGTGTGGCGTACCGCAAAACAGGACTCCACGGGATACTGTTCATCCACCGTCCACCTCCTCCAGCCTCCACCTACGATTGTTCATCCATGGGCTCCTGTTCATCCAGCCTCCACCGCATGCTACTCCATCGACTACTGTTCAACCAGCCCTCTCCACGGGCTCCTGTTCAACCACCCCTCCACAGGCTACTGTTCATCCAGCCCTCCACCATCTATTGTTCATCCTGCCCTCCACGGGGTGGTCCTGTTCATCTAGCCCTCCACGGGGTCATGTTCATCCAATCCCAACCGGCTTGATCAATCGGGTCCTGTTCATCCAGAGGCAACACCACGAGGTCCTGTTCATCCACTCCCACCGGGAACTGTTCATCCAAACCCCCAAGCAACGCTCACTGTTCATCCAGAGGCAGCATCGATCGACTTCAGTTAGCTGCAGTAGCGATAGAATCACTCGATCGAGTTCAGTTAACAGCCATCGATCGATCGCTCAGGTTCAGTAACGCATAGCCTGTAGTGCAATTGCCCGGGTTCAGTTAGAGCCCAATGCCTCGCACCCATGCGCGTGTGTGTACGAGAGAAATGCGCATCGCTCGGCCCCGACCACCCATCGTAACCGGGAACACCCCGATATTTTCCTCACCCTTGCTTCTACCATGATTTTTTCCGTCATGGACGGCCCAAAGAATGTCATGCAGCTGCGTCTCCGGCCCGCCCAGGATGAAAAGCCCATTTTTTGTCATGATTTTTTGTCATAGAAGTAGGACCCCACCACATCTATGATGATACCGGGTTTTGTCACAATTATCGTCATAGAAGTGTCATAAGTATGACAGGAAAAAATTTGTTCGGCCCAAAATGTCACGAAGGATTGTCAGGAGTTTATGATGTGTTTCATGTTTCCCAGTTGAAGAAGTGCCATGCAGAGATGGCCGATATTCCTCTGAGAGATACAGTGCCCCTAGAATCAATTCAGTTGAAGAGTGACCTAACCTACGAGGAGAAACCCGTCAAGATCCTCGAGTTTGCCAGCCGAGTTACACGCAACAAGGTCATCAAGTTTTGCAATGTTCAGTGGAGCCACCAAATCGAGGAAGAAGCCACCTGGGAGCGAGAAGAAGACCTATGGAAAGACCACCCACATGTATTTGCTAGCCAACCCGAATCTCGAGGGTGAGATTCATCTTAAGGGGGTAGGTTTATAACATCCCAATTTTCAATTTGCATGTTAATCAGTAGGTCATCATATGCATCCATATTTGGAGCATTTTGAATTTGGTTTATTTGGCCACTTTGATCCAAGAGACCTTAAGCAACTAAAGGGCCATGTTAGGGAGTTGGAGGTTTTCATAAAATTCCATTTTTGAATTTTTCAAAATTGGTAAATTGGATCAAGGTGATTTTTATTTAAAATTATTTTTCCAATTATTTCAAAATAAATAAAATATTTAGAGAAGATAATATGACTTCTTCAAAACAGAGGAAATAATGGAAATTTAATTTTGAATAAAAAATATATTTATTTGAATTTTATTTGAGATTTTATTCGGTTAAATTAGGAAAAAATTGCATTTTAGCCCAGAAAAATATTCACGTGGTCCTAAATATTAAGAGAGGACCGTGAAAATTGTTTTTGGGATTTTAAGATTTTATTTATTTCTATTTTTGATTTTTCTCTATGGCAGAATTATTAAAAAAAACTCTTCGGACCGACTGGGCCGAAGCCCAGCCGGCCCGGGCCATCGCCACCGCCTTCTCGAGCCGCGGGAGACCGGCTCCCACACGCCGCTGGAGTCCGTCCGGACTCCGACTCCCCCTCCGCCTCGCCCCTCCCCAAGCCGGCCTCACCCCTCCCCCTTTAAATAGCGCCACCGCCACCCCCTCTCCTCTTCAAGCCACCCCACCTCCCAAGTCGCGCAAGCCGTCGCGGCCGCTTGAGCTGCCGCCGCCTTGCGCCGCCCGCGCTGCTCCCCGCCGCCCCGTTGTCGTGCCGCCTCGCCGGAGCACCGTCGTCGCCGTCGCTGGTCTTTTTCCCTCGAATCGGTATAAAACTATAAAAACCCGCTTTGTTTTTTCGGTTTTACGTATTAGATCGGTTTATTTATTTTTTATTTAGGTTATGTTGTTTAGTGAACATTCACCCGATTAGTTCTTTTAACGAACGAGTTAATTCATTAGTTTCCGTTAGCGAACGTTTGTTCGTTAGATTTTTCTTTTTAGTTTAATTTTCGGCCAGGGACCCATTCGTAATTATTTTCATCGCATATTACTCCCTAATCTTCAAACCCACCCTACTTTTTGATCATTTATCCAAATCTAGTGGAACCAATGCCAAAATCTTCATCTTGTTCCCCTTTGTACAGATAAAAAACTTGAACATGATTTTGGAAATTTAAAATTTGGTTTCAAGCAGATTTGAATTCTAACTTCTTTTGATCGTGGTTTGAGTTTCGTAACTCTGATTCGAGTGATTCTTTTTGCAAATTGAAGCTCTTCACTTGAACTTTCAGTTTAGATCTTTTCTATTGGTTTTACCTTTGCATCTTATGCTTGAGTGCTTATCTATGCAATTGTTTGTTCACGATAGAGTTTCCGGAGTGCGAGGCTTGCTACTACGAGTCTCTAGGGTTTTCCGATCGTCAGCAAGGCAAGTAACACTCTGATCATATCCCCTTTATTACCCAGTTTTTATGCATTAGTTTCAACCCTCCAACATTGCATGAGTAGGACTTTGATAATATGTGGGCATTGGGAAGTAGTTGTTGAAGTAGGAACCTACTGTCTTTTACTAAACCCCGGGTATCACAGCGTTATGGTTGCACTACTTTGCTATGCTCGTAGTAGTTGATTGGTCTGTGAGATTCATGAAAGGTGTGAGAGTTATTTATAACTAAGGGAAACTTAAGGTGGCTACTTTAATACACATCTGGGTGGATTGGTTGTGCGCACCTGGGGAATCCAATGTTGTCCAAGGAGATCCTGGGATACCCGTGTGATCATCCTATGGAATGACACCCAGGCTCAAAGGGATCATAAGATTGTTCATGCTAGAAACTTCCGTGTGCATCCACAAGCCATTATGGGCGCTGGCATAGTTGAGTAAGTTGCGGGAATCCTTTCCATGATGGGCTAGCAGATGTAGGGGAATTGTAGGTGTACCGGCCTATCTATCGGTTAAGGTGACCTCTTTGGAAAGACTGTGTCTTGGTCATCTGTTTCTCAAACATCATGCAGTGCGATAAATACAACGGAGGAGGTCAAGTCTTGTGGGGAAAAGTGCACATACCTCTGCAGAGTGTATAAACTAATCATGGTTAGCCGTGTCCCCGGTTATGGACATCTTGAGTATCTGGTACTTGAATTATTATGTTGATCTCATCACTCTATTTAATGAATTTGTTGGGTTATTAATGTTAATTTGGGTTTGAGTTGCGGGTACCTTCTCAATAATTTCATCAAACTATGTAGTTAAATAAAATATATTCCTTTGTTGTAGGAAAAAATTAGCTTTATGCAAATGATAACCGTAGAGCCTCCACCAGCCAAATATGCATGTAGTGATAGTTGTTATTTGTTCATTGCTCTATAGTGTTATCTTGCCAACATATTCCATGTGCTGATGAAAGGATCGATATAGTTGACTAGAGGGGGGTGAATAGGCAACTATCAATTTTTAGCTTTTCTTTACCAAATTAAACTTTGCAACAAAGTAGGTTGTCTAGATGTGCAACTAGGTGAGCAACCTATCTGATGCAACACATACAAGCACACAAGCAAGCAAGGAAAGTAACACAAGTAAGCTTTCAAAAGTAAAGGGACGAGAAGACCAAGAGTGGAGCCGGTGAAGACGAGGATGTGTTACCGAAGTTCCTTCCTTTTGAAGGGAAGTACGTCTCCGTTGGAGCGGTGTGGAGGCACAATGCTCCCCAAGAAGCCACCAGGGCCACCGTATTCTCCTCACGCCCTCACACAATGCGAGATGTCGTGATTCCACTATTGGTGCCCTTGAAGGCGGCGACCGAACCTTTACAAACAAGGTTGGGGCTCTCTCCACAACTTAATTGGAGGCTCCCAACGAAACCACGAAGCTTCACCACAATGGAATATGGCTCCGAGGTGACCTCAACTGTCTAGGGTGCTCAAACACCCAAGAGTAACAAAATCCACACAAGAAAGTATGGAGGAAGCAAATATCCTTTGGTGGAAGTGTAGATCTAGGTCTCCTCCTTAAATCCCTAGCAAATCAACAAGTTTGAGTGGCTAGAGAGAGAGATCAGGCAAGAGAGCTTGAAGTGCATTAATGGTGGAGTGAGAGAGGTCAAAGGTGAGAGTGGTAGGTGGGAGAAGCTCCCTTATATAGCAACCCTAGATTCCAGCCGTTACTGCGTTTTTTGCACTGCAGCGGTACAACCAGTCCTCGTCCCGGTACAACCAGGACTCACGGTGTATCTGCAGAACCCTACCAAGTAGTACAACCGGACCTGCAGGCGGTAGTACCGGCTAAGAAAAATGACCGGACTAACCGCCTAGCCACCGCACAACCACCACATCAAAATAGGAGCTTGACCGGTACTTGGGCGGTGCCTGGCCGGAACAACCGCATGGCCTTGAGCTCTTGGGCGGCTAAGTTCTGAGCGGAAGAACCGCTCGGACCACCGGTGGTACCGGTCATCGAGGAACGATCGGACCAACTGGGCCACTACCGCCCAAGAACCGCATCAAAACAGAAGTGCGAGCGGTAATTGAGCGGTGCATGGATGGAACCACCGCCCTAGCTTTTGCAGAGCATGGTGGCGGTACAACCGCTTGAGCAAAGCTGATGAGCGACAAGACCCAGCGATACAACCGCTCCAGAGAGGGGTACAACCGCTGGGCAGAAACAGTGAGCAGGAATAGATAGGGGAAGAGACAAGGAAGACTCTCTCTCACACACACCTGAGAATGACAAAGGAGGGGTGATGAAGGTGTACGTGAAAAGATTCCCCCAGTTCTTTCTAATGAGGATTCCCTCTTGATAGTACGAGTTCCCTACGACGAAAGAGATAAAAGGCATAGGGGACTCCGTCTTCGATCTTTTCCTACAAGAGAGAATAGCTTTCCGATGTCGGCCTAAGCGTCAAGAACCTGAAACATTTAGCACAGGATTAGACCAACAAAGGGTTGTCATCATCATCCAAAACATAAAGTAGGGAAATGCCCTTTCAATCTCCCCCTTTTTGGTGGATGATGACAACAACATGATTTGCAAGAGAGAAGTCTATGAAATCTAGACAGAACTCCCCCTAGATGTGTGCCCCAATAAGAACACGCTGTTAGAAAGCATGGGCACACTTTCAGGGCTAGACCCACTAGATTTTATAGACTCACCACTCTAAGCACATACTGTGAGAGACAACATAACAGATAGATAGCAATAATAACAATAATAATAACCGACGAACTAATAGCAATAAAAGGAGTAGCATAAGTCTCACACACAGCAAGAAACCACGAACACAGTTCAACACTAAAGAGAAACACGAGGAAATGAGAAACCCAACCCATGCAAATCCCGAGACCTATAGAACCCTCTCCCCCTTTGGCATCAAGACACCAAAAAGGAAAAGAGCGAAGCTAGCGTCCCAAAGCTCAGTAGTCCTCCTCTGACTCCTCGGTCGCATCTGGATCCTCATTAGCAGAGTCGTCATCGTCGTCGGGATCGGATTCCTCCATGGCATTGTCAGTAGCAGCAAAAGAGGTGGATGGTTGGGGAGGGGCCTCATCATCAGACCAGGTGTTGTGGGTTGAAATCCAACGCTCCTCTGGGGTGATGCTCTTCTCAGAGCCACTCTGAACCGACATATTGAGGTGCTTCATCATTGCAATTTGGCGACGCCGTGCAAGCTTCTCGTTGACATGTGCCTCATACATCTTCTTCTGGATGTCAGTCTGGAGACAAAAGGTCTTATTCACCTTGGCAGTGAGCTTGGCCACCCAAGAGGGCTTGGCCCTGGGCTCCATCTCAAAGTCCTCATCGTCAGAAGTGGCATAGACATCCTCGGGAGCATTGGCAGGGAAGCGGGGCTCGGCATGCTTCTTATTCTTAAGAAGCTTGACCTCATGAACAGTGAGATTGTCTGGAGAAGTGAGGAGCTCTCCAAGAGGACAAACAGCCCACATAGAGTTCAGAAAGCACATGACAAACAGAGCATAGATTGGGACCTTACGGTAGATGACCATGTTGTACATTTCATGCCACAGCCAATTTTACACATCAAACATTGCACCAGTCCCCACCATCGTCTTCATAGAAACCATCAAGTCAACCAGATAGCCATGAATCTCATCTTGGTTGCCCACCTTGGGCAAGAGCACATTACGGAACACTCGGTGCATGATGTCATAGACCTTCTCCAAATCCTTGGATTCTCCAATAATCCCACGGCCCCGAATGTATAGAGGGGAAAGCTTCTCCTTAGGAATGGATTCGGGATGGTCATGAGGACGAATGCCACCCCTTCCTTCCAGACCGGTATCATCATACCCAATAGCATTGCAGAAAGCCCTCCAGGGAACTTGAAAGAGCTCATCACGACACATGAAAGTGAGAGTGCGTGTGTCATCTTCCCCAAAGTGAACCGTGGCATATAACTGATGGATGAGTTGAACATCAAAGTCACAGTTGACTGACATGAGCTTGACAAGATCAAATTCCTTGCAGAGAGCCAATGCCTCACCAAATACTCCAAGTTGCTCCTCCAACGGTCAAGATCGATGGTCCACTGCTTGGCATACCTGTTCTTGTTGTGCTCAAAGAGTTTGTGTACAATTCATACTTGCATCTCATTCCGAAACTGAACGGTGGTCCAACGAGGAGCTATGGGAACCTCATAAGGATTCTTCGAGCGGTAGGCTTCCCAATCCTCGGCTTTCCAGCGATGCAATGGCAGTACCACACGTTGCTTTACAGCGGCAGACTTTTCACGGCGAGTGGGCTTGGTGGGAATCACAACCTCTTCTTCGTCATTAGACACAACCGGAGGCAAGGTCCGCCGTGCCCTCTTCTTGGTCTTGTGAGGAACAGAGCCAGAACTAGAGCCACCTGAACACACGCACAAGGAGAACACAAGAGACCCAACAAAGATGAGAGGATTGCACACACAAAGAAGATAAGATATATTGCACAAACTTTAGAAAATGAAACAGGGCTACATGGTGCATATAACCCGGTTGAACCGGTTCTCCTATCGGTAGTACCGCTCCAGCGGTTGTACCGCCCGCAGAGGCGGTAGAACCGCTGGACAGTGGTACCACGGGTAGAGACTAGATTGAACCATGAAATATGAATCATACTAGCCATATTCTACTTTCAAAGATGTGCAATCTAAGCAGGAGGCAAAAAGTGATCTCTTCCACCCAATAGTTTAATCAATAAACGCGGAATGTCAAGCAATGCCCTAGAACAAAGGGAACACACCCTAGAACGAAGAACGAATGACAAGGGGCATTACCGGCATCCATGGGAAGAGATCGGGAAGGATGAGGCCTCCTTGGAGAGGATCCATGGAGACCCCACGGATCCGAAGCGCGAGAAGCACTCCAGGGAAGAGGCAATGGCGGCCGGCGGCTAGGGCACAAGATGGGAAAGGCTGGGAAGGAAGAAAAGAAATCTCCACCAGCCCCGAGGGGTATATATAGACCCAAAGCCGTGCGGCGGTTGTACCGCTCAAGGGAGCGGTTGTACCACTGCCTGGTACGAGCCAGTGGATATGGGCAGTACTTCCCTCGCCAAGAGGCAGCAGTAGTACCGCCGTAACCAACCGGTAGAACCGGTCAGACGGGCACCCTAGTAGGCGATGGAACCGCTCAGCTACTACTGGGAGACCGCCTGGAGAGCACTAGCGGTTGAACCGCCTGTGACCCCGGTTGTACCGCCCGGACACCATCACCAAAGCCAAGGTCAAGAGTGTGCAGTGTGACTAGAAGGCTTGAGGAAGGGAAGGCTTGGGATAGAGAAGGCACGGGGAAAAGGTGGGTCTCCAAGGAAAACAAAAGAAAGAGAAACACCCTTGGAGACCCCACCACCTAGCACCTAGGAAAACAAACTGTGGCACGAACAAGAAGAACTAACACAAGGCACAACACGAACAAGGGGGTCGGAGGCCGTAGCCCCCTATGTATGAGTCAATTGGTATGGCACCGCGAAGAATTATCCTTGGGCCCATGACCAAAACTCGTCTTTGAAGCACAAGTACCATCAAACATGGCTAATGTGAAAGACTTGATCAATTTATGCATAATGGGGGGAAGGAGAGTTCATTGAGAGAACAACACTCCCCCTATGTCCATGCCTACATCTAAACAAGACAACAAGTTGAGTATGGTGGGGTGTGCAAGGGTTCAAGCAACATTGCTCGAATCAATGATATTTAGCTCATGCCTTAACTCGTGAAATCTTGCTTCATCCAAGGGCTTCGTGAAAATATCTGCAAGGTTATCATGAGTGTTGACATAGTTGAGCTCGATCTCTCCTCGCCTAATGTGATCCCGGATGAAGTGATACCGGATCTCAATATGCTTCGTCTTGAAGTGTTGCACCGGGTTGAGAGAGATCTTGATGGCACTTTCATTGTCACACCAAAGAGGCACTTTGTCACAAATGACACCGTAATCCTTTAAAGTTTGCCTCATCCATAAGAGTTGTGCACAAAAACTACCGACCGCCACATACTCCGCTTCGGTGGACGAGAGAGACACACAACTTTGCTTTTTGGAAGACCAACTTACCAAAGAGCAACCAAGGAATTGGCACCCTCCGGAAGTGGACTTCCTATCCACTTTGTCTCCCGCCCAATCGGAATCCGAATACCCTACAAGCTTGAAGTTTGCTCCTTTGGGTACCATAAGCCAAAGTTTGGGGTATGAGCCAAATATCGAAAGATTCGTTTGACTGCCACATAGTGACTTTCCTTAGGTGCGGCTTGAAACCGTGCACAAATTCCCACACTCAACATGATATCCGGTCTAGATGCACAAAGGTAAAGCAAGGAGCCTATCATGGAACAATATACCTTTTCATCCACCGCTTTACCATTGGGATCTATGTCAAGTTGGCACTTGGTGGGCATTGGAGTGGAAGCCGGCTTGACATCACTTAGCTTGAATCTCTTGAGCATGTCTTGAGTGTATTTGGCTTGGTTGATGAAGGTTCCTTCTCTTCTTTGCTTCACTTCGAACCCTAGAAAGAACTTCAACTCTCCCATGGAAGACATCTCGAACTTTGAGGTCATGAGAGCGGAAAATTCCTCATTGAAAGCTATGTTAGGGGAACCAAAGATAATATCATCAACATATAATTGGCACACAAACAACTCCCCTTTGACCTTCTTAGTAAAAAGAGTGGGGTCGATTAGCCCAACTTCAAAAGCACGGTCTTGTAACAACTCGGTAAGGTCGTCATACCACGCACGTGGGGCTTGTTTAAGGCCATAGAGTGCCTTATCGAGTTGATACACATGATCGGGAAAGTAGGGATCCTCGAACCCGTGGGGTTGCTTGACATAAACCAATTCATTAATGGGACCATTTAGAAAAGCACTCTTCACATCCATTTGTTGTAACTTAAAGTTATGATGAGAAGCCTATGCAATCAACATGCGAATGGATTCAAGATGAGCAACGGGAGCAAAGGTTTCACCGTAGTCGATACCCTCGACTTGGAAGTAGCCTTGTGCTACCAACCGAGCCTTGTTGCGAATGATAATCCCATGGGCATCTTGCTTGTTATTAAATATCCACTTGGTTCCAATGACATTGTAGTTCCCCGTCGGTCTTGGCACCAATCTCCACACTTTGTTGCACTCGAAGTTGTTGAGTTCTTCATGCATGGCATTGAGCCAATCCGGATCTTCGAGCGCCTCATAGACCTTGTGGGGTTCGACACAAGAGACAAACGCGTGATGCTCACAATAGTTTGCTAATTGTCTAGAGTGCTTACCCCCTTTCTTAAGCTTCCAAGCACATTCGTCATGAGATGATCCTTGGTGGAGAGCTTGGAAGCAACCTTGGCGGCACGACGCTCCAATTCCTCCTCGGGGGTGAGATGAGGAGTGGTCACTTGATCATATTGAGCGTCGTCTTGAGCTTGTTCTTGTTCTTGAACTTGCTCGGAGGAGAGAACTTGACCTTGAGCATCACTTGATGTGTCAACACCGTCTTGAGCATGATCTTGCCCTTGGTCATGTTCTTGAAGATGAGGGCCTTCATGTTGTTCTTAGGAAGTGTGTGGGCCTTGGGTTGGTGATGGCTCCACTCGAGTGGAGCATTGTCCTTCTCCTTCGGCCACAAGGGGTTCCTCAATGGGTAGGATAAAACCAACACCCATTCTTCTTATGGCTTGAGGAGTAATTTCATCACCTACATCACAAGTGCCACTTTGCTCCACTTGGGAGCCGTTATTCTCATCAAACTCCACATTACACGTCTCCTCAATAAGTCCCGTGGATTTATTGAGGACACGGTAAGCATGAGAGTTTGTAGCATAACCAACAAATATGCCATCATAAGCTCTAGCCTCAAATTTAGACAACCGAACACCTTTCTTGAGAATGAAACACTTACACCCGAACACCCGAAAGTGGGATGGTCTTGTTACCGGTGAGTATCTCATATGGAGTCTTGTTCAAGCCCTTGCGGAGGTAGAGCCGATTGGATGCATGACACGCAGTGTTGATGGCTTCGGCCCAAAATTTGTATGGAGACTTGAACTCCGCCATCATGGTCCTTGCCGCATCCATCAATTTCCGGTTCTTCCTCTCTGCAACATCGTTTTGTTGAGGGGTGTAAGGTGTGGAATATTGATGCTTGATCCACTCATCACTAAGAAACTCATCCAAGGTGTAGTTCTTGAACTCGGTGCCGTTGTCACTTCTTATTGTCAAGATCTTTGCATTGTGTTGATGTTGTGCTTCATTTGCAAAGTCAATGACGGTTTGTTGGGTCTCGCTCTTCCTCTTGAAGAAATACACCCAAGTGTATCTTGAGTAGTCATCCACAATCACCAAGCAATACTTCCTACCCCCAAGACTATCGAAGGATGGATGCCCAAAGAGATCCAAGTGAAGGAGTTCCAAAGGCCTCTTTGAGTAAATGATAGTCGTGGGAGGGTGAGCCTTCTCATGTAGCTTTCCTTCGATACAAGCACTGCAAGCATGATCTTTAGCAAAACTAACATTCGTTAGTCCACGGACATGGTCCCCCTTGAGAAAACTTTGCATAGATCTCATATTGACATGGGCTAAACGGCGATGCCAAAGCCATCCCACATCAACTTTAGCCATTAGGCATGTTGCGGTCTTAGTGGGTCGCTCCGAAAAGTTAATCACATATAGACCGTTCTCGACATGCCCAACAAAGGCTACTTTAAGAGTCTTCCTCCACAAGAGGGCCACGGTATCGATATCAAAGAAAGTGGAAAAGCCCATGATTGCAAGTTGACGAACGGAAAGTAAATTTTATGCAAGGGACTCAACAAGCATGACCTTCTCGATTGTGAGATCATGAGAAATGACTACCTTGCCAAGTCCCAATACCTTAGAAGATGAGGCGTCACCCCACTCGACACTGGTGGGCATAGATGGAATCTTGTGCACATCCACCACCAAGTCCTTGCTTCCGGTCATATTGTAGCTCCGCTATCGAGCAACCATGATCCCCCACCGGAAGCAAACACCTACAAGAGATCAATGCTTGGTTTTAGGTACCCATTTCGTAATGGGTCCTTTGATGTTAGTAACAAGGGTCTTTGGAACCCAAATAGACCATTCAATGTACTCATGAGGGGAACCAACAAATTTGGCATAGACATGCCCATCACTAGCTCGACATAACATATAAGAAGGATTAAAGTCGCCGGCTTTGATGGGAGGAGTCGAATTGCCCTTTTTGACACAGCACCCTTTGCATTGTTCTTCTTCTCCTTGGAAGCACTCTCTCCCTCCTTCACAAAGGTTTGCATGAGAAGAGGAGGTCGTTTGGTCTTGTCATTCTTCTTCTTGTTCTTGGACTCGGGCACGTACCCAATCCCTTCCTTAGCCACAACTCCCTTTTGGTTGGTCAAGAGGTCGTTGAGGTTCTTCTTGCCTTGTATGCAAGACGCAAGACCCTTCTCAAGTTGCACCTTTAGCTTAGCGTTCTCCTCAACAAGATGCACCTGCTCACAACACGGGTTAGTAGCATTTGCATTATCAATTAACATCATACGAGGAAAAGTGGCTTTTTCCTTGGTTAGCTTTACTTGAAGTTGATCATGAGACTCTTTGAGGCTAGCATGAGCACCCTTCAAGACCTTGTGAGGCTTGTCAAGTAGATCAAACTCCTCTTTGAGTCTAGCAAGATCAACCTCAAGTTCGGCCTTCTTGGATTTTAGCACACGAGAAACAATGAGAACATGATCAAAATCTTTCTTTAACTTAGCATGATCAATGTTGTGTGACTCCTCAAGAGCCAAACGAAGACCATGCTCTTCCTCAAGAGCATTGGAAAGATCCGAGATCTCATCGGCATAGTCACGACTATGCCCTTCCATCTTAGAGATGGTATCTTCATGAGCCTCGATCATGTCATTGGCTTCACCAAGTTGTTCCAAGAGAGCAACAAAGTGCTTCTTGGATTTACCCTTAAGTTTGCCCATAAAGGCATCAAACTCATTCACCTCCACATTAGCTCCCTCATGTTCATCAATGCTATCCGTCTAAGAAGGATGCTTAATGATAGTAGTTTTGATGTTGGAGGTTACCTTGTTGGTGGCTTTAGCCATGAGGCACTTGGCGGTGATGCTCTCATTGGGTAAGTCGAAGAGAGACACCCGTGGAGTCGTCGCAATGGCAACAGAGGCCATGTCAACCGACTCACCATCTTCATCATCGTCATCATCCTCATTGTACTCTTCTTGTACTAGCAATGCCTTGGGGGGAGTCTGCTTGGTGAAGTTGCTCTTGTTGGGGAACAACTTGGCCTTGTCCTTTCGGATGAGCTTGCCACCATTGTCTTCCCTCTTCTCATACGGGCACTCCGCAACAAAATGACTCACATTGCCACAATTGTAGCAAGTCCTTACACGTTGCTTGCTCTTCGTTCCACTTGATTGTTTTTGTTAAAGTTTGGCCTTGAGTTTTTCTTGCTCCAAAATGGCCTTGAAGCAAGTGACATGTGTTCATGATATGCATACTTAGTATCTTCGGGGTTGCTCTCCTCTTCTTCCTCTTCCTCTTCTTCAACGCAGAGCTTGGCCTTCAATGCAAGGTTGGGCTTCTTTGCCCTTTGAGAACGAAGCACCGCATTGTCGGCGGTCTTGTCCAAAATGTTCATGGCCACAAACTCATCCAACACTTCGCTTGAGGTCAAAGTGTGGCAGTCCGGCCTTTGACGAATGACGGAGGACATGGCCTTGTGGTAGGGCATCATTGCCTTGAGGAATTTGCGCTTGATCCAATTGTCATCCGTGTCCTTGCTCCCGTGATCTCGGAGTGAGACCGCGAGTTTGGTTACTCTCCGATAAAGCTCACGAGGTTCTTCATCTTCTTTCATTGCAAACTCATCGGCCTCATCTTGCACCACTTCATAGTTGGAGCGTTGAATGCTTGCGCTTCCCCGATAGAGTGAGACAACACAAAGCCATGCGTCTTTGGCCAAGGCGAAGGGCCGAAGATGAGGTAGATCTTCGGGTGGAATTGCATCTTGAATGATGAAGAGAGCATTCTCATTGAATTGATTATCCGTGGCTTCTCGAGGAGTGAAGTTGCTTGGATCATGCGGATAGAAACCTTCTTCAATGATTCTCCAAATATTAGTGTTCACATGATTCAAAAGATGTTTAAAGCGGTAAACCCAAGAATCAAAGTCCTCATTTTTCACAATCTTAGGGGGAGGACCGGCATGATTCAAATGAGTGGAAGGAACCGGTCCACCATAAACAAGTGGTGGTTCCACATGAGCAAAGATGCTGGTGCCATTCTTACCACTAGAAGAAGGAGCCTTTTCGCTACTAGCTTCCCCCTTATCGAAGGTAGCATCCGTCACCTTGTCGGTGGGATTACCCACTTTCAACGGTGCGGTGGATAGTTTAAGCCCTTCAAGGAATTTAGTAAACATGCTTTCAACCTCGGTCGTCATGGAGGTTTTCAATGTCTCCAAGGCCACATTGAACTCCTCACGAGAGACCGAGGTTCCCCCATCGCCCGTAGACGAGACCGGATTCACACCGGAGTGTTCCTCCACACCATCTACGGTATCAACCATACTCTTTGGACGGTAAAGTCCTTAATAAAGATACGAGGCTCTGATACCAATTGAAAGGATCAATATAGTTGACTAGAGGGGGGTGAATAGGCAACTAACAATTTTTAGCTTTTCTTTACCAAATTAAACTTTGCAAGAAAGTAGGTTGTCTAGATGTGCAAATAGGTGAGCAACCTATATGATGCAACACATACAAGCACACAAGCAAGCAAGGAAAGTAACACAAGTAAGCTTGCAAAAGTAAAGGGACGAGAAGACCAAGAGTGGAGCCGGTGAAGACGAGGATTTTTTACCAGAGTTCCTTCCTTTTGAAGGGAAGTACGTCTCTATTGGAGTGGTGTGGAGGCACAATGCTTCCCAAGAAGCCACTAGGACCACCGTATTCTCCTCATGCCCTCACACAACGCGAGATGTCGTGATTCCACTATTGGTGCTCTTGAAGGCGGCGACCGAACCTTTACAAACAAGGTTGGGGCTCTCTCCACAACTTAATTGGAGGCTCCCAACGAAACCACGAAGCTTCACCACAATGGAATATGGCTCCAAGGTGACCTCAACTGTCTAGGGTTCTCAAACACCCAAGAGTAACAAAATCCACACAAGAAAGTATGGAGGAAGCAAATATCCTTTGGTGGAAGTGTAGATCTAGGTCTCCTCCTTCAATCCCTAGCAAATCAACAAGCTTGAGTGGCTAGAGAGAGAGATCGGGCAAGAGAGCTTGAAGTGCGTTAATGGTGGAGTGAGAGAGATCAAAGGTGAGAGTGGTAGGTGGGAGAAGCTCCCTTATATATCAACCCTAGATTCCAGTCGTTACTGCGTTTTTTGCACTGCAGCGCTACAACCGGTCCTCGTCCCAGTACAACCGGGACTCACGGTGTAGATGTTGGGGATATTACCACTAGGCGTAAACCGGCCTACTCGGGCCAGGTTAACTTCATTAGTGGTATAAGCAGAGGAAGGCCCAAGGCCTATAGTCAGTTTAGAATCTGTAGCCGTAAACTGACCTGATGTATAACTTGTATTATAAGTTAGGAATAGAGAGATACCAACCGGGATACGAGTATGAACCGGTTGGGACTCTATGGACCGTCGGGCGTCACCCGTGTATATAATGGGACGACCCGACGGCGGTTCAGGAGGGACAACGACAACTCGAGTCTAGGTGAAGCTTGTTTGCTCCCTAGCCATCGAGTCCACATCAATTCCATCACAACTAGACGTAGGCTTTACCTTCATCGAAGGGGCCGAACTAGTATAAACCCCTCGTGTCTTTGTGTCCGCTTTAACCCCTTCAAGTAAACTCGTAGCGATGGCTCCACGACTAAGTCCTTTCGCTAGGACATCTGCCGTGACAAATCCACGACAGTTGGCGCCCATCGTGCGCGATCGCACGATGGTTTGACGATCTTGGAGGGCAAGCTCAAAGGACTCGAAGGCTATGCTGTGGGCCAGATGACCAAGAGTCGTCGTGGCAAGATCTACATCGACGACGCAGGATGGGGTCCCGAGGCCGATTCGATTGAGTACGGGTACCGGGTCCCCTTTGGTGGCATACACGTCTTCATCGGCAAGATCGGTGAGCCTGGGCCTGAGCCGTACATCTGCACCGACCTCGTCGAGACGGCTCAGCGTGCGAGATCTACCCAGGTTAAACCGGCCATGAAGCGTGCCTTCGTTGGAGTCATCCACGGAGGAGAGCGTGAGGACGAATCAGAACACGGTAGCGAGACCATCGTCTATTCCGGCGACGAATCCTCGATCGGAGAGACCGAATCGCTATACCGGTTGCAAGACGATCAGGTTAGGGGCTGTTCCGATGGCGACAGTATTCCGGACCCCCCAGGCCAGATCAACCGGGTTGTAATATTCATGGCCGGCACCCAGGCGGCGAATTATTCTTCGACTGCCGCAGCAATGCTCTCCAGATCAGCAGCGGCAGCGGCAGCAGGGGCAGGAGGCCTTGTGCGCCCGCCGGTTCAAGTCCTATCCGACCTATTTGATGCACTAGCCGCGCTTATGGCAGAAGCCAATCCGGCAGATCAGGAGGCTCATGATGCAGAGATCGCAAAGGTGAAAGAGCAGATCATGCAAGCCAAAGCGGATCTGGCAGCAGAAAAGGACAGGATGGCTGCAGAGCGGGCCGCTTTGGACGCCCAGGCCTATAAGCTCCTGCTCGACCAGAATGCATCACGGGAGGTCTTGAAACGGAAGCACAGATCACGCCTGCCGTTAGGGTTTGACCCCCGAAATCTCTTTCACACCCCAGGAGCAGGGCCCAGTAATCCGCCGCAGTACCTGGAGGCAAACCGGATTGAAGCACCAGGGCCAGGAGCGACGGTCCAGCCCCGCCTAATGGAGCCCCCTCAACAGAACATTGTGGCCCCTCTGTTGGTCCCGACACCCCCGGGTCATTATTCGAATCCTATGGACAACCTTGTTGCGGCCGCTGCACGGTTAGAGGCCATCCCAGTCGAAGGGGATTCTCCGCAAGCGATAGAGACGCGCCGGGTTAAGGAGCTTCTCCGGACTGCGCTGATTCAGCAGGAAGCATATTCGTACAGCCGTGATCGGATCCACTCTACACCCCATCCAAGCCAGAGTTATAGCAGGCGCTTGAATGAACCCACCATATCGAGCAATGCGCGAGGCCGTGAAGCAGCCCGTGGTGATAGCCCGGCAGGCGGTGTCCGTGATGCGCAGGATGTGGTGGACCGGGCCCGAGCACAAAGGGGGGCCGAGTTAGCAGCACAGGATAATGCGGGTCAACTTACACCGGTTCGTTCTACTACCTTCGCCGGACAAGGAGTCACATCCGCTTTGGGAGTGCCTTGCTTAATCCCTGCTTTACGTAATGTGCGTCTGCCCAAAGATTTCAAGGGTCCACGCAAGGTGCCAAATTACACCGCGGATTTATCCCCTGAAGCATGGGTAGAGAGTTATGAGATGGCCATGGAAATGCTGGACGTGGATGAGGCCGCATGTGCAAAATACTTCACCATGAAGCTTGAGGGCACGGCTCGTACTTGGTTAAAGAGCCTACCACCCAATTCTATCAGCTCATGGGCCCAGTTGCGGGCCCGGTTTATACAGAATTTTAAGGATACATGTAAGCAGCCCAAGTCCATAGTAGACCTGGCGGCTTGTGTCCAGGAGGAAGGAGAATCAACGACCCGTTGGGTGCGCCGCGTTTCGGAAATTTTGCACTCATCTGACAGGATTAATGCTGACTCTGCGATCTTAACTCTGGAAGGCAACTGCCAGTTTGAGCCTCTAAAATTGAAGTTGGGACGCATGAAGCGGTTCTGTAATGACATAAGAACCCTCATGGCCGCTTTAGTGAAGTATGCCGATTCAGACAGTACCAAGGATCCCGAGCCTGATGATGATGAAGCAGGGAAGGGAAATAAGAATAGCAACTCCAAACAGCAGCAGTACAAACCGATGGGTCATGGAAACGGAGGCAAACGCAAGGCGGATAGCAGTATGGATTTTGTGGCCAACACTAATGCACAAGACAGGGGGCAGCGGCGCAGAGGTAAAGCGGCGAATCGTAATGGGGCTCCCAATCCTAACGCAAGCCGTTTGAATTATTTGTTGAATCAGCCTTGCCCAAAGCACGGGACGAAGGAGTCGCCGGCTAACCATCTTTGGAAAGATTGTTATATCATGCAGGAGTTCAAAAACTCTAATGCCTTCCGGTATGATCACGGATCAGGTGGCGGTTTAGGATCCGGTTTCCACGGGCCGGATCACGATGGAGCTTCCGGTTCAGGTCGCAATCAGGGCGGTCACAATCACCAGAATAATCAGAACAGCCAGCAGCAGCAGCAGCAGCAGTCGGGTTATCAGAGCCAGCCAAAACAGTTGAACAATGGGCAATATCATGTTTTCACAACTAGTTTGGATAAACGCGACCGAAAACTCCACAAGCGAGCGGTGAATTCTGTTGAACCGGCCTTACCATGTTACTTGCACTGGTCGGAGCAGCCTATCGTGTGGAGCAGAGAGGATCACCCGCCCCGGGTTGATAATCCGGGCCAGCTAGCATTAGTGGTAGACCCTCAGGTGGGGGGTTATAAATTCACCAAGGTACTCATGGATGGAGGAAGCAGTATTAACATACTGTACTATGAGACATTCCGCCGCATGGGTTTAACAGACAAAGATCTCAGACCGTCGAATACGGTGTTCCATGGTGTGGTGCCTGGCAAATCTGCATATCCTGTTGGTAAGATAGCCCTGGATGTGGCTTTTGGGGACGAGCACGACTCCCGGTCGAAAAAATTAACATTTGAGGTGGTGAAGATCTGGAGCCCGTATCATGCCTTGTTTGGCCGGCCGGCTTACGCCAAATTCATGGCGCGGCCTTGTTATATCTACTTGCAGCTCAAGATGCCGGGTTACAAGGGGACAATAACGGTTCATGGGAGCCGTAGGGTCGCTTTGGAATGTGAGGAAGGTGATGCAGCTTATGCAGAGTCGGTCTGTGCCACGGAGGAGTTGAAGTATTATAAGGACAATGTCGATCCGGCGGATATGACTCCTTTGAAGAAGCCAACTACAGAGCATGATTCAGATCTGAAGTTCAAATCGGCAGCTAAGACCAAGCTTGTTGACTTCGTGCCTGGCGATTCATCCAAGCAGTTCACTGTCAGTATTAATTTGGATCCCAAATAGGAAAGAGCGCTCATCGAGTTCATCTGTGAGAATCGGGACATCTTCGCATGGAAGCCATCCGACATGCCAGGTGTACCAAGGGAACTCGCTGAGCACACTCTTAATGTGGATCCTAAGTATAAACCGGTGAAGCAATTCCTCCGCCGGTTTAACGAAGAAAGGCGAAAGGCCATTGGAGAGGAAGTGGCCAGGCTTTTGGCAGCTGGCTTTATCATTGAGGTATTCCATCCAGAGTGGCTTGCTAATCCGGTGCTGGTTCTTAAGAAAAATGGCACTTGGAGTATGTGTGTGGATTACACAGATCTTAACAGGGCCTGTCCAGCGGATCCTTTTGCCCTCCCCCGCATTGACCAGATCATTGATGCCACGGCAGGTTGTGAGCGTTTGAGTTTTTTGGATGCATACTCCAGATATCATCAGATCAAAATGGCGGTTAAAGACCAGGAGAAAACAGCATTTATTACTCCCTTTGGAGCCTTCTGCTATGTGTCTATGCCCTTCGGACTCAAGAGTGCCCAAGCCACCTACCAACGGTGTGTACAGAATTGCCTGCATAAACAGATCGGCTGCAATGTGCATGTCTATGTGGATGATATTGTAGTAAAGTCAAGGCGGAAGGAGACACTGGTGGATGATTTGAAGGAAACCTTTGACAACTTGCGGGTTTACAAGATGATGCTTAATCCGGCCAAGTGTGTCTTTGGTGTTCCGGCAGGCAAGTTACTGGGTTTCCTGGTGTCTAATAGAGGAATTGAGGCTAATCCGGAGAAGATTACAGCTATCACCTCCTTGGCTAAACCGAAGTGCATCAATGATGTTCAGCGTTTGGCGGGCCGAATCGCCGCACTAAGCCGGTTTATCAGCCGCCTCGGAGAGAAGGCCATTCCTTTGTACCAAATGCTGAGGAAGACAGACCATTTCATTTGGAGTCCGGCTGCTGATGAAGCATTTGAGGACCTGAAGCGGCAGTTAGCCAATCCGCCTGTTCTTGCAGCTCCGGTCGACAAGGAGCCACTGTTATTATACGTAGCGGCCAATGCTCGGGCAGTTAGCGTGGCTATTGTGGTGGAACGCAAAGAGGCAGGCAAGGAATATCCGGTTCAGTGGCCGGTTTATTATATCAGCGAGGTGCTTATTGAATCCAAGCAAAGGTATCCGCATTGGCAGAAGCTGGTCTATGGTGTTTTTATGGCCAGTCGGAAGTTGAAGCAGTATTTTCAAGGGCACCCCATCACGGTGGTCAGTTCAGCTCCCTTAGGTGATATTATACAGAACCGGGAGGCGACTGGCCGGATTGCCAAGTGGGCTATAGAGCTTGGGCCACACGGACTGAAGTATGTGCCTTGGACGGCAGTGAAGTCTCAAGCACTTGTTGATTTCATCAATGACTGGACGGAGTTACAAGAACCAGAGGAGAAGCCGGATCACACATATTGGACTATTCATTTTGACGGATCCAAGCAATTGGAAGGCTCGGGGGCTGGAGTCGTATTAACTTCCCCACGAGGTGATAAGTTTTGTTATGTTCTCCGCTTAATGTTCCCTTGTACTAATAATGCAGCTGAGTACGAAGCCTTGCTCCATGGTCTGCGGATGGCTAAAGAGATGAATTTAAGCCGGGTTAAGTGCTTTGGTGACTTGGACCTAGTGGCTCAACAGATGTCTGGCACTTGGGATTCTAAGGACCCGCTCATGGCTGCATATCGTTGGGAAGTGGATAATATTGCAGGTTGTTTCAAGGGTTATCAAGTGGATCATGTGGACCGTCGAAAGAATGAAGCGGTGGATGCTTTAAGCCGGTTGGGCTCTCAGCGTAAACCGGTCCCGCCTAACGTCTTTTTGGACGTGTTGCACAACCCGTCAGTCAAGCTCCCAGGTGAAGCGGATTTGGCTATTCCTGATCCGGAGGCTCAATTGGTGGCAGCCCTGCATGTTATTCCGGATTGGACAGTTCCTTATCTTGCGTACATGAACCGGGGGGAGTTACCAGAGGATGAGATTCTAGCCAGGCAGATAGTCCGGCGATCCAAGTCTATGACGATTGTCAATGGTGAATTACATCATTGCAGTGTATCAGGGGCGTTTCAACGTTATGTTTCTCCTGAGGAAGGCTGTGAAATCTTAAGAGAAATCCATGAAGGGGATTGTGGACACCACGCCGGTTCAAAATCTCTGGTGTCAAAGGCGTTTCGTCACGAGTTCTACTGGTTGACAGCACATGCTGACGTGGAGGACTTGGTTAAACGGTGTGATGGATGTCAGAAATTTTCAAGGCGTGCTCATGTGCCGGCTCAAGAATTGAGGATGATCCCAATAACATGGCCGTTTGCAACTTGGGGGCTGGATATGGTTAGACCTTTTAAAAGATCCAAGGATAAGAAAACCCACCTTTTGGTAGCAGTTGATAAATTTACCAAGTGGGTTGAAGCGGAGCCTGTCAGCAAGTGCGATGCAGCAACAGCGGTGCAGTTCATCAAAAGGATAATTTTCCGGTTTGGCTTTCCGCACAGTATCATTACTGGCAATGGTACCAATTTATCCAAGGGGGCTATGAAGGAGTTCTGTAAGCGTGAGCACATCCGACTTGACGTGTCATCGGTAGCGCACCCCCAGTCCAATGGACAGGCCGAACGAGCTAATCAAGAGATCTTGCGAGGCATCAGACCCCGGCTTATGGTCCCATTGCAAAGGACGCCGGGATGTTGGGTTGAAGAGCTACCATCTGTGCTCTAGAGTATCAATACTACACCAAACTGGTCCACAGGTTACACACCATTTTTTATGGTCTATGGAGCAGAGGCAGTTCTCCCTAGTGATATCCGGCACGATTCGCCTCGTGTGGCGGCTTATGTTGAAGCGGGCAATGAGACAGCACGGCAAGACGCTTTGGACCTATTGGACGAAGCACGTGATCTGGCGGCTGCCCGTTCGGCGATTTACCAACAAGATCTTCGTCGCTATCACAGTCGCCGGGTTAGAACCAGAACTTTTCAAGAAGGAGATTTGGTGCTTCGACTAACCCAGGACCAGACAGATATGCACAAATTATCCCCACCTTGGGAAGGACCGTTCGTGGTCAGCAAGAATCTGCACAACGGGTCGTATTATCTGATTGATATTCGAGAGCATCAAGACTCACGTACATCAGGGGAGGAGACCAACAGGCCGTGGAATATAGCTCATCTTCGGCCTTACTATACTTGAGCCATCGGCTCTATCTATGTACATATCATGACAATGTATATATTATCTTTGATATATCAAACCGGAGCCTCAGCTAAAGCGGGGTCTCTGTCTTTCTCATCATGCGAGGTTACACGGAGTGGTTCTGTTTAAAGCGGCCTCCGGTTTACCCCTTGACATTTGTTTTTTATATATCACTGGGGGCCTTGGTCGTGTCCGAACCAACGCGACACCCTTTGATAGGCGACAGCCACCAGATCATTTGGGGACATGGTCAAGTCTGAACCAGTCACGCCTCTTGGTCGGCCTAAGGCCACAAAATCACTTGGGGGCATGGTCGAACCCGAACCATTGCCACGCCTCTTGATCTGGCATATATGCCACGAATCATTTGGGGACCTGGCTGACTTGAATCATTGTCACTCCTATTGGGGGCCTTGATCCTGTCCGACCATGGTAATACCATCTGATCAGCTCAGTATAGCATATTTTTGCAAACGGTTTTTATCATTGCCTTTGCTTCCATGTTATTTTCATGGTTTGTTTATTATTTGCTTTTGTCGGATTTCTTTTATGTCGACAAACACCTGTTTTCCGATTCAGCCGATGGATTTGATTCCCCTTTAATCCGGAGGAGTATGCCCGGTTTACCTTTCTCCTGTTAACATCATGGAGTAACAAGGGGGCTCGTATTGATTCAGTACGGTTTATACGGGAGCTATTTTCTCCCACCTTTTTCTTTTGACGGTAATGGTTTATAAAACCGCCGCTTCAGGCTTGGCTAAGCCAGCTTCATATCCAAACATGGCAGGTATTTATGTATCATATATTTGTTATATTACTGATACACATATCAGGATCATAAACCGGCTAGCGGTATAACCGCCACCGAAGTTCAAATTTTTCTGATTGCAGGAAATATGAATTGGAGTTCTCCAAACGAAAGCTTCAATACTTATGTACGAAGGCATATTCCGGTTAGAAGCATTAACTATCCTATTACAAGGTAGCACGGTACCTAAATAAGATCATTGTTCTTTTCGGAAGATGTCACAAACAGCTCTCCAAACCGGCTTCTGGTTCAAGCCTGCTCCTCATCCTCCGCCGTTTCAGCTTCCTCGTCTCTACCCATTGGCTGGAAATCAACAGTGGTCCAGTCGATTCCCATTAAATCTTGGAAAACAGCCTCTTCATGGATCAGGGAAGACGGTTCAATATCAGGAGCATAAGTGTGCTTACGGATTGGAGGGATCAGATTCTCCGCTTCAACAGTTGGGGCAGGAACTCGCTTGTTTTGCTCGTTATATTGCGCTTGATAATACGTCAAATCTGCCTCTTCAGCTAGCTGGCAAGCCAGAGGGCGCACTGCACGGTTTATTGCCCTTAAATCCTCTTCGTTGAATTCAGAGCCATCTTCTTTCAGGCTGGGATAGCCTTGAGCTGCTTCCACAGGATCAAAATCTGGCACCCATGCCTTTGCCCGGATTAAGGCATTGATGGCTCCGGTTCGGGCAGCGGATTTTTTCAGCTCCTCAATCCGGGCTGGAAGCATTGACAACTTGCTAAGAGTGTCCTGGATTAAAGAGGGCGGCGGATTGTTGTGAGAAGTTGTGGTGACGATCCGTTGGGCTCCGGTATACAATTGTTCCACCAAGGTGTAGGCAGCTTTCAATTTCTTCCGCACATCATTTCCTAAGTGCCCAATACGTGTGCCTACAACAAGATTGGAATGGTCTCAAACCGGATTTACGCTACAGCAGGTTCAAATTATCACAGAAGTTACAAGGAGCTTACCAAAGATTGCAGCAGTCATGGAGTGTATTTGCCGCTGTACGGCCGTCAGTTCATCCACCACTGGTTTAAGGGCAGCTTTAGCATTTTCTGCTCTTTTGGTTAAACCGGCCTTCTCAGTGGCCCAGTCAGCCCGCTCTTTCTTGAAGCCTTCTTTCAGCCGTTCAGCAGTGCTCAAAGCGCTGGTTAATTCTTGCTTTGCCTTATCTGTTTCAGCCTGCTGGGTTTTCAAGGCCTCCTGCAAATCGGCAACTCGGTCCTCTTTGATTTTCACCTCAGCCTGCACACAGACATCGTTTAAGCTTTGCATAGGCGATCCAAGGAGTTGAAGTATCAACCACATAACAAAGTTATATGCCTGACACTTGGGGGCTAATGCACCTTGAATTTTTGTATATTACTCGATTACAAAGTCCCAAGCTCAATACAAGTATTCAACTTGGCACTTGGGGGCTAATGGCTATTTGATCAAGTTATGTTCTACGGACAGTTCTCTATTGGAGCCCCGGTTTACTTATGCTAAGTTAGACCGGTTCTTGCGGGCTATACCGATTGGTTTCAAGAATGTTCAGGATCAAGTCCCGATTTGACCAACGTTACAAACCAGCCCTTGGGGGCTGGAAGGATGGAGGTAATGGCAGCAAGGAAAGAAGTAAGTTACCTCAAATTTATCCCTCATCATTTTGACCAGGCCAGCTTCACAGTCACGGCTAGTGTAAAGCCGGTTTAAATAGCCGGAGTGAAGATCTTGGGCACTCAGAGCAGCATATGTCTCTAGTTCAACATCCCATTTTCCTTTGTTAAAAGCGGAAAAGTCCTCTTTGATGGTATGCTTGGTAAGGGTGACGGGATTCCCGGGTTTAGAGCGGCCCACACCGGTAATCACAACATCATCATCTTTGGACTCGCTAGTTTGTGTTGGTGCGGCCGTTTGGTCAGCAGGAGTGCAGGATTTCTCAATCTGGATGGAGTTGGCAGGCGGATCAGCAGAGGCTGGAGTATTAACAAGCCCTTCTTCGGGAATAACGTCGTCTTGCAAAGGAGGATCATTGGGGATATCTTCAGAAGTAAACATTTCACGATCCGGCGCTTGGTCATGTTCTGGGGCCACATCTTCTTCAGCCGCTTTATCCAGGCGGGCCTTCTTGCTTGGTTTCGGTTTAGCCCTGAAAGAAAAACAAAAAGTCAAGGAAAAGCATAAGCCATTATGCGGTATACTGGAAGCATATGTTCAGTTTAACTTACCCAGCAACTGTTTTCAAAGGTGGTAACTGAGTGGCCGACGATTCACCAGACGATGAATGAGAAGTGACCTGATAATCGGAGTCGGATGGATTAAGAGGTTGACAGAAGAAACCCGCTTTAGGATTTAAATCAATAAAAAGGTCGGAGACCTCGGAGCGGCATTTTCGAACCGGACTGTTCGGTAAACCGGCAGAGGTAACTACCTGGCCACTGTGCCGGGTTATGCGGCGAGCTTCGTGTTGCTGGGTCTTCATAAGAAATTGGGAATCCAGACAAGCAAGAGGATGAGAAAATTTAACTTTCCGGTTTGCCCGGCGAAATTTTGGCAAAGGCAAGATTTCTAAATCGGAAGAGAGAATGGTTACCTCAACAAATCCCGCATTGCTGGCTTCAGCGTCATCCTGACAAGCATCATCATCAATAAGGCGTGTAAAAAGCAAGCCAAGTGAATCAAGTTCTACCTCAAGATCCGGAGTACCCACATCATCATCAATGGCTGGGTCAGATGAAGCGGTGGTTTTTCTCTTACGAGCTGGTTTCTTGATAACCTTGGTCTTGGGCCGGGTTGGCCGTCCTGCCTTCTCCGTTTTATCTTGCGAAAGCTTCTTGCTCCAAAACGGATTATCACTCTGAGTCAGCAATAATTAAAGGTCAGGCAGATAAAGCAGTAACAGGTTCAATAATAGAGAAATTAAAATCTTACCGCTGGCGGCTCGTTGGTGGTGCAGTAAGGAAGCAGACCAGTTTGGGCACAGAGGTGCTCCAGTTCATTTAACATCTTCTTTACAGATTTGGTGACTTCGTCGTCGGAGATTTGAATTTTGATATGTCGGAGTGGGTCATCAATGTTGCCAGTGTATGTGCACATCAAACCGGGGCGCCGGCTTAGAGGCAAAATGCTCCATGATATGCAGCAGCGTGCAAGGTCTATTCCTGTTAAACCATTGGCCATGAAGGCCCGGAGCTTGGACAGTTGAGGAGCATATTTAATTCTCTCCTTGGCGCTTAGCCTTTGTGGAAAAGGGTGAGTGTTGCTGAGCCGTTCCGGACGGAAGCCAGGCAAGGGATTTTCATTATCAGGGGAGGTATCCTTGCAATAAAACCAAGTTGCGTTCCACTCCTTGGGGTGAGTATGGAGTTTGACATGGGGATAGGTGATTTCTTTCCTTTTCTGAATGGCCATACCGCCCAGTTCGGTATTAGGGCCGTCAGTGAATTCAGTACGGCGGTTCAGATGAAAGAGATCTCTAAATAACTCGACTGAAGGCTCCTCTTGAAGGTATGCCTCAGAAAGTACTTGAAAGTGACATAGATTGGTGACGGAGTTGGGGGCAATATCCTGTGAAAGTACTTGAAAGTGACATAGATGAAAGAGATCTCTAAATAACTCGACTGAAGGCTCCTCTTGAAGGTATGCCTCAGAAAGTACTTGAAAGTGACATAGATTGGTGACGGAGTTGGGGGCAATATCCTGTGGACGGAGTTGAAAGTTGGCTAACACATCCCGATAAAATTTAGAGCCGGGCGGTTTGAAGCCCCGGGCCATATGATCTGCGAAGACCACGACCTCTCCTTCCTGGGGCGTAGGAGGACATTCATCTCCAGGAACCCTCCAGTGGATCGTATCTTTACTATCCAAAGCGCCGATCAGGACTAGATCGTCCAACTGTGATTCTGTGACGCGAGGAGGAACCCAGTTGCACTCATACACTTGTTTTGCCATGACGAGATCTACAAGAAATAGGTAATCCAGTTCAAGGACATGCCGGATAAAAAAGGTGTTAATCTAACTACGATAAACCGGCGGCCGTACCTATAAACCGGTTTTCTACAATGCGGCGTCAAATGGATTCTGGCGGTTCAACCAGGGGACTAATGATAGATACCGGTTTAGCAGTTTTTTCTATGGTAAAGTTAAACCGCCTGATCTAGGCGTCGGAAGCAATTGAAGCTATGGATAAGTATGTATGCAGAAACAAGTTTCACAAAATCGAGTTACAGCCGCGGATCTACAGCAAGCTCACAAAACAGGAAATATTTCGAAGGCTAAGGCGGAAACAGAAGTGAACCATTGAGCGGATATGTGCGGGAGATCTATGGGATTAGATGAGAAGTTGCAAGCGGATGCTTAGGGATCGCTACTGAACACAGCAAGAGTTCGCGGATTCATTCAAGATCAGAGAACAGATATGAGCGCGTGATGAACACAACACGAACATGGAACCCTAAGAACGGATCTAGGTTAAGAAGAAGAGAAAGCTTACCGGGAACGGAGAAGATGCGGGAAGGTGCCGCAATACTCTGGTACGTTCAGGTTGATGCAGCGGCCTGAGGCGAGGCAGAGGTCGACGGCGGTGGCGGGGCTCCAAAGCCGGCGACGTGAGGAAGAAGAAGAAGAAGGGACAAAGGGGAAAGGAAAGAAATGACCCTTCGGTCTTATTTATAAGGCAACCAAGCTAGGTCAAGCGCGCGGATCCAGGAGCTGTTATTAAGAGGGCATTATAAATTTCATGATGACGTCATGCCCGTTTACAGTAACCAAAACTGATGACATCATGCCGGTTTACAGCAACCGAAAATGATGACGACATGAAGGTTTACCAATTACCGGAAGATATCCAAGATGCAAGATTTTGTGAAGGATTGACATGAACCGGTTCAAATCAATCTGGGGCCTAATGTTGGGGATATTACCACTAGGCGTAAACCGGCCTACTCGGGCTGGGTTAACTTCATTAGTGGTATAAGCAGAGGAAGGCCCAAGGCCTATAGTCGGTTTAGAATCTGTAGCCGTAAACCGACCTGATGTATAACTTGTATTATAAGTTAGGAATAGAGAGATACCAACCGGGATACGAGTATGAACCGGTTGGGACTCTATGGACCGTCGGGCGTCACCCGTGTATATAATGGGACGACCCGGCGGCGGTTCAGGAGGGACAACGACAACTCGAGTCTAGGCGAAGCTTGTTTGCTCCCTAGCCATCGAGTCCACATCAATTCCATCACAACTAGACGTAGGCTTTACCTTCATCGAAGGGGCCGAACTAGTATAAACCCCTCGTGTCTTTGTGTCCGCTTTAACCCCTTCAAGTAAACTCGTAGCGATGGCTCCACGACTAAGTCCTTTCGCTAGGACATCTGCCGTGACAAATCCACGACAATGTATCTACAGAACCCTACCAAGCGGTACAACCGGACCTGCGGGCGGTAGTACCGGCTAAGAAAAATAACCGGACTAACCGCCTAGCCACCGCACAACCACCGCATCAAAACAGGAGCTTGACCGGTACTGGGGCGGTGCCTGGCCAGAACAACCGCATGGCCTTGAGCTCTTGGGCGGCTAAGTTCTGAGCGGAAGAACCGCTCGGACCACCGGTGGTACCGGTCATCGAGGAACGACCGGACCAACCGGTCCACTACCGCCCAAGAACCGCATCAAAACAGAAGCGCGAGCGGTACTTGAGCGGTGCATGGACGGAACCACCGCCCTAGCTTTTGCAGAGCATGGTGGTGGTGGTACCACCACCCGGAGGCAGCAGTACAACCGCTCGAGCAAAGCTGATGAGCAACAAGACCCAGCGGTACAACCGCTCCAGAGAGCGGTACAACCGCTAGGCAGAAACAGTGAGCAGGAATAGATAGGGGAAGAGACAAGGAAAACTCTCTCTCACACACACCTGAGAAAGACAAAGGAGGGGTGATGAAGGTGTACGTGAAAAGATTCCCCCAGTTCTTTCTAATGAGGATTCCCTCTTGATAGTACGGGTTCCCTACGACCAAAGAGATAAAAAGCATAGGGGACTCTGTCTTTGATCTTTTCCTACAAGAGAGAATAGCTTTCCGATGTGGGCCTAAGCATCAAGAACCTGAAACATTTAGCACGGGATTAGACCAACAAAGGGTTTTCATCATCATCCAAAACATAAAGTAGGGAAATGCCCTTTCAGCTGACCTACATGACTGCAGCGTATCATGTTGCAGAGTTTTCAGACGAAGAGTAAGGTGCGATAGGTCATTATCATGCACTCAGTTTTGCCGTGGAGTTGGATGTACTCATTTATCTTCAAAGCTTCCACAGTTATCTTATTTAGATGGCCTTCAGCCGTATTATTGTAATAAGTACTCTTTTGAGACACTGTTGGGGAACGCAGTAATTTGAAAAGAAAAAAATATGCACACGCAAGAGCTATCATGGTGATGCATAGCAACAAGAGGGGAAGAGTGTTGTCCACGTACCCTCGTAGACCGTAAGCAGAAGTGTTATGACAACACGGTTGATGTAGTCGAACGCCTTCACAATCCGACCGATCCTAGCACCGAAAGGACGGCACCTCCGCGATCTGCACACGTTCAGCTCGGCGACGTCCCATGAACTCTTGATCCAGCTGAGTGTAGAGGGAGAGCTTCATCAGCACGACGGCGTGATGATGGTGATGAAGCTACCAGCGCAGGGCTTCGCCTAAGCACTACGATGATATGACTGAGGTGGATTATGGTGGAGGGGGCACCGCACACGGCTAAGGGATCAATGATCAACTTGTGTGATCTAGGGTGCCCCTGCCCCCGTATATAAAGGAGCAAGGGGTGAGGCCGATCGGCCCTTGGGGCGTGCCAAGGAGGGGAGGAGTCATCCTCCTAGTAGGAGTAGGACTCCCCCTTTCCTAGTCCAACTAGGAGGAGGAAGGGGGAAGGAAGGAGAGGGGGAAAGGGAAGGAAAGAGGGGGCACCGCCCCCTCCTTGTCAATTTGGACTCCCAAGGGGGGGGCCAGTCCTAAGGCTCCTTCCTCTCTCTCTCTCTCTCTCTCTCGCAAGGCCCATGTTGGCCCATTAGATCCCCTGGGGTTCCGATAACGCCCCGGCACTCCGGTAATTATCCGGTGACCCCCGGAACTCATTCGGTGTCCGAATATAGTCATCCAATATATCAATCTTTATGTCTCAACCATTTTGAGACTCATCGTCATGTCCGTGATCTCATCCGGGACTCCGAACAACCTTCGGTACATCAAATCACATAACTCATAATACAGATCGTCATTGAACGTTAAGCGTGCGGACCCTACGGGTTCGAGAACTATGTATACATGACCGAGACACATCTCCGGTCAATAACCAATAGCGGAACTTGGATGCTCGTATTGGTTCCTACATATTCTATGAAGATCTTCATCGGTCAAACCGCATAACAACATACGTTGTTCCCTTTGTCATCGGTATGTTACTTGCCCAACATTCGATCGTCGATATCATCATACCTAGTTCAATCTCGTCACCGGCAAGTCTCTTTACTCGTTTTGTAATGCACCATCGTGTGACTAACTCATTAGTCACATTGCTTGCTGAAACGTCTCCAACGTATCTATAATTTTTGATTGCTCCATGCTATTATATTATCTGTTTTGGATGTTAATGGGCTTTATTTTACACTTTCATATCATTTTTGGGACTAACATATTAACCGGAGGCCTAGCCCAAATTGCTATTTTTTTGCCTATTTCAGTGTTTCGCAGAAAAGGAATATCAACCGAAGTCCAAATGGAATGAAACCTTCGGGAACGTGATTTTCTCAACAAACGTGATCCAGGAGACTTGGAGTGGGCGTTAATAAACAATCGAGGAGGCCACGAGGCAGGGGGCGCGCCTACCCCCCTAGGCGCGCCCTCCACCCTCGTGGGCCCCTCATTGCTCCACCGACCTACTTATTCCTCCTATATAAGTCCATGTACCCCGCAAACATCCAGGAGCACCACGAAAACCTAATTCCACGGCCGCAACCTTCTGTACCCGAGAGATCCCATCTTGGGGCCTTTTTCGGAGCTCTGCCGGAGGGGGCATTGATCATGGAGGGTCTCTACATCAACTTCATGGCCTCTCCGGTGATGTGTGAGTAGTTTACTTCAGACCTTCGGGTCCATAGCTAGTAGCTAGATGGCTTCTTCTCTCTCTTTCGATCTCAATACAAAGTTCTCCTCGATTCTCTTGGAGATCTATTCGATGTAATCTTCTTTTGCGGTGTGTTTGTCGAGATCTGATGAATTGTGGGTTTATGATCCAGATTATCTATGAACAATATTTGATTCTTCTCTGAATTCTTTTATGTATGATTTGTTTATGTTTGCAAGTCTCTTCAAATTATCAGTTTGGTTTGGCCTACTAGATTGATCTTTCTTGCAATGGTAGAAGTGCTTAGCTTTGGGTTCAATCTTGCGGTGCTCGATCCCAGTGACAGTAGGGGAAATGACACGTATTGTATTGTTGCCATCGAGGATAAAAAGATGGGGTTTATATCATATTGCATGAGTTTATCCCTCTACATCATGTCATCTTGCTTAAGGCGTTACTCAGTTCTTATGAACTTAATACTCTAGATGCATGCTGGATAGCGGTCGATGTGTGGAGGAGTAGTAGTAGTAGATGCGGAATCGTTTTGGTCTACTTGTCTCGGACATGATGCCTATATACATAATCATGCCTAGATATTCTCATAATTATTCGCTTTTCTATCAATTGCTCGACTGTAATTTGTTTACCCACCGTAATACTTATGCTATCTTGAGAGAAGCCACTAGTGAAACCTATGGCCCCAGGGTCTATTCTCCATCATACAAGTTTCCCATCTACTTTATTTTGCTATCTTTTACTTTCAATCTATATCATAAAAATACCAAAAATATTTATCTTATTATTATCATCTCTATCAGATCTCACTCTTGCAAGTGGCCGTGAAGGGATTGACAACCCCTTTATCGCATTGGTTGCGAGGTTCTTATTTGTTTGTGTAGGTACGAGGTGACTCGCGCGTGGTCTCCTACTGGATTGATACCTTGGTTCTCAAAAACTGAGGGAAATACTTATGCTGCTTTACTGCATCACCCTTTCCTCTTCAATGGAAAACCAACGCAGTGCTCAAGAGGTAGAAAGAAGGATTTCTGGCGCCATTGCCGGGGAGATCTACGCCAAGTCAAGACATACCAAGTACCCATCACAACTCTTATCCTCTGCAATACATTATTTGCCATTTGCCTCTCGTTTTCCTCTCCCCCACTTCACCCTTGCCGTTTTATTCGCCCTCTTTTCCTCCCACCCTCTTTTTCCGTTCCCCTTCTCTGTTTCTATTTGCCTTTTTGCCTGTTTCTTGTTTGCTTGTGTGCTGGATTGCTTGCTTGTCATGATGGCTCAAGATAATACTAAATTGTGTGATTTTGCCAATACCAACAATAATGATTTTATGAGCACTCCGATTGCTCCTCTTACCGATACTGAACCTTGTGAAATTAATACTGCTTTGCTGAATCTTGTCATGAAAGATCCGTTTTCTGGCCTTCCTAGTGAAGATGCCGCTACCCATCTAAACACTTTGTTGATTTGTGTGATATGCAAAATAAGAAAGATGTGGGTAATGATATTGTTAAGTTTAAGCTATTTTCGTTTTCGCTTAGAGATCGTGCTAAAGCTTGGTTTTCGTCTTTGCCTAAAAATAGTATTGATTCATGGAATAAGTGCAGAGATGTTTTTATCTCTAAGTATTTTTCCTCCCGCTAAGATCATCTCTCTTAGAAACAATATTATGAATTTTAAGCAACTTGATCATGAACATGTTGCACAAGCTTGGGAGAGGATGAAATTAATGATACATAATTGCCCTACACATGGTTCGAATTTATGGATGATTATACAGAATTTTTATGCTGGATTGAATTTTGCTTCTAGAAATCTTTTAGATTCGGCCGCGGGAGCCACTTCTATGGAAATCACTTTAGGAGAAGCTACCAAACTCCTAGATAATATTATGGTTAATTATTCTCAATGGCACACTGAAAGATCTACTAGTAAAAAAGTGCATGCAATTGAAGAGATTAATGTTTTGAGTGTAAAGATGGATGAACTTATGAAATTGTTTGCTAATAAGAGTGCTCCTACTGATCCTAATGGTATGCCTTTGTCTACTTTGATTGATAATAATAATGAATCTATGGATGTGAATTTTGTTGGTAGGAACAATTTTGGTAATAACGCGTATAGAGGTAATTTTAATTCTAGGCCGTTTCCTAGTAATTCCTCTAATAATTATGGTAATTCCTACAACAATTCTTATGGAAATTATAATAAGATGCCCTCTGATTTTGAATCTAGTATTAAAGAATTTATTACTTCACAAAAGTGTTTCAATGCTTTGATTGAAGAAAAATTGCTTAAGATTGATGAGTTGGCTAGGAACATGGATAGAATTTCTCTTGATGTTGATTCTTTGAAACTTAGATCTATTCCACCTAAGCATGATATCAATGAGTCTCTCAAATCCATGAGAATTTCCATTGATGAGTGCAAAGAAAGAACCGCTAGGATGCGTGCTAAGAAAGATTGCTTTGTGAAAGCGTGTTCTTCTAGTTTTCATGATAATAAAGATGAAGATCTAAAAGTTATAGATGTGTCCCCTATTAAATCTTTGTTTTGGAATATGAATCTTGATAATAATGGACTGGAGATGAGTTAACTTTACTTAGAAGGTGTACCAAAAATTCGGAGTTTTTAGATCTTGATGCTAAAATTGATAAAAGTGGGATTGAAAAGGTTAAAGCTTTAAATAGAAACAAACCCACTATCTTGGATTTCAAGGAATTTAATTATGATAATTGCTCTTTGATAGATTGTATCTCCTTCTTGCAATCCGTGCTAAATTCTCCTCATGCTTATAGTCAAAATAAAGCTTTTACTAAACATATTGTTGATGCTTTGATGCAATCTTATGAAGAAAAACTTGAGTTGGAAGTTTCTATCCCTAGAAAACTTTATGATGAGTGGGAACCTACAATAAAAATTGAAATTAAATGTCATGAGTGTTATGCTTTGTGTCATGTGGGTGCTAGTGTCTCCATGATTCCAAAAACTTTGTGTGATTTGCTAGGTTTCCATGATTTTGATGATTGTTCTTTAAATTTGCATCTTGTGGATTCCACTATTAAGAAACCTATGGGAAGAATTAATGATGTTCTTATTGTTGCAAATAGTAATTATGTGCCCGTAGATTTCATTGTTCTTGATATAGATTGCAATCCTTCATGTCCTATTATTCTTGGTAGACCTTTCCTTAGAACGATTGAAGTAATTATTGATATGAAGGAAGGGAATATGAAATTCCAATTTCCATTAAGGAAAGGCATGGAACACTTCCCTAGAAAGAAAGTTAAATTACCATATGAATCTATTACGAGAGCCACTTATGGATTTCCTACCAAAGATGGCAATACCTAGATCTATCCTTGCTTTTATGCCTAGCTAGGGGCGTTAAACGATAGCGCTTGTTGGGAGGCAACCCAATTTTATTTTTATTCCTTTCCTTTTGCTCCTGTTTAGTAATAAATAATTTATATATCCTCTGTTTTGGTTGTGTTTTTTGTGTTTAATTAGTGTTTGTGCCAAGTAGAACCGTTGGAAGACTTGGGGAAAGTCTTTTTGATCTTCCTGTAAAAACAGAAACTTTAGCGCTCACAAGAATTGCTTCCATTTTTATTTGGAAAGTGATATTTAGTTAATTATTTTTGAAGATGATTAATAGATAAATTCCTCACGTCCAGCAATTTATTTTAGAATTTTTGGGGTTCCAAAAGTTTGCATTAGCTACAGATTACTACAGACTGTTCTGTTTTTGGCAGATTCTGTTTTTCGTGTGGTGTTTGCTTATTTTGATGAATCTATGGCTAGTAAAAGAGTTTATAAACCATGGAGAAGTTGGAATACAGTAGGTTTAACACAAATATAAATCAAGAATGAGTTCATTACAGTACCTTGAAGTGGTGTTTTCTTTTCTTTCGCTAACGGAGCTCACTAGATTTTCTATTTTGAGTTTTGTGTTGTGAAGTTTTCAAGTTTCGGGTAAATATTTGATGGATTATGGAACAAGGAGTGGCAAGAGCCTAAGCTTGGGGATTCCCATGGCACCCCAAGGTAAAATTCAAGGACACCAAAAAGCCTAAGCTTGGGGATGCCCCGGAAGGCATCCCCTCTTTCGTCTTCGTCTATCAGTAACTTTACTTGGAGCTATATTTTTATTCACCACATGATATGTGTTTTTCTTGGAGCGTCTTGTATGATTTGAGTCTTTGCTTTTTAGTTTACCACAATCATCCTTGCTGTACACACCTTTTGCAAGAGACTCACATGATTTGAAATTTATTAGAATACTCTATGTGCTTCACTTATATCTTTTCAGCCATATAGTTTTTGCTCTAGTGCTTCACTTATATCTTTTAGAGCACGACGGTGGTTTTATTTTACATAAATAATTGATCTCTCATGATTCACTTATATTATTTTGAGAGTCCTTTAGAACAACATGGAAATTTGCTTTTAGGAATAATATAAAAACTTTCATATAAGTGCATTGAACACTATGATAAGTTTGATACTTGATAATTGTTTTGAGATATGGAGTTGGTGACATTAGAGTCATGCTAGTTGAGTAGTTGTGAATTTGAGAAATACTTTTGTTGAAGTTTGTGATTCCCGTAGCAAGCACGTATGGTGAACCGTTATGTGATGAAGTCGGAGCATGATTTATTATTGATTGTCTTCCTTATGAGTGGCGGTCGGGGACAAACGATGGTCTTTTCCTACCAATCTATCCCCCTAGGAGCATGCACGTAATACTTTGTTTCGATAACTAATAGATTTTTGCAATAAGTATGTGAGTTCTTTATGACTAATGTTGAGTCCATGGATTATACGCACTCTCACCCTTCCACCATTGCTAGCCTCTCTAGTATTGCGCAACTTTAGCCGGTACCATAAACCCCCATATACCTTCCTAAAAACAGCCACCATACCTACCTATTATGGCATTTCCATAGCCTTTCCGAGATATATTGCCATGCAACTTTCCACCGTTATTATGACATGATTCATCATTGTCATATTGCTTACATGATCATGTAGTTGACATCGTGTTTGTGGCAAAGCCACCGTTCATAATTCTTCATACATGTCACTCATGCATCATTGCACATCCCGGTACACCGCCGGAGGCATTCACATAGAGTCATATTTTGTTCTAAGTATTGAGTTGTATTCTTTAGTTGTAAGTAAATTAAAGTGTGATGATCATCATTATTAGAGCATTGTCCCAGTGAGGAAAGGATGATGGAGACTATGATTCCCCCACAAGTCGGGATGAGACTCCGGACGAAAAATAAAAAAAGGAGAAAAAAAGAAAAGAGGCCGAAAAAAGAAAAAAAAGAAAGAAGGCCCAAATAAAAAAATGAGAGAAAAGGAGAGAAGGGACAATGTTACTATCCTTTTTCCGCACTTGTGCTTCAAAGTAGCACCATGATATTCATGATAGAGAGGCTCCTATGTTATCACTTTTATATACTAGTTGGAATTTTTCATTATAGAACTTGGCTTTTATATTCCAATGATGGGCTTCCTCAAAATTTCCCTAGGTCTTCATGAGCAAGCAAGTTGGATGCACACCCACTTATTTCTTTTGTTGAGGTTCCTACACTTGTAGCTCTAGTGCATCTGTTGCATGGCAATCCCTACTCACTCACGTTGATATCTATTGATGGGCATCTCCATAGCCCGTTGATACGCCTAGTTGATGTGAGACTATCTTCTCCTTTTTTTGTCTTCTCCACAACCACCATTCTATTCCACATATAGTGCTATATCCATGGCTCACGCTCATATATTGCGTGAAGATTGAAAAAGTTTGAGAACATCAAAAGTATGAAACAATTGCTTGGCTTGTCATCGGGGTTGTGCATAATTTAAATATTTTGTGTGGTGAAGATAGAGCATAGCCAGACTATATGATTTTGTAGGGATAACTTTCTTTGGCCATGTTATTTTGAGAAGACATGATTTCTTAGTTAGTATACTTGAAGTATTATTATTATTATGTCAATATTAAACTTTTATCTTGAATCTTTCGGATCTGAACATTCATGCCACAATAAAGAAAAATTACATTGAGAAATATGTTACAAAGCATTCCACATCAAAAATTCTTTTTTATCATTTATCTACTCGAGGACGAGCAGGAATTAAGCTTGCGGATGCTTGATACGTCTCCAATGTATCAATAATTTTTTATTACTCCATGCTATTATATTATCTATTTTGGATGTTAATGTGCTTTATTTTACACTTTTATGTCATTTTTGGGACTAACCTATTAACCGGAGGCCCAACCAAAATTGCTGTTTTTTGCCTATTTCAGTGTTTCGCAGAAAAGGAATATCAAACGAAGTCCAAACGGAATGAAACCTTCGGGAACGTGATTTTCTCAACAAACATGATCCAGGAGACTTGGAGTGGGCGTCAATAAACAATCAAGGAGGCCACGAGGCAGGGGGCATGCCTACCCCCCTGGGCGCGCCCTCCACTCTCGTGGGCCCCTCGTTCCTCCACCGACCTACTTCTTCCTCCTATATAAGTCCACGTACCTCGCAAACATCCAGGAGCACCACAAGAACCTAATTCCACCGCCGCAACCTTCTATACCCGAGAGATCCCATCTTGGGGCCTTTTCCGGAGCTCCGCCAGAGGGGGCATTGATCACGGAGGGCCTCTACATCAACTCCATGGCCTCTCCGGTGATGTGTGAGTAGTTTACTTTAGACCTTCGGGTCCATAGCTAGTAGCTAGATGGCTTCTTCTCTTTCTTTGGATCTCAATACAAAGTTCTCCTCGATTCTCTTGGAGATCTATTCGATGTAATCTTCTTTTGTGGTGTGTTTGTCGAGATCCAATGAATTGTGGGTTTATGATCCAGATTATCTATGAACAATATTTGATTCTTCTCCGAATTATTTTATGTATGATTGGTTTATCTTTGCAAGTCTCTTCGAATTATCAGTTTGGTTTGGCCTACTAGATTGATCTTTCTTGCAATGGGAGAAGTGCTTAGCTTTGGGTTCAATCTTGCGGTGCTCGATCCCAGTGACAGTAGGGGGAACGACACGTATTGTATTGTTGTCATTGAGGATAAAAAGATGGGGTTTATATCATATTGCATGAGTTTATCCCTCTACATCATGTCATCTTGCTTAAGGTGTTACTCTGTTCTTATGAACGTAATACTCTAGATGCAGGCTGGATAGCGGTTGATGTGTGGAGTAATAGTAGTAGATGCAGAATCGTTTCGGTCTACTTGTCTTGGACATGATGCCTATATACATGATCATGCATAGATATTCTCATAATCATTCGCTTTTCTATCAATTTCTCGACAGTAATTTGTTTACCCACCGTAATACTTATGCTATCTTGAGAGAAGCCACTAGTGAAACCTGTGGGCCCCGGGTCTATTCTCCATCATACAAGTTTCCCATCTACTTTATTTTGCTATCTTTTACTTTCAATCTATATCATAAAAATACCAAAAATATTTATCTTATTATTATCATCTCTATCAGATCTCACTCCTGCAAGTGGCCGTGAAGGGATTGAAAACCCCTTTATCGCGTTGGTTGCGAGGTTCTTATTTGTTTGTGTAGGTACGAGGTGACTCGCGCGTGGTCTCCTACTGGATTGATACCTTGGTTCTCAAAAACTAAGGGAAATACTTACGCTGCTTTACTGCATCACCCTTTCCTCTTTAAGGAAAACCAACGCAGTGCTCAAGAGGTAGCACTTGCAAGGCTTATAGTGATGTGCATTACCGAGAGGGTCCAGAGATACCTCTCCGACAATCGGAGTGACAAATCCTAATCTCGATCTATGCCAACTCAACAAACACCATCGGAGACACGTGTAGAGCATCTTTATAATCACCCAGTTACGTTGTGAAGTTTGATAGCAAACTAAGTGTTCCTCTGGTATTCGGGATTTGCATAATCTCATAGTCATGGGAACATGTATAAGTCATGAAGAAAGCAACAGCAATAAATTTAAACGATCATAGTGCTAAACTAACGGATGAGTCTTGTCCATCACATCATTCTCTAATGATGTGATCCCGTTCATCAAATGATAACACATGTCTATGGGTAGGAAACTTAACCATCTTTGATTAACGAGCTAGTCTAGTAGAGGCATACTAGGGACACTATGTTTGTCTATGTATTCACATGTACTAAGTTTCCGGTTAATACAAATCTAGCATGAATAATAAATATTTATCGTGATATAAGGAAATATAAATAACAACTTTATTATTGCCTCTAGGGCATATTTCCTTCAGTCTCCCACTTGCACTAGAGTCAATAATCTAGTTCACATCGTCATGTGATTCTACACCAATAGTTCACATCTTTATGTGATTATTTCACATCTTCATGTGACTAATGCCCAAAGGGTTTACTAGAGTCAATAATCTAGTTCACATCGCTATGTACTAACACCCAAAGAGTGATCATGTTTTGCTTGTGAGATAAGTTTAGTCTACAAGATGTGAACTAAAGCGCGTGAATAGCTCACATCGCTATGTGATTAACACCCAAAGAGAGAAGTTTATTTTACTTATGTGAGAGGTATGAGACCTCTGACAAGTACTTTGCCTACAAGATGGAGGAGAATAGCTCAACCAGTGAGCATGTGCTCAGAATGTCTGAGTACTACAATTGCTTGAATCAAGTGGGAGTTAATCTTCCAGATAAGATAGTGATTCATAGAGTTCTCTAGTCACTATCACCAAGTTACTGGAACTTCGTGATGAACTATAATATGCAAGGGATGGATAAGACTATTCCCAAGCTCTTCACGATGCTGAAATCGATGAAGGTAGAAATCAAGAAAGAGCATCAAGTGTTGATGGTTGACAAGAAAACTAGTTTCAAGTAAAAGGTTAAGGGAAAGAAAGGGAACTTCAAGAAGAATGACAAGAAATTTTCCACTCCCATAAAGAAGCCAAAAGCTAGACCCAAGCCTGAAACTGAGTGCTTCTACCGCAAAGGAAATGGTCACTGGAAGCGGAACTGCCCCCAAATACTTGGCGGATAAGAAGGATGGCAAAGTGAACAAAAGTATATATGATATACATGTTATTGATGTGTAGTTTACTAGTATTCATAGTAGCCCCTGGGTATTTGATACTGGTTCAGTTGCTATGATTAGTAACTTGAAACAGGAGTTACAAAATGAACAAAGACTAGTTGAGGGCAAGGTGACGATGTGTGTTGGAAGTGATTCCAAGGTTGATAAGATCACCATCACACACTCCCTTTACCTTCGGGATTAGTGTTCATCCTAAAATAAATGTCATTTGGTGTTTGCGTTGAGCATAATATGATTGGACCATGTTTATTGCAATACGATTATACATTTAACTCAAAGAATAATTGTTATTCTGTTTACATGAATAAAACCTTCTGTGGTCATACACCCAAGGTGAATGGTTTATTGAATCTCGATCGTATTGATACACATATTCATAATATTGATGCCAAAAGATGCAAAGTTGATAATGATAGTGCAACATACTAGTGGCACTGCCATTTAAGTCATATTGGTTAAAGCGCGTGAAGAAACTCCATGCGGATGGACTTTTGGAATCACTTGATTATGAATCATTTATGCTTGCGAACCATGCCACATGGGAAAGATGACTAAGACTCCGTTCTCCGGAACAATGGAGCGAGCCACTGACTTATTGGAAATAATACATACCGATGTATGCAGTCCGATGAGTGTTGAGGCTCGCGGTGGGTATCGTTATTTTCTGACCTTCACAGATGATTTGAGCAGATATGGGTATATCTACTTAATGAAAACAAGTCTGAAACATTTGAAAAGTTCAAAGAATTTCAGAGTGAAGTTGAGAATCATCGTAACAAGAAAATAAAGTTTCTATGATCTGATCACGGAGGCAAATATTTGAGTTACGAGTTTGGCCTTCATTTCAAACAATGTGGAATAGTTCCGCAACTCATGCCACCTGGAACACCACAGCATAATGGTGTGTCCGAATGTCGTAACCATACTTTATTAGATATGGTGCGATCTATGATGTATCTTACCGATTTGCCACTATCGTTTTGGGGTTATGCATTAGAGACAGCTGCATTCACGTTAAATAGGGCACCATCTAAATCCGTTGAGACGACACCATATGAACTGTGGTTTAGCAAGAAACCTAAGTTGTTGTTTCTTAGAGTTTGGGGCTATGATGCTTATATAAAAAAGTTTCAACCTGATAAGCCCGAACCCAAATCGGAGAAGTGTGTCTTCATAGGATACCCAAAATAAACTGTTGGGTACACCTTCTATCACAGATCCGAAGGCAAGATCTTTGTTGCTAAGAATGGATCCTTTCTAGAGAAGGAGTTCTCTCGAAAGAAGTGAGTGGGAGGAATGTAGCACTTGATGAGGTGATTGTACCTTCTCCTGAATTGGAAAGTAGTTCATCACAGAAATCAGTTCCAGTGATTCCTACACCAATTAGTGAGGAAGCTAATGATGATGATCATGAAACTTCAGATCAAGTTACTATCGAACCTCGTAGGTCAACCAGAGTATTGTCCGCACCAGAGTGGTACGGTAATCCTTTCTGGAAGTCATGTTACTAGACCTTGAAGAACCTACAAACTAGGAGGAAGCGATGATGAGCCCAGATTCCGTGAAATGGCTTGAGGCCATGAAATCTGAGATGGGATCCATGTATGAGAACAAAGTTTGGACTTTGATTGACTTGCCCGATGATCGGCGAGCCATTGAGAATATATGGATCTTCAAGAAGAAGACTGACGTTGACGGTAATGTTACTATCTACAAAGCTCGACTTGTTGCGAAATGTTTTCGACAAGTTCAAGGAGTTGCGATGAGACCTTCTCACCCGTAGCGATGCTTAAGTCTGTTCGGTTCATCTTAGCAATTGCTGCATTTTATGATTATGAAATTTGGCAAATGGATGTCAAAACTGCATTCCTTAATGGATATCTTAAAGAAGAGTTGTATATGATGGAACCGAAAGGTTTTGTTGATCCAAAAGATGCTAACAAAATGTGCAAGCTCCAGTGGTCCATTTATGGACTGGTGCAAGCATCTCAGAGTTGGAATATCGTTTTGATAGTGTGATCAAAGCATATGGTTTTATACAGACTTTTGGAGAAGCATGTATTTACAAGAAAGTGAGTGGGAGCACTACAGCCTTTCTGATAAATATATGTGAATGACATATTGTTGATCGAAAATGATGTAGAATTTTCTGGAAAGCATAAAGGAGTGTTTGAAAGGATTTTTTTTAAGAAAGACCTAAGTGAAGCTACTTACATATTAGGCATCAAGATCTATAAAGATAGATCAAGATGCTTGATAAGACTTTCAATGAGTACATACCTTGATAAGATTTTGAAGAAGTTCAAAATGGATCAGTCGAAGAAGGAGTTCTTTCCTGAGTTACAAGGTGTGAAGTTGAGTAAAGACTCAAAACCCGACCATGGCAGAAAACAGAAAGATAATGAAAAGTCATTCCCTATGCCTCGGTCATAGGTTCTATAAAGTATGCTATGCTATGTACCAGACCTATTGTATACGTTAGCATGATTTTGGCAAGGGAGTACAATAGTGATCTAGGAGTAGATCACTGGACAGCGGTCAAAATTACCTTAGAGGACTAAGGAAATATTTCTCGGTTATGGAGGTGATAAAAGAGTTCATCGCAAAGAGTTACGTCGATGCAAGCTTTTGACACCGATCTAGATGACTCTAAGTCTCGATCTAGATACATATTGAAAGTGGGAGCAATTAGCTAGAGTAGCTCCGTGCAGAGTATTGTAGAGATAGAAATTTGCAAAATACATACGGATCTGAATGTTGCAGACCTGTAGACTAAACTTCTCTCACAAGCAAAACATGATCACTCTTTGGGTGTTAATCACATAGCGATGTGAACTAGATTATTGACTCTAGTAAACCCTTTCGGTACTAGTCACATGGAGATGTGAACTAATCACATAAAGATGTGAACTATTGGTGTTAAATCACATGACGATGTGAACTAGATTATTGACTCTAGTGCAAGTGGGAGACTGAAGGAAATATGCCCTAGAGGCAATAATAAAGTTGTTATTTATATTTCCTTATATCATGATGAATGTTTATTATTCATGCTAGAATTGTATTAACCGGAAACTTAGTACATGTGTGAATACATAGACAAAACAGAGTGTCCCTAGTATGCCTCTACTTGACTAGCTCGTTAATCAAAGATGGTTAAGTTTCCTAAGCATGGACATGTGTTGTTATTTGATGAACGGGATCACATCATTAGAGAATGATGTGATGGACAAGACCCATCTGTTAGCTTAGCATAATGATCATTTAGTTTTTCTGCTATTGCTTTCTTCATGACTTATACATGTTCCTTAGACTATGAGATTATGCAACTCCCGCATACCGGAGGAACACCTTGTGTTCTATCAAACGTCACAACGTAACTGGATGATTATAAAGATGCTCTATAGGTGTCTCTGATGGTGTTTGTTGAGTTGGGATAAATCGAGATTAGAATTTGTCACTCCGTTTATCAGAGAGGTATCTCTGGGCCCTCACGGTAATGGATATCACTATGAGCCTTGCAAGCAATGTGACCAATGAGTTAGTCACGGGATGATGCATTACGAAATGAGTAAAGAGACTTGTCGATGACGAGATTGAACTAGGTATGATGATACCAATGATCGAATCTCGGGCAAGTAACATACCGATGACAAAGCGAACAACGTATGTTGTTATGCAGTTTGACCGATAAAGATCTTTGTAGAATATGTAGGAACCAATATGAGCATCCAGGTTCCGGTATTGGTTATTGACCGGAGATGTGTCTCGGTCATGTCTACATAGTCTCGAACCCATAGGGTCTGCACGCTTAATGTTCGTTGACGATATGTATTGTGAGTTATGTGATTTGATGTACCGAAGGTTGTTCGGAGTCCCGGATGTGATCATGGACATGACGAGGAGTCTCGAAATGGCCGAGACATAAAGATTGATATATTGGGCCATGTTATTCGGACACCGGAAGTGTTCTGGATAGTTTCGGATAAAACCGGAGTGCCGGAGGGTTACCGGAACCCCCCGGGAAGTTATGGGCCTTAGTGGGCCTTAGGGGAGAGAGAGGGCCGCAGCCAGGAGATGGCGCGCCCCCCAAGGGGAGTCCGAATAGGACAAGGGGAGGGGGCGCGGCCCCTCTTTCCCTCTCCCTCTCCTTCCTTCTTCTCCTAGTCGGATTAGGAAAGGGGGGAACCTACTCCTACTAGGAGTAGGATTCCCCTCTTTGGGCGTGCCCTAGGTGCCGGCCGGACCTCCCCTCCTCAATCCTTTATATACGGGGGAGGGGGGAACTCCATAGACACATAAGTTGATCTTTAGCCGTGTGCGGTGCCCCCCTCCACAGTTTTCCACCTCAGTCATATTGTCGTAGTGCTTAGGCGAAGCCCTACATCGGTAACATCATCATCACTGTCAACATGTTGTCGCGCTGATGGAACTCACCCCCGGCCTCAGCTGGATCAAGAGTACGAGGGACGTCAACGAGCTGAACGTGTGCAGATCGCGGAGGTGTCGTGCATTCGGTACTTGATCGGTTGGATTGCGAAGACGTTCTACTACATCAACCACGTTACTTAACGCTTCCGCTTTCGGTCTACGAGGGTATGTAGACACACTCTCCCCTCTCATTGATATGCATCTCCTAGATAGATCTTGCGTGATCGTAGGAAGTTTTTCGAAATACCGTGTTCCCCAACAGGTCTCATCGATAGGGATCTCGATCTCACTGAGATGGGATTGCAAACTCTTTGTTTCCCTTAGTAACGTTTCGGTCTAACCGAGATGAGCGATCGGTCCCACCGAGTTTGCAATGCAAACTCTCTGTTTCCTTTTCGTAACATTTCGGTCTCACCGAAATGAGAGATCGGTCCCATCGAGTTTGCCTGACCAACTCTCTGTTTGCCTATTACAGAAATCGGTCTCACCGAGTTCATGTGATCGGTCTCACCGAGATTACGTTATGCCCTAACCCTAATGATATTGGTCCCACCGAGTTGACATGTCTGTCCCACCGAAAATCCTAACGTTCACATTTTGAACTAAATCGGTCTGACCGAGTTTACTATTTGGTCCCACCGAGTTTGGTAAATTGTGTGTAACGGTTAGATTTTGTGTGGAGGCTATATATACCCCTCCACACATCCTCCATTCAGGGAGAGAGCTATCAGAACGTGCCTACACTTCCACCATTCATTTTCTGAGAGAGAACCACCTACTCATGTGTTAAGACCAAGATATTCCAATCCAACCATAAGAATCTTAATCTGTAGCCTTCCCCAAGCTGCTTTCCACTCAAATCATCTTTCCACCAAATCCAAATCCGTGAGAGAGAGTTGAGTGTTGGGGAGACTATCATTTGAAGCACAAGAGCAAGGAGTTCATCATCAACACACCATCTATTACCTTTTGGAGAGTGGTGTCTCCTAGATTGGTTAGGTGTCACTTGGGAGCCTCCGTCAAGATTGTGGAGTTGAACCAAGGAGTTTGTAAGGGCAAGGAGATCGCCTACTTCATGAAGATCTACCCAAGTGAGGCAAGTCCTTCGTGGGTGTTGGCCATGGTGGGATAGACAAGGTTGCTTCTTCGTGGACCCTTCGTGGGTGGAGCCCTCCGTGGACTCGCGCAACTGTTACCCTTCGTGGGTTGAAGTCTCCATCAACGTGGATGTACGATAGCACCACCTATCAGAACCATGCCAAAAATCTCTGTGTGTACATTGTGTTTGCTCCCTCCAAAATCCTCCCCTTTACCTTCATATGCAATGATTTACATTCCGCTCCTATACTCTTAGATTTGCATGTGTAGGTCGATTGCTTGACTTGTTATAAGTTACTAAAATGTGCCATGACTTAAAATTAGGAAAAGGCTAGATTTTTATTTGGTCAAGTAGTCTAATCTACCCCCCCCCCTCTGGACATACTTTCGATCCTACATGGGCCCGTTCAAAATAGCACGCGGCGGCATGACCCATCTGCTGGTCGCAGTGGACAAGTTCACAAAGTGGATTGAAGCAAAGCCGATCAAGAAGCTGAATGGTCCGATAGTTGTGACCTTCATTGCGGATATCACCGTCCGGTACGACATCTCACACAGCATCATCACCGACAATGGCACCAACTTCGCCAAAGGCGCCTTGGCCCATTTCTGTGCAACGCAGGGCATCCGACTGGACTTAGCGTCCGTTGCCCATCCGCAGTCAAACGGCCAGGTGGAGCGAGCAAACGGCCTCATCCTGTCCGGCATCAAGCCCCGACTGGTCAAGCCCCTAGAGCGATCGGCCGGGTACTAGATCGAGGAGCTGCCGGTTGTCCTTTGGAGTCTCCAAACTATGCAGAACAAAGCAACCGGCTTCACTCCCTTCTTCCTCGTGTACGGGGCCGAGGCTATCATCCCAACTGATATCAAGTTCGACTCACCTCGCGTCACCATGTACACTAAGGCGGAAAGAAAGGAAGCGTGAGAAGGCGGTGTCGACCTAATGGAAGAGGCCCGCCTATTAGCACTCAGCCGGCCCGCCATCTACCAGCAGAGCATGCACCGCTACCACAGCCGGAAGGTCAGGCCACAATCCTTTCACGAAGGGGACCTTGTGCTCCGGCTGATCCAGCGAACAACCGGCCAGCACAAGCTCTCGGCTCCTTGGGAGGGGCCTTTCGTCATCATCAGCAAGGCCCTGGGCAATGACTCCTACTACCTCATCGACGCACAGAAGCCCAGGGCACGCAAGAGGGATGATTCCGGCAAAGAAACAGAGCGCCCATGGAACGCGAATCTTCTCCGTCAATTTTACTGTTAATGAAGTATGTACCACTCTACCTTTTGTATTAAGCAAAGATAATAGGCCCCCCGAGGAGCACCCGGGGGCTACCTTTTTATCTATATGATAAGATTGTCCTATGAATGTATTATTTCATTCTTTCGCCCTACATCGGGTCTAGTCAATCGGCCCAGGGGCTCACCGCCTTGACCTAAGCTGGTACCACCTGCAGTCGGCGAAGTAGTGTGTCGACATCTAAGCCCTTTCTTGCCTTAAGCCACAGCTCGCAAAGCGACTGTCCGGCTGGCAGGAGCCAAAGGTAGGAAATGATGTCCACATGAAAAAACGGCTAAGGAGGAACGCCAATATAGGCCAAGCCGGCTCCTTGCCTCACCCGTTCGGCTGTAGAGAAGCCAGCCGGCCGGCTTCTCGCTTGACTAGCTATGCTCTAGACAGCTGAAGTACTTGTCTATCCTAAAGGACCAAGTCCCTGACCCGGCCATAGACCACAGAGCGGCTGTGTGGCTGGCAGGGCGGCAACCAAAGGAAGGTGGCAAAGGAAAAAGTCAAAAGGAGCAAAAGCAAAACCAAGCCAGAACCTGGCGAAAGCACAAGCATGTGCGTGAATAAGATTATTTACATTCCAAAAGGCCCATGTCTAGCATTCAACAAAGTTTTAATTACAGCCCAGTGGGTGGAATTGCGCAAATTTAACTTGTTCGTTCAAAGTACAAGACAAGAAAAAACTTGAAAGATAAGTGGCCACCTAGGCCATGGGCGCTGCAGGCGGCGTAGACAGGTCGGCAGAGGCAGAGGTACCGGCTGGTGGAGCGTCCGGCTGGCGGGTCTCGGCTTGGTCGACATTGGCAGTAGTCGACGCGGTCTCTTGTGGCTCGCTGGTTAAGGCCCGATCAGGCTGAGGCTCGCTGCTCGCTCCATCATCCGCTGCGACGTCTTTGCCTTCCTCGTCCTCATCTTCCTCGCCCTCGTCGCTGGAGGCGATCTCCTCCGGCGAGTCCTCCCGCACCTTCAGGTTCAGCCCAAACCAGTTGGGCGGCACTTCAGCATCATCTTCATCCAGCTCTGGGATGAAGACGCCGGTGTCGGCGTACTCGGCGATTGCTGCCGCGCGCTTGACAAGCTCGTCGTGCACCGCCTCCAGCTCGAGTTTGGCCTCTTGCTGGAAGGTGGCTAGCTGCGCCAGCCTCAGGTCCGGATACCAGGCCTTGGCGAACTCCAACGCAGTCCTGGCGCCTGCTTGAGCCACGACGCCTTTCTAGGCCTCGAACCGCTTGACCGCCACCTCTAGCCAGTCGGCAGTACGACTAGGAGTGCGAGCAATCTGGGCATCCGGCCAGAGCCCAGCCAACACTTGTGACCCAGTGATAACCCACAAGTATAGGTCTTGATAACCCACAAGTATTGGGGATTGCAATAGTTTTCGAGGGTAGAGTGTTCAACCCAAATTTATAGATTTGACACAAGGGGAGCCAAACAATATTTGAAGGTATTAGCAGCTGAGTTGTCAATTCAACCACACCTGGAGATTAATTATCTGTAGCAAAGTGACCAGTAGAAAAGTAGTATGATAGTTTTGATAGTAGCAGCAGCAGCAAGGACAACGGTAACAGTGATAGCAGTAATTTGGTAGCAAGTGTAACAGTGATGATAGCAGTAGTAACTAAGCAAAAAACAATATAGGATAAATTCGTATGCATTGGATCGGTGACTTGTTGTATGATATTCATCATGAGACAGTGTTAACCTAGGGTGATACGGCACTAGCTCCAGTTCATCAATATAATGTAGGCATGTATTCCATAAATAGTCATACGTGCTTATGGTAAGAACTTGCATGACATCTTCTGTCCTACCCTCCCGTGGCAGCGGGGTACATATTGGAAACTAAGGTATATTAAGGCCTCCTTTTAATAGAGAATAGGAACAAAGCATTAACACATAGTGAATACATGAACTCCTCAAACTATGATCATCACCGGGAGTGGTCCCGACTATTGTCACTCCGGGGTTGCTGGATCATAACACGTAGTAGGTGACTATAACTTGCAAGATCGGATCTAGAACATGGATATAATGATGATAACATAAACGGTTCAGATCTGAAATCATGGCACCCGGGCCCAAAGTGACAAGCATTAAGCATGGAAAAGTCATAGCAACATCAATCTTAGAACATAGTGGATACTAGGGATCAAGCCCTAACAAAACTAACTCGATTACATGATGAATCTCATCCAACTCCTCACCAACCAGCAAGCCTACGAAGGAATTACTCACTCCCGATGGGGAGCATCATGGAATGGGTGATGGAGAAGGTTTGGTGATGATGAAGAACGGAGATCCCCATCTCCAGAGCCCCGAACGGACTCCAGATCTGGCCTCCCGATGAAGAACAGGAGGTGATGGCGGCTCTGTCTCGTGGATCGTGATAATCTTTTCTCCCTGATTTTTTCTGGAAAAATAGGATTTTATAGCGTTGGTTTTAGGGTCTATAGGGCCACCGGGTCGGGACAACCCACCTGGGCGCACCAGGAGAGCAGGGCGCGCCCTGGTGGGCTGTGCGCACCCAGGTGCCCCTCTCTGGTAGGTCTTGGCTCCAGAAATTCTTATTCATTATATAAAAATTCCTCACCAAGTTTCGTTCCATTCCGAGAACTTCTATTTCTGCACAAAAACAACACCATGGTAGTTCTGGTGAAAAAGCGTCAGTCCGGGGTTAGTTTCATTCAGATCATGCAAATTAGAGTCCAAAACAAGAGGAACATCGTTAGTAAAAGAAGATACGTTGGAGACGTATCAACTCCCCCAAGCTTAAACCTTTGCTTGTCCTCAAGCAATTCAGTTGATAAACTAAAAATGAAAAAGAAAAACTTTTATGAACTCTTTTGCTCTTGTTTGCATAAATAAGCTTAAACAGCAGCCAGGTTTTCAACCAACATTATAACTAACCATGCCGACAATAACTCTTAAAGATTATATTAACTCATATCAATGACATAATCAGCTAGCGAGCAATAATAAGGTATCTCAAACGGCAACACGTTGTCAAACCAACCATGATATAATATGACAATAGTGGTATCTCGCTAGCCCTTTCTGAGACCGCAAAACATAAATGCAGAGCACCTCTAAAGTTCAAGAAGCAACTAAACATTGTAATTCATGGTAGAAAAGATACAGTCATGATGCACCCAACATTAGCTACACACAATGCGTAAGTCATGACAGCTGTGCTCTCAGGTTCTGGCGCTTGTTTTAGAAGGTGATGACACAACATAAAAGTAAATAGATAGTCCCTTCGCAGAGGGAAGCAGTGATTTGCAGAGGTGCTAGAGCTCAAGTTTTTAAAATAGAGGTAAATGATATTTTGAACCATGCACCCTTCTCATTTACTTCACGACCATCAGTTATCAATATCTTCCATGCTAAACATGCTAGTGGAGGTTCCTAAGCAATAAAAGTAAAGGTTTTGACTCCATTGGGAGTTTTTGTTTGATTATTTGAGAGATTAACTCCTTTTTTGTTTGCAGTTTGGGACTGGGCATCCCTATTACTGCCCTTTTCTCGTGCGATGGTGAGTGAATAAACACTCAACCTGAGAATAACCCGCTTAGCATGGAAGATACCGATCACCTCCTGTCGTTCCATGAACGATCCAGGCACACAAAAGGATATTTTTTTAGAAGTTTTTAGAGGTGGCACCTGCATATTTACTTAGGAAGGCAGGGTAGTACCGCATATAGGTAGGTATGGTGGACTCATCTGGAATAACTTTGGGTTCAAGGTTATTGATGTACAAGCAGAATTCCCATTTAGTACATGTGAAGGCTAGCAATTAGATTGAGAAGCGGCCAGCTAGAGAGCAATAACGAGCATGAACATGCATTATGCATAAGTAACATTGGACACTAGCATGAGTAGGATATGAACACCATGAACATAAATATCATAGAGGCTATGTTGGTTTTGATTCAACTACATGCATGAACATGTGCCAAGTCAAGCCGCTCGAACATTCAGAGGAGGATACCATATCATCAATACTACATCACAATCATTTTAACGCAATGTTGATATCCTAGATAAATCATTATCCACTCCCAGCTACTTATGCATGGCATGAGAAACTATAATCTCTAATTGTCATTGCAAACATGTTTAATCATAATGGGCTGAATCATGGATACTAGGTTAAACATATTTACACAAATAGAACAAGTCGAGTTCATACCAGTTTCTCTTTGCCACAGCCAGTTCATCGAATGTCGTCACTATTGCCTTTCATTTGCAGGACCAAACGATATAAAAATAATAAGTGCAAGAGTGTCGTGGACTAAGCTGGAATCTGCAAACATTTTATTCAACAGGAGAAGACAAGGTAAAATGGGCTCTTTATTAGTTCAACAATTATTCATATGAGAGCCACTCAACATATTCATCCTGGTCTTCTCCTTGGTACAACTCAAATAAAAAGAAAAGAAATTCAGAGAAACATACTGAAATGTTTTTGGAGTTTTTGGTTTTCTTGAGAAAGCAAATAAAAAGGGAAAAGCAAAAACAAGGAAAACTATTTACACAAGAAAGCTCCCAACAAGCAAACGAAGAACAATGAAATCTTTTTGGGTTTTCTTTTTAATACTACAATAAGCATGCATAGAGAGTAAACTAACTACAACTATTTTTTTGGTTTTTCTAAAGTTTTTCAAACACACAAGAAGAAAGAAGAAAAATAAAATTAAACATGGATGATACAATGAAAAAGTGTGAACACCGACAAATGAAAATAATGGACATGAATGTAATGTCGTTGAGAAACACGTACTCCCCCAAGCTTAGGCTTTTGACCTAACTTGGTAGTCGATCAGAAGCCTGGATGGTAGTAGTTGGCGTGGTTGCTCACGGAGGCTCTCAGTGTAGATGCCTCGGCCTGTCATGCTACCTCCACTGCTGCGTTGTGAGCTCGAGCCTCACTCTCAAGAACAAAATATCTTCCTTTGCTGTGATAGTCAATAAGAACAGGCGCATGCAAATATGTGTGCACAACAGATTTTTGGTTAAAAATAGATTATAAGTGAAGTTATCAATTTTTCCTTTAAGGGTCTTATGATCTTTTAAGGTGTGGAAGTCCAAATATTGTGTGGGTAGGATAGGGTCAAAGGGCAAAGGTGCAACACCCAGCCCTCGTGCTAAACGTGTGGCATAAATTCCACCATAGAACCAGCCACTATTAGCGTTATGCTGAAGTCCGCGTGCAATAATCGCTCCAAGGTTATAATTCCTTTCACTGGTGAGAGCGGTGTGTATGAGGCTCAAGTTTGGAGCACAAAGTGTACTACAGTCTTGCTTGTCTACTATACATTTCCCGTTAAATAATGTAAAGTACTGAATTGCGGGAAAATGAATGCTCTTTATTCTGCCTTGTGTCACTCCCCTCGTCTCACCGTAGCAAAGGCTAGTCAAGAAATATTGGTATTCAGCCCTTGGCGGTTCGTCAAGCGAACCCCAGAATGGGAGTTTGCAGTGGTAAGAAAAATTTTCTAGTGAGATGGTAAATGGATTATCATAAAGCATAAACGACACCCTAGACTCACGGGGATGGAATTTAAATCCTTTGAAAAATGATTCAGAAAGAATGTGGCGTTGTTCGCACTTATCTGAAATGTAGGGACTGAGACCGGCATTGTGAACATATTGCTCAAATTCCTCCTTAATGCCCACACGCATCATATACTAATCACAAGGCCATAAGCATGTTTTGGTGGCGGCATCTTGTGTGGAACTTTCACTCGGTTTAACATATGACCAGCGAGCGGAGCTGTCACTAGAAGATGCCCCCGGGGATCGCCTCCTCGAAGAACTCCTTCCAAAAAGGTTCATCATGTTCATGTACAATTTTCTAGAAAAAAAATAGTGACAAAAATTTATCAACAAAACTTTATAAGATTTATAGCAACTACTCATAGGGATACATAGAGGCCATAGCAAGCATTCAAACTACTTAGAACACTAAGAATTCAACATCCAAGCTCACCTACAGCAACACCAAGAGTAGCTAATTATTCAAAATATAAACCACTAAAACAAAAACTAATTGGACAAACGATGGAGTCACATACCAAGCAACAATTCCCCAAAACAGTTTCAGAAATGGAGCTTTGAGCAAAGAGATCTAAATCCGCGGGTTTGAGAGCAAGAACACGGGAGAGATAGCAATGGAGATTTTTTTTTGGAGGTAAGTGATGATGTGGTATGAAGAGATAAGTGAGGGGGCCCACGTGGGGACCACAACCCACCAGGGCGCGCCTGGGGGTGTTGGTGCGCCCAGGTGGGTTGTGCCCACCTGGTGCACCTCCCTCTGATGTTATTTGCACCAAAAATTCAGAAATATTCAGAAAAAATTGTATTAAATTTTCAGGGCATTCTAAGAACTTTTATTTTTTGGGTCATTTTTTTATTGCACGAGAAAATCAGAAAACAGACAGAACATGGCATTTTATTTTATTTAACTAATAAAAATAGAAAACAAAAAGGTAGGGACAAAAGGTAGTGCTTACTAAATTCATCAACTTCATACCGCTCAATAATGATCCATTAATAAGGTTGATCAAGTCTTATTAACAACCACTTTCGCTTGGCACGAAACCGAAGAATTTTGTAAAGCATTTCATATTTCTTTTTGACAATAGGTAGAGGTATTTGAAAACTTCCAATAGTGATTGTCGGAGATTTTTCAATAACATTAATATCATTCACTTGGAATTGTTTCTTCGAAAAGTGCACCGTATGCTCATTACCATTGATATGAAAAGTGACCTTGCTTTTATTGCAATCAATAACAGCACCTGCAGTATTCAAGAAGGGTCTACCAAGGATAATTGACATGTTGTCATCCTCAGGCATCTCAAGTATAACAAAGTCAGTCAAAATAGTAACATTAGCGACAACAACAGGCACATCCTCACAGATACCAATAGGTATGGCAGTTGATTTGTCAGCCATTTGCAAAGATATTTCAGTAAGTGTGAGTTTATTCAAATCAATTCTTTTATATAAAGAGAAAGGCATAACACTAACACTAGCTCCTAAATCACACAAAGTAGTTTTCACATAATTCTTTTTGATGGAGCAAGGTATAGTTGGTATTCCCGGATCTCCAAGTTTTTTAGGTACTCCATCCTTATAAGTATAATTAGCAAGCATAGTGGAGATTTTATCTTCCGGTATTTTTCTCTTATTAGTGATGATGTCTTTCATATACTTTGCATAAGGAGGCATTTTCAAGATATCAGTCAAGCGAGTAAGCAAAAAGACTGGCCTCAGTATTTCAGCAAAGCGTTCAGATTCTTCATCATCATTCTTTTTAGCTGACTTAGGTGGAAAAGTCATAGGTTTTGAACCCACTGTTCTCTTTCTTTACCGTGTTTCCAAGCAACAAAGTCTGTTTTGTCATACCTTTTATTCTTAGGTTGTGGGTTATCAAGATCAACAGGTGGTTCTATCTCAACATCATTGTCTGGTTCTTTATTATTTGGTTGACTATCTTCATGAACCTCAGCATTATCTTATTCATTATCACTAGGTGAATGTTCATTACCAGACTGAGTTTCAGCATCAGAGATAAAAGTTTCATTATCCTTATCAGGAGGTTTTTCTATTTCAGGTTCACTAGAAGCATGCAAAGTCCTATCATTTTTCTTCTTTTTCTTTCTAGAGGACTAGGTGGACTAGTGTTAGCTCTTTCTGAGTCTTGTTCAATTCTTTTTGGGTGTCCCTCAGGATAAATTGGTTCCTGAGTCATTTTACCTCCTCTAGTTGCAACTCTAACAGCAAAGTCATGCATATTATTATTCATCTTATCAAGCAACTCTCTTTGAGATTTAGCAACTTGTTCTAACTGATTTTGAACCATGGAAGCATGCTTTCCAACACCTCTAACATCATTCGAGATTCTAAATAACAAGTCACTCAAGCAAGCAATCATATCAGAATTGTATTTCAATTGTTTCATAACATTTGCATTGAGGTGATCTTGTTTTCTAATGTAGTTTCCAAACTCATAAAGGCATTGGCTAGGATGCATATTGTGAGGATTATCATTATCATTGAATTTCATAAGAAGAATTTACCTCTACCACCTTAGGCAGAGGTGGTGTATTAAGCCCATGTATTTCTTCAACAGGAGATAAAATTTTAACATCCTCAGCTTTAATACCTTTTTCCTTCATAGATTTCTTTGCCTCTTGCATATCTTCAGGACTGAGATATAATATACCCCTCTTCTTCGGAGTGGGTTTAGGCAATGGTTCAGGAAGAGTCCAATCATCATAATTTTTCAATATATTATTCAATAATTCTTCAGCTTGCTGAACAGTTTGTTCCCTGAAAACACAACCAGCACAACTATCTAGGAAATCCCTAGAAGCATCGGTTAGTCCATTATAGAAGATATCAAGTATTTCATTTTTCTTAAGAGGATGATCAGGCAAAGCATTAAGTAATTGCCAAAGCCACCCCCAAGCTTGTGGGAGACTCTCTTCTTTAATTTGCACAAAGTTAAATATTTCCTGTAAGGCAGCTTGTTTCTTATGAGCAGGAAAATATTTTCCAGAGAAGTAATAAATCATATCCTGGGAGTACGCACACAACCAGGAGCAAGAGTATTGTACCAAGCTTTTGCATCACCCTTTAATGAGAAAGGAAATAATTTGAGAATAAAGTAATACGGAGTTTTCTCATCGTGAGTAAAAAGGGTGGCTATGTCATTCAACTTAGTAAGATGTGCCACAACAGTTTCAGTTTCATAACCATGGAAAGGATCAGATTCAACCAAAGTAAGTAACTCTAGGTTGACAGAGAATTCATAATCCTTATCATCAATAAAGATAGGTGACATAGAAAACTTAGGATCACATTTGATTCTAGCATTCAAAGATTTTTCTTTATACTTGCATAATAATTTCTCTAGATCATCTCTATCCTTACAAGCAAGAATATCTCTAGTTGTCTCCTCATTCATAACATAACCTTCCGGTACCTTAGGCAATTCATATCTAGGAAGGCTAGTTCTAGCATGTATTTCAGGAGTTTCAGTTTCAAGCTCATCATCAGATTCAACAACATCATGTTGTATTACTCTAGCAATTTGTTTATCAAGAAATTCACCAAGTGGCACATCATCATTATCAAGCAAGGTACTAGCATCATCATAAGTATTATCCATAGCAGAAGTAACATCATCAATAACTTGTGACATACCGGAATTAATAGCATGTGGTGATGTTGCAAGTTTACTTATAATAGAAGGTGAATCTAAAGCAGAACTGGATGGCAGTTCCTTTCCTCCCCTCATATTTGAGGGAAAAATCTTAGTCTTAGCATCCTTCAAATTCTTCATAGTGATAATATGATAATAGTCCCAAGTGACTCAACAAATATAGCTATGCTCCCTGGCAACGGCTCCAAAAAAAGGTCTTGATAACCTACAAGTATAGGGGATCGCTACAGTTTTTGGGGGTAGAGTATTCAACCCAAATTTATAGATTCGACACAAGGGGAGCCAAAGAATATTTGAAGGTATTAGCAGCTGAATTGTCAATTCAACCACACCTGAAGATTAATTATCTGCAGCAAAGTGATCAGTAGCAAAGTAGTGTGATAGTTTTGATAGTAGTAGCAGCAGCAACGGGAACGGTAACAGTGATAGCAGTATTTTGGTAGCAAGTGTAACAGTGATGATAGCAGTAGTAACTAAGCAAAAAACAATATAGGATAAATTCGTATGCATTGGATCGGTGACTTGTTGGATGATATTCATCATGAGACAGTGTTAACCTAGGGTGATACAGCACTAGCTCCAGTTCATCAATATAATGTAGGCATGTATTCCGTAAATAGTCATACGTGCTTATGGTAAGAACTTGCATGACATCTTTTATCCTACCCTCCCGTGGCAGCGGGGTCCATATTGGAAACTAAGGGATATTAAGGCCTCCTTTTAATAGAGAACCGGAACAAAGCATTACCACATAGTGAATACATGAACTCCTCAAATTACGGTCATCACCGGGAGTGGTCCAGACTATTGTCACTCCGGGGTTGCTGGATCATAACACGTAGTAGGTGACTATAACTTGCAAGATCGGATCTAGAACATGGATATAATGGTGATAACATAAACGGTTCAGATCTGAAATCCTGGCACCCGGGCCCAAAGTGACGGGCATTAAGCATGGCAAAGTCATAGCAACATCAATCTTAGAACATAGTGGATACTAGGGATCAAGCCCTAACAAAACTAACTCGATTACATGAAGAATCTCATCCAACTCCTCACCGACCAGCGAGCCTACGAAGGAATTATTCACTCCCGATGGGGAGCATCATGGAATTAGCAATGGAGAAGGGTTGGTGATGATGAAGAACGGAGATCCCCCTCTCCGGAGCCCCGAACGGACTCCAGATCTGGCCTCCCGATGAAGAATAGGAGGTGATGGCGGCTCCATCTCGTGGATCGTGATAATTCTTTCTCCCTGATTTTTTTCTGGAAAAATAGGATTTTATAGCATCGGTTTTCGGTTCTAGGGGGCCACCAGGTGGGGACAACCCACCTGGGCGCGCCAGGAGAGGGGGACGCGCCCTGGTGGGTTGTGCCCACTCAAGTGCCCCTCTCCGGTAGGTCTTGGCTGCAGAAATTCTTATTTATTATATAAAAATTTCTCGCAAAGTTTTTTTCCATTCCGAGAACTTCTATTTCTGCACAAAAACAACACCATGGTAGTTCTGCTGAAAATAGCGTCAGTCCGGGGTTAGTTTCATTCAAATCATGCAAATTAGAGTCCAAAACAAGAGGAAAGGCGTTAGGAAAAGTAGATACGTTGGAGACGTATCACCCGTCACGCGTCAGAAGGCAGAGCAGATGGTGAGCTAGCTCAAGGCGCGTCTTGATGGCCAGGAGCTGCTCGCCAAGATTTTGAGGCACATTGGATGGAATGTCCACGCCCACCCTCCTTTGCTGCTCGCGTCGCACCTCGATTGGCTGGCTGACAGCGATGGAGTGACCGGGAAGAAATTCTATCCAAGAAGAAGACTAATAAGTTTGGAAGCCAGAAGCCGACTCCTGCGGCAGTCAACGACTATACAACAAAAGAAGAACTGACTTACCATCGACCATGTCCTCGATCGCTCCGTAGCCGTCTTTGATGGCACCTGGAACTACGTCGGTATTTCCCCGGAGAGGGAGGTATGATGCAGCACAACGGCGGTAGGTATTTCCCTCAGTTATGAAACCAAGGTTATTGAACCAGTAGGAGAACCAAGCAACACAACGTAAACAGCCCCAGCACACAAATAAGAACACCTCACAACCAGACGTGTTAAAGGGGTTGTCAATCCCTTTCGGGTAACGACGCCAGAAATTGGTGCGTGACGGTAAAAAGGTTGTAATAGATTGGATAAATAGATTGCAAATAAAACAAAGTGCAGCAAAGTATTTTTGTATTTTTGGTTTAATAGATCTGAAAATAAAAGCAAGGAAAAAGTAGATCGCAAAGGCAAATATATGAGATAAGACCCGGGGGTCGTAGGTTTCACTAGTGGCTTCTCTTGAGAAAAATAGCAAACGGTGGGTAAACAAATTACTATTGGGCAATTGATAGAACTTCAAATAATTATGACAATATCCACACAATGATCATTACATAGGCATCATGTCCAGGATTAGTAGACCGACTCCTGCCTGCATCTACTACTATTACCCCACACATCAACCGCTATCCACCATGCATCTAGTGTATTAAGTTCATGGAAAAATGGAGTAATGCAATAAGAACGATGACATGATGTAGACAAGATCCGTTTATCTATATGGCGGTAGATATTGATCTCATCTTTTTATCCTTAGTGGCAACGATACATACGTGTCGGTTCCCTTTCTGTCGATCAAGCACCGTAAGATCGAACCCACTACCGGGCACCTCTTCCCATTGCAAGATAAATAGATCGAGTTGTCCAGACAAAACCCAAATATCAGAGAAGAAATACGAGGTTATAAGAAATCACGCATAAAAGAGATCAAAGAAACTCAAATACTTTCATGGATATAAAAACATAGACCCGATCATAAACTCGAAGTTCATCGATCCCAACAAACACACCGCAAAAGAGTTACATCATATGGATCTCCAAGAGACCATTGTATTGAGGATGAAGAGAGAGAGATGAAGCCATCTAGCTACTAACTATGGACTCGAAGGTCTACAAAGAACTACTCGCGCATCATCGGAGAGGCACCAATGGAAGTGGTGAACCCCTCCGTGATGGTGTTTAGATTGCATCTGGTGATTCTGGACCCTGCAGCAGCTAGATGAATATTTCGTCGACTCCCCTAGGGTTCTAGGATTTTTGGGGTATTTATAGAGCAAAGAGGCGGTCCAGGGGGCACCCGAGGTGGGCACAACTGACCGGGGCGCGCCAGGGCCTCCTGGCGCGCCCTAGTGGGTTGTGCCCCCCTCGGGGCACCCTCCAGGTGCAACCAGGGCCCATATGCTTCCTTTTTTCCCATAAAAAAGCATCGTAAAGTTTCGTGTGCCATTTGGACTCTGTTTGATATTGATTTCCTGCGATGTAAAAAACATGGAAAAAACAGGAACTGGCACTGGGCACTGTGTCAATAGGTTAGTACCAAAAAATGATATAAAATGATATAAAATGATTATAAAGCATCCAAGATTGATAATAAAATAGCATGGAACAATCAAAAATTATAGATACATTGGAGACGCATAAGCATCCCCAACCTTAACTCCTACTCGTCCTCGAGTAGGTAAGTGATAAAAATAGAATTTTTGATGTGGATTGTTGTTCATCAAGTCATATCATATTCTTTTCTTTATAGCATGGACATTTGGACTTTTTATGTGATTCAAAGCAATAGTCTAGTTTTGACATAATAATTTAGATACTCAAGCATGTCAACAAGCAACCATGTCTTTCAAAATATCAATGCTAAAATAAGTTATCCCTAGCCCATCATGCTCAAACATTGATCCATTCATGAAACACACTTGAATATTAAGTACAACAAATACTTGAGCATGATCATATTGCCTCCTAGTTGGTGCTTTTTGTAAGAGAAGATGGAGACTCATATTTCAAAAATAAAAATTGCATGAAGTAAAATGTGACGCCCCCGATTCAATTGTACACTAATCATACACGCAAACGTGTACGATCAAGATTAGGGACTCACGGGAAGATATCACAACACAACTCTACAAATAAAATAAGTCATACAAGCATCATATTACAAGCCAGGGGCCTCGAGGGCTCGAATACAAGAGCTCGATCATAGACGAGTCAGCGGAAGCAAGAATATCTGAGTACATACATAAGTTAAACAAGTTTTCCTTAAGAAGGCTAGCACAAACTGGGATACATATCGAAAGAGGCGTAGGCCTCCTGCCTGGGATCCTCCTAAACTACTCCTGGTCGTCGTCAGCGGCCTGCACGTAGTAGTAGGAACCTCCCGAGTAGTAGTAGTTGTCATTGACAGTGGCGTCTGGCTCCGGGAAAACAACGTCTGGTCGCAGTAATCGGGTATAGGAAGGGGGGAAAGGGGGAACAAAGCAACCGTGAGTACTCATCCAAAGTACTCGCAAGCAAGGGGCTACACTACATATGTATGCATTGGTATCAAATGAAAAAAGGGGTAACGTATGTGGACTGGACTGCAGAATGCCAGAATAAGAGGGGAATAGCTAGTCCTATCAAAGACTACGCTTCTGGTAACCTCCATATTGCAGCAGAAGAAGAGAGTAGATGGTAAGTTAACCAAGTAGCATCGCATAGCATAAACCTACCCGGTGATCCTCCCCTCGTCGCCCTGTGAGAGAGCGATCACCGGTTGTATCTGGCACTTGGAAGGGTGTGTTTTATTAAGTATCCGGTTTTAGTTGTCATAAGGTCAAGGTACAACTCCAAGTCGTCCTATTACCGAATATCACGGCTATTCAAATAGATCAACTTCCCTGCAGGGGTGCACCACATTTCCCAACACGCTCGATCCCCTTTGTCCGGACACACTTTCCTGGGTCATGCCCAGCCTCGGAAGATCAACACGTCGCAACCCTACCTAGGCACAACAGAGAGGTCAGCACGCCGGTCTAAATCCTATGGCGCAGGGGTCTGGGCCCATCGCCCATTGCACACCTGCACGTTGCGAACGCAGCCGGTGAGTAGACCTGGCCTCCCTTATACAAGAGCAGGCGTTCCAGTCCAACCCGGTGCACGCCGCTCAGTCGCTGACGTCAAGAAGGCTTCGGCTGATACCACGACGTCGAGTGCCCATAATTGTTCCCGCGTAGTTGGTTAGTGCATATAGGCCAGTGGCCAGACTCAGACCAAATACCAGATCTCGTTAAGCGTGTTATTTTGAAATAACCGCGGACGCCGACCAGGGCCAGGCCCACCTCTCTCCTAGGTGGTCTCAACTTGCCCTGTCGCTCCGCCACAAAGTAACAGTCGGGGTCCTTCAAGAACCCAGGCCCACCTCTACCGGGATGGAGCCACCTGTCCTTTCATCCCCCAACTTCGGAACCACTTGTGGGTACTCAACGAGCTGACCCGACTTTAGTCATAACATGTATAATATGTATATATGTATGTATTTACCTGTGATCACCTCCCGAGTGATCACGGCCCGATAGTATAGCATGGCAGACAGACAAGAAGGTAGGGCCATAGATGGAATACTAGCATCCTATACTAAGTATTTAGGATTGCAGGTAAGGTATCAACAATGGTAGCAACAATGACAGGCTATGCAACAGAATAGGATTAACAGAAAGCAGTAACATGCTACACTACTGTAATGCAAGCAGTAGAGAGAGAATATGCGATATCTGGTGATCAAGGGGGGGGGCTTGCCTGGTTGCTCGGGCAAGAGAGAGGGGTCGTCAACACCGTAGTCGTACTGGGTAGCAGTAGCGTCGGTCTCGGTGTCTAGCGAGAGAATAGGGGGAAGAAACAATAAATATTAATCAAACCTAAGCGTGACGACGCAAGACATGTCAATGCGTGGTGCTAGGTGTGCCCTAACGCGGTATGAGGTGATACTGGTGAAGGGGGAAAACATCCGGGAAAATATCCTTGGTGTTTCGCGTTTTCGGACAGATGAATTGGAGGGGGAAAGTTGCATGTTCGCTATGCTTGGGATGTGTGGCGGACGAATGGACAGCGTATCCGGATTCGTTTCGTCGTTCTGAGCAACTTTCATGTACAAAGTTTTTCCATACGAGTTACGGTTTATTTTATATTGATTTTAAAAGATTTAAATCATTTTTAGCATTTACTTAATTATTTTAAATCAACATTATCCAGAACAGTGCATGTTGACATCAGTATGACATCAACAGTCAACAGAGGTGTTGACTGGTTGATACGTATCCAACGTATCTATAATTTTTGATTGCTCCATGCTATATTATCTTCTGTTTTGGACATTATTGGGCTTTATTATGCACTTTTATATTACTTTTGGGACTAACCTATTGACCCAGAGCCCAGTGCCAGTTCCTGTTTTTTCCCTTGTTTCAGTGTTTCACAGAAAAGGAAAATCAAATGGAGTCCAATTGACCTGAAACTTCACGGAACTTATTTTTGGAAGGAAAGTAACCTGGGAGACTTGGAGTCCACGTCAAGGAAGCTTCGAGGAAGCCACGAGGTAGGGGGGCGCGCCCACCCCCCCTGGGCGCACACTCCACCCTCATGGACCCCTCGTGGCTCCCCTGGCGTACTTCTTCGGCCTATATATCTCCATATACACTAAAATGATTGGGGAGCACAATAGATCAGGAGTTCCGCCGCCAGAAGCCTCCATAGCCACCGAAAACCAATCTAGACCCGTTCCGGCACCCTGCCGGAGGGGGAATCCTTCTCCGATGGCCATGTTCATCATCCCAGTGTTCTCCATGACGAGGAGGGAGTAGTTCTCCCTCGGGGCTGAGGGTATGTACCAGTAGCTATGTGTTTGATCTCTCTCTCATGTTCTTGAGGTGATACGATCTTGATGTATCGCGAGCTTTGCTATTATATTTGGATCCTATGATGTTTTCTCCCCCCTCTACTCTCTTGTAATGAATTGAGTTTCCCCTTTGAAGTTATCTTATCGGATTGAGTCTTTAAAGATTTGAGAACACTTGATGTATGTCTTATCGTGCGTATCTGTGGTGACAATGGGATACCATGTGATTCACTTGATGTATGTTTTGGTGATCAACTTGCGGGTTCCGCCCATGAACCTATGCATAGGGGTTGGCACATGTTTTCGTCATGATTCTCTGGTAGAATATTTGGGGCACTCATTGAGGTTCTATGTGTTGGTTGAATAGACGAATCTGAGATTGTGTGATGCATATCGTATAATCATACCCACGGATACTTGAGGTGACATTGGAGTATCTAGGTGACATTAGGGTTTTGGTTGATTTGTATCTTAAGGTGTTATTCTAGTACGAACTCTAGGGCTATTTGTGACACTTATAGGAATAGCCCAACGGATTGATTGGAAAGAATAACTTTGAGGTGGTTTCGTACCCTACCATAATCTCTTTGTTTGTTCTCCACTATTAGTGACTTTGGAGTGACTCTTTGTTGCATGTTGAGGGATAGTTATGTAATCCAATTATGTTATTATTGTTGAGAGGACTTGCACTACTGAAAGTATGAACCCTAGGCCTTGTTTCCTAGCATTGCAATACCGTTTATGCTCACTTTTACCATTAGTTACCTTGCTGTTTTTATAATTTCAGATTACAAATACCTTTATATACCATCCATATACCACTTGTAGCGCTATCTCTTCGCCGAACTAGTGCACCGATACAATTTACCATTGTATTGGGTGTGTTGGGGACACAAGAGATTCTTTGTTATTTGGTTGCAGGGTTGCTTGAGAGAGACCATCTTCATCCTACGCCTCCTACGGATTGATAAACCTTAGGTCATCCACTTGAGGGAAATTTTGTACTGTCCTACAAACCTCTGCACTTGGAGGCCCAACAACGTCTACAAGAAGAAGGTTGTGTAGTAAACATCATGCTCTTTTCTGGCGCCGTTGCCGGGGAGGTGAGTGATTGAAGGTATATCTTTAGATCTTGCAATCGAATCTTTTAGTTTCTTGTTTTATCACTAGTTTAGTTTATAAAATAAAATTACAAAAAAATGGAATTAAGGGTACCTCATATGCTTCATCTTTTTAATATCTATCATGAAAATAAGGATTCCGATAATTGTGCTCAAGTGGTAGAAGAAGAATGCATTAGAATGTTTGGCACTGAATCTTTGAATGATGAGCATGATTGCAATGTTGTTAGTATGAATTCCTTGAATATCCATGATGCTAATGATATGCAAAGCCACAAGCTTGGGGAAGCTATGTTTGATGAATATGATATTTTTTGTCCCCCATGTTTTGATGAGCAAATTTATTATGATGAGAGCATACCCCCTATCTATGATGATTATTGTGATGACTTGTATGCTATAAAGATTAATGATATCCATGAAACTTGTCATCATGATTTCAACGTTCAATTGGATTATGCCTCACATGAAAGTTATTTTGTTGAGTTTTCTCCCACTACTATTCATGAGAAGAAATTTGCTGATGGGGAGAGTAATAAAAATTATATGCTTGTAGATTATGAAAAGAATGCTTTAGGTGCTGGTTATATTGTTGAATTCATTCATGATGCTACTGAAAATTATTATGAGGGAGTAATATATGCATGTAGGAATTGCAATAATACCAAGTTTCCTCTCTATTGCTTAAAATCTTGAAGTTTTGCTTGCTTTACCTTCCTATGCTAATTGATTATTGTTTCCATAAGTTGTTTGCTCACGAAATCCCTATGCATAGGAAGTGGGTTAGACTTAAATGTGCTAGTCATATTCTCCATGATGCTCTCTTTATGTTACAATTCTTATCTTTTATGTGAGCATCATTCAAAATCATAATGCCTAGCTAGGGGCGTTAAATGATAGTGCTTGTTGGGAGGCAACCCAACTTTATTTTGGTCCCTTGCTTTTTGCTCCTGTTTAGTAATAAATAATTTATGTAGACTCTGTTATGATTGAGTTTTTTATGTTTTAATTAGTGTTTGTGACAAGTAGAACCTTTGGGAAGACTTGGGGAAAGTCTTGTTAATCTTGCTGTAAAAAACAGAAACTTTAGCGCTCACGAGAATTGCTGACATTTTTTATTGGAGAGTTATATTTAGTTAATTCTTTTTTCAGATGATTAATATATAAATTCCTCACGTCCATCAATTTAGTTTAGAATTTTATGAGTTCCAGAAGTATACATTTGATCCCTATTACTACAGACTGTTCTGTTTTTGACAGATTCTGTTTTTCGTGTGTTGTTTGCTTATTTTAATGAATCTATGGCTAGTAAAAGAGTTTATAAACCATAGAGAAGTTAGAATACAGCAGGTTTAACACCAATATAAATAAATAATGAGTTAATTACAGTACCTTGAAGTGGTGTTTTGTTTTCTTTCGCTAACGGAGCTTACGAGTTTTCTGTTAAGTTTTGTGTTGTGAAGTTTTCAAGTTTTGGGTAAAGATTCGATGGACTATGGAATAAGGAGTGGCAAGAGCCTAAGATTGGGGATGTCCAAGGCACCCAAAGGTAATATTCAAGGACAACAAAGAGCATAAGCTTGGGGATGCCCCGGAAGGCATCCCCTCTTTCGTCTTCGTTCATCGGTAACTTCACTTGGAGCTATATTTTTATTCACCACATGATATGTGTTTTGCTTGGAGCATCAATTTATTTTGTTAGGATTTGCTTGATGTTATTTATAACAATGTTTTGCATTTTTTATTTCAATAAAAGTGGCATTGATAGCCTTTACTATGCCTATTTTACAAGTCTTCATCTTGCTGTTTGAAAACAGAAAGTTTACCGTTGTTGCAATAATTCCCTAGAAAAGTAAGAATGTGATAAAATGTTGAAACATTTTGCATATTAATCTCTGATAAATTTAATACAGTGGGAATTTTATTTCATAATTTTTGGAGTTAGGGAATTATGGATTTTGCTGCACTCTTTACAGACTGTCCTGTTTAGGAAGATTGCTGTTATGTTTGCATTGTTTGCATATGTTTGCTTCTTTAATGATTCTATTTGAGGATAGGACTATTAAATATGCAGAGGCATTTAGTATGCAATGTTGAATAATAATTTTAGTGATTTGCTACAGTAGAGTATGATAAGGTTTTTGCAATGGTTTATACTAACTTATCTCACGAGTCCTTGTTGAGTTTTGTGTGGATGAAGCTTTTGAGATTTAGGGAGACCGTGATATGAGAGGAATTAAGGAGACACAAAAGCTCAAGCTTGGGGATGACCAAGGCATCCCAAGATAATATTTTAAGAAGTCTCAAGCGTCTAAGCTTGGGGATGCCCCGGTTGGCATCCCACCTTTCTTCTTCAACAACTATCGGTTAGTTTCGGTTGATCCTAAGTTTTTGCTTCTTCACATGATGTTTGCCATTCTTAGAATGTCATTTTATTTTGCTTTGCTTTCTGTTTGAATAAAATACCAAGATCTGACATTCTTAAATGTCAGAGAGTCTTCACATAGTTGCATAATTATTCGACTACTCATTGATCTTCACTTACATCTTTTGGAGTGGTGTGTTATTGCTCTAGTGCTTCACTTATATCATTTAGAGCACGGTGGTGGTTTTGTTTTATAGAAACTATTATTCTCTCATGCTTCACTTAGATTATTTTGAGAGTATTAAACAGCATGGTAATTTTCTTAAAATCCTAATATGCTAGGTATTCAAGATTAGTAAAATTTTCTTATGAGTGTTTTGAATACTAAGAGAAGTTTGATGCTTGATGATTGTTTTGAGATATGGAGGTAATAATATCAAAGTCGTGCTAGTTGAGTAGTTGTGAAATTGAGAAATGCTTGTGTTGAAGTTTGCAAGTCCCATAGCATGCACGTATGGTAAATGTTATGTAACAAATTTGAAACATGAGGTGTTATATGATTGTCCTCCTTATGAGTGGCGGTCAGGGAGGAGCGATGGTCTTTTCCTACCAATCTATCCCCCTAGGAGCATGCGCGTAGTGCAGAGGTTTTTGATGACTTGTAGATTTTTGCAATAAGTATGTGAGTTCTTTATAACTAATGTTGAGTCCATGGATTATACGCACTCTCACCCTTCCATCATTGCTAGCCTCTTCGGTATCGTGAATTGCCCTTTCTCACATTGAGAGTTGGTGCAAACTTCGCCAGTGCATCCAAACCCCGTGATATGATACGCTCTTTCACACATAAACCTCCTTATATCTTCCTCAAAACAGCCACCATACCTACCTATTATGGCATTTCCATAGCCATTCTGAGATATATTGCCATGCAACTTTCCACCATCCATTTATCATGACACGTTCATCATTTTCATATTGCTTAGCATGATCATGTAGCTGACATAGTATTTGTGGCAAAGCCACCGTCATAATTTTTCATACATGTCACTCTTGGTTCATTGCATATCCCGGTACACCGTCGGAGGCATTCATATAGAGTCATCTTTTGTTCTAGTATCGAGTTGTAATCATTGAGTTGTAAATAAATAGAAGTGTGATGATCATCATTTTTTAGAGCATTGTCCCAAGTGAGGAATAAAAAAAGAGAAGGCCATAAAAAAAGAGAAAGGCCATAAAAAAGAGAAAGGCCATAAAAAAGAGAAAGGCCATAAAAAAGAGAAGGCCCAAAAAAAGAAAAAAAGAGAGAGAAAAAGAGAGAAGGGACAATGCTACTATCCTTTGCCACACGTGTGCTTCAAAGTAGCACCATAATCCTCATGATAGAGAGTCTCTTGTTTTGTCACTTTCATATACTAGTGGGAATTTTTCATTATAGAACTTGGCTTGTATATTCCAACAATGGGCCTCCTCAAGTGCCCTAGGTCTTCGTGAGCAAGCAAGTTGGATGCACACCCACCCTCGTGGGCCCCTCGTGGCTCCCATGACATACTTCTTCCGCCTATATATCTCCATATACCCTAAAACGATTGGGGAGCACAATAGATCGGGAGTTCCATCGCCAGAAGCCTCCGTAGTCACCGAACACCAATCTAGACCCGTTCCGGCACCCTGCCGGAGGGGGAATCCTTCTCTGGTGGCCATCTTCATCATCCCAGTGCTCTCCATGACGAGGAGGGAGTAGTACTCCCTCGGGGCTGAGGGTATGTACCAGTAGCTATGTGTTTGATCTCTCTCTCTCGTGTTCTTGAGGTGATACGATCTTGATGTATCACGAGCTTTGCTATTATATTTGGATCCTATGATGTTTTCTCCCCCCTCTACTCTCTTGTAATGGATTGAGTTTCCCCTTTGAAGTTATCTTATCGGATTGAGAACACTTGATGTATGTCTTGTCGTGCGTATCTGTGGTGACAATGGGATACCACGTGATTCACTTGATGTATGTTTTGGTGATCAACTTGTGGGTTCCGCCCATGAACCTCTGCATAGGGGTTGGCACATGTTTTCGTCGTGATTCTCTGGTAGAATATTTGGGGCACTCTTTGAGATTCTATGTGTTGGTTCAATAGATGAATCTGAGATTGTGTGATGCATATCGTGTAATCATACCCACGGATACTTGAGGTGACATTGGAGTATCTAGGTGACATTAGGGTTTTGGTTGATTTGTATCGTAAGGTGTTATTCTAGTACGAACTCTAGGGTTGTTTGTGACACTTATAGGAATAGCCCAACGGATTGATTGGAAAGAATAACTTTGAGGTGGTTTCGTACCCTACCATAATCTCTTCGTTTGTTCTCCGCTATTAGTGACTTTGGAGTGACTCTTTATTGCATGTTGAGGGATAGTTATGTGATCCAATTATGTTATTATTGTTGAGAGGACTTGCACTAGTGAAAGTATGAACCCTAGGCCTTGTTTCCTAGCATTGCAGTACCGTTTGTGCTCACTTTTACCATTACTTACCTTGCTGTTTTTATAATTTCAGATTACAAAAACCTTTATCTACCATCCATATACCACGTGTATCACTATGTCTTCGCCGAACTAGTGCACCTATACAATTTACCATTGTATTGGGTGTGTTGGGGACACAAGAGACTCTTTGTTATTTGGTTGCAGGGTTGCTTGAGAGAGACCATCTTCATCCTACACCTCATACGGATTGATAAACCTTAGGTCATCCACTTGAGGGAAATTTGCTACTGTCCTACAAACCTCTGCACTTGTAGGCCCAACAACGTCTACAATAAAAAGGTTGTGTAGTAGACATCACTGGTCAAACTGACGTGTGGGCCCAGTGGGACCCACCTGTCATACACTGTTAGGTTGATTAGGGTTTAGGTTAAACTAATTACTGTTTACTTAAACTAACAGGTTAATTAGATTAATGGAATAGGATTAATTAACTTGATTAATTCCTTAATTTATTTATTTATTTTTAATTCTTTTTTATAAATGTTCTGGGGGTGGGGCCCCAAATGTCATAGGGCTAGTGGGCCTTAACGGGCACGGTGCTAACGGGCGGTGGTGCGGGCGCGCGGGTGCAGAAGGCTAACGGGGCGGGCACCCATGCATGCACGCGGCACCAGGGGGCACCGGCGAGGCCACGAAGCGGGTGGAGGGGCGGCCACGGCCACGACAAGGCCGCCGACAGCATAGGGAGCAGCGACGGGGCGGCAGAAGCGGCGCCTAGAGCTGCGGGCGTCGGCTGGCGAGCGGCGTGGGCGCGGGAGAGGCCGGACGGCAGGCAAGGCAGTGGGAGCGCGAGCAAGGCAGCGGTGAGCGCGACGAGTGCAAGCGCTCGCGGGCGCGGGTGGAGGCAAGGACGAGGCAGGGGAGGAGGCGCGCGCCGGCGCATGATGTCTACTACACAACCTTCTTCTTATAGACGTTGTTGGGCCTCCAAGTGCAGAGGTTTGTAGGACAGTAGCAAATTTCCCTCAAGTGGATGACCTAAGGTTTATCAATCCGTAGGACGCGTAGGATGAAGATGGTCTCTCTCAAGCAACCCTGCAACCAAATAACAAAGAGTCTCTTGTGTCCCCAACACACCCAATACAATGGTAAATTGTATAGGTGCACTAGTTCGACGAAGAGATAGTGATACACGTGGTATATGGATGGTAGATAAAGGTTCTTGTAATCTGAAATTATAAAAACAGCAAGGTAACTAATGGTAAAAGTGAGCATAAACGGTATTGCAATGCTAGGAAACAAGGCCTAGGGTTCATACTTTCACTAGTGCAAGTCCTCTCAACAATAATAACATAATTGGATCACATAACTATCCCTCAACATGCAACAAAGAGTCACTCCAAAGTCACTAATAGCGGAGAACAAACGAAGAGATTATGGTAGGGTACGAAACCACCTCAAAGTTATTCTTTCCAATCAATCAGTTGGGCTATTCCTATAAGTGTCACAAACATCCCTAGAGTTCGTACTAGAATAACACCTTAAGACACAAATCAATCAAAACCCTAATGTCACCTAGATACTCCAATGTCACCTCAAGTATCCGTGGGCATGATTATACGATATGGATCACACAATCTCAGATTCAACTATTCAACCAACACAAAGGACCTCAAAGAGTGCCCCAAAGTTCTACCAGAGAATCACGACGAAAACATGTGCCAACCCCTATGCATAGGTTCATGGGCGGAACCCGCAAGTTGATCACCAAAACATACATCAAGTGAATCACGTGATATCCCATTGTCACCACAGATATCCACGGCAAGACATACATCAAGTGTTCTCAAATCTTTAAAGACTCAATCCAATAAGATTACTTCAAAGGGGAAACTCAATTCATTACAAGAGAGTAGAGGGGGGAAGAAACATCACTGGATCCAAATATAATAGCAAAGCTCGCAATACATCAAGATCGTATCATCTCAAGAACACGAGAGAGAGAGAGATCAAACACATAGCTACTGGTACATACTGTCGGCGTTCTGGGAACGGGGGTCCCCAGACTTGCCTGCCTGTGGCCTGCGGCGTGGCTCAAGCAGGGGCCTAGCGCGGCCCATCTTCATCAGCTCAAGCTCAAGACCCTCGCGAGGGGCCAAGCCTCGCGGGGCGGAGGACATGAAGCTTCCTCAGAGGCAGGCTCATCAGGCAGGCTCACGAGGAGGCGGAGAGATCAAGGCAGGGGGTACCTCGCGAGGAACCCGTGACACAAGCCATGACGATCGAGACCAGGCGGGCGCCAGGCGGGCGCCGGCCTGCGCAGTGTCCTTGTTTCCCCTTTGGTGCAAAGGGGGAAAGCACAGGCCAAGGCATCAGGCAAAGGTTACCATTCCGATGCAACGAGACCAAGACCAGCCGGATGGCAGGCGGAGGTCACCGTGGAGCCCAAGACGGCGTCATCACCGGTGCTTTTGGCAGCTGAAGATCACCTTTGGTCAGGATAACTTGTACTAGATGTTCCCCTTCGAAACGTCCAATTCTTGGCGCCCTTACCGCTCATTATTTGGGGAGAGGCCCAGAGCCTCTATAAATAGATCTAGCCACCACAGAGTAGAGACATCTAGACCCCCGGAGAAATCTGGTAGAACCATAGCAGAGAGAGAGAGAGAGAGAGAGGCGACTGAACTCACCCTAGCAGTTCATCGCACCAGCTCAAGAACACCTCTCGCGAGGCTGTTCTTCCCTTGTACTGTCCATCATCAGCCCCAGAGGCAATCCACCACACCACACACTGGAGTAGGGTATTACACCACAACGGTCGCCCGAACCAGTATAAACCTCGTGTCTCTTGTGTTGTTCATCATTTTCATCTTAGTTCGCACGAGAGGATCATACGTAGATCGGTAGGGGAGAGATCTCCGTGTGCAGCCCAGTGTTCGAACCTCAAGGGTCTGCCGGAACCAGAAACCCGACATTTGGCGCGCCAGGTAGGGGTGCGCCAGAATCTTCCTTCCGCTGTTCGCGTGTGATCTTCCGTCGTGTCAATGGCTGACACTCGTCGGGCTCGCATCGAGCGCCAGGCTTCTCACGCCGCTCGCGTCGCCCAGACGGCCCCCGTCGGCGGCCCCCCTCGTCGTTCCCCGTCGCCCGCCGCCAACGCCGCCACCGGCCCGGCGGGGAACGAGCAGCAGGCCTCGTCCCAGCACCCCTCGGTGCGGCGGGATGGCCGCACCGCCACCACGTCGCTGACTCCAGCTGGCTCGTCGTCCCACGCCCGTCGCGCACCCATGGACGTGCACGCCCCACCGCTCTTGGCGCGGGAGCTCCTGCACTACCGCCCCGTCGATGACCTCTACGAGGACTGGCTCGCCCGCATCACCGAGCTCGTCAGTGCCGCAGGGGGCTCCCCCTTGCGGTCCCTCTCGTTGCCTTGCCCTCCGTCCCGTGCAGGGGGCGAGGATCAGGAGGCGCCTCCGCCGCCTCCTCCCCAAGAAGGTGCCTTGGCTCCAAGGCGTGCAGCCCCAGGGCGAGACCCTCCACGTCTGGCGCCAGCGCAGCAAGAAGGGAGCTTCCAAGACATCCCACGTCCCCGGGAAGGTGCTCGCGCACTCCCAGCGCCGGCGCGCCAAGATCGCGCCCCAGCGCCTCCATGACAAAACCCCGCGCTGCTCCTAGTGGTGGCACGTGGTGACCCGCAAGAACGAGTCCAGCACCAGCAAAGGGCACCGGTAGCCACGGCGGGCTGCCTCGCCTTCACCCTCGAAATGCGCGGCGTCACATGGCCAGGCAAGTTCAAGCCTGACCTCCCTCCTCGCTACGATGGCACAACGGACCCCGCAGAGTTCCTGCAGCTCTACGAGCTGGGCATCGTAGCCGCCAACGGAGATGACAAGGTCATGGCGAATTGGTTCCCCATGGCGCTCAAGGACGGCGCCCGCACCTGGCTCCTGAACCTGGCGCCCGGCACGATCTCCTCCTGGAGCGAGATGCGCACCCGCTTCATCGCCAACTTCCAGGGCACTCGCGACCGGCCCCCGGCCGTGAGAGACCTGCGCCGTATCAAGCAACAGCCAGGAGAAACCCTGCAGAAGTACATCCAGTGCTTCAACTACGCTCGCCTCAAGATCCCCAAGGTGACTGAAGAAGCCATCATCTCAGCCTTCTCCGACGGCGTGCGCAACGTCAAGATGAAGGAAGAGCTAGCAATCCATGAAGACCTGTGCACATCCCTGGAGCTGTTCAACTTGGCGACCAAGTGCGCCAGGACTGAGGAAGGGCGTCTCTCCCTTCTCGAGCTCCCGGCAGCCGACCCGGAAGGAAAGAAGCTCAAGGCCAAGGACGTGAAGCGCAAGGGGGCTGTCGTGCTAGCAGCGGAACCGGACACCAAGCGAGGCAGGGATCAGCCTAAGTCATCTAAGGGCGTACGGTACTGCGTGTACCACGACCTCCACACCCACAACACCAATGAATGTCAAGAGCTCAGAGCTGTGCGAGATGGGCGAATCGGCCGACGCCCAGAGTGCAACAACAGGGGCTATGGCCGAGGAGGAGGAAGAGGCGGTGGACGATGGGAAGACCGTGGCCTTTGCCAGGGAAGGCATGGCCGTCCTCGCGAGGACCACTAGCAGGATCAGCCTCGTGAGGACCGTCCCCACAGCAACACAGGCCTCCCTCCTCTGCCGCCTCCACCGAGGAGGAACGAAGACCAACACCAAGACGATGGGGCTGGGGTCTTCCAAGAGCCGCGTGCAATTGCTTGCATGCTGGGCGGCGCCCAGGCCCCAGCCTCACAGCGCATCTTCAAGCAGTTTGCTCGCGAGGTGAATGCAGTCCTTCCCAAGTTTGAGGCCACGCGCCCTCTCAGGTGGTCTTCATGCGCGATCACATTCAGTTCTACAGACCAGCTCAAGTGTGCGGCAACGGCCGGAGTCCTCCCGATGCTTTGCTCCCCAGTCATCAGCAATGTGCAGGTCACCAGGACCCTCATCGATGGCGGAGCAGGACTCAACGTCTTGTCTGTTGAGACGTTCGACAATCTCCAAGTGCCATACGGCCAGCTTCAGCCGACCAAGCATTTCTCAGGAGTCACCGATGGTTCCACTATTCCAATTGGGCAGGTTCGCCTTCCGGTCACCTTCGGGCAACGCAACAACTACCGCACCGAGCTCATCGACTTCGACGTCGCTCACATTCGCCTGCCGTACAACGCCATCCTCGGGTACCCAGCCCTAGCCAAGTTTATGGCAGTGACTCACCATGGTTACAATGTCCTCAAGATGCCAGGAAGCGGTGGAGTCATCACCGTACCCTGTGAAGAAAGGGACGCAGTGTGCTCGCTTGAGCGTGCGTTCCAAGCCGCAGCAATCAAAGACCCAGATTGCAGAAGTGGGAGGCCTCCCGAGGCGATCCTCAAGAAGAAGAAGACCTCACCTGGCCAGAGCCACAAGGGAGCAGGCACCTCCGGAGGTGTTGCGTCAGGATTCGCGCCCGATCAGGGAGCGTCGCCCTCTTGCGCATAGGAAGGTGCGCTCGGCGCCCTCCTCAGGCAGGGCTCGGGGGCTCTTTCTTGGAGAGCCACTGACCTTGCCAAGGTCGCGGGGGAGGCGCTCGGGCACCACTTGGAGGGGTACTTTCAGGCACGCCTTCCTCAGAAAGGTACAAGTCAAAGGAGACCAAACCCTCAGGAGTTCATCGCAAGGAACACCCAAGAGCTACAAGAGTCCAGAGTCATGCGCGGCAGCCGCCGCTTACCTGCCGTGGCCCCACATCCAGGCAAGGATGGAGGACTACGCGTCTGCTTCGACGTACCAGGGCTCAACCGAGCTGCGTCCCAGGAGCGCCTATGGCCTTCGGTCGTAGGGCGCTGCGTGGGACCACCCCACAGCTACGTTCGCATGCCCTTCGGCCTACCGAGCGCGGTCGCCGCACATCAGCGCCTATTGAGGAGCATTCTGGAGGCTCAAGAGGTCAGGCATCGCGCGGTCCTGGCGGAGGTGACGATGGTCCCCGAAGACCTGCACGTGCCACCAGAGCCTCTCGAGGCCCCTGGGCCTGGGGGCTCATGAGGGCCGACATCTTCACCGCGCATCGCTCACTTCCTCAGCATCACTTCATCTTCAACAACACCAGGTGACATCTTTCAGAGTTCTACTTTCAGCTGGGAGCGCCCACAGGGCTGCACCATTCCCAGGCCGCGTGGGTCCGTCCCCACGGCATGTATCCATTTTGTTTATGCTCTTTATTTACCTTGTTGGGGGCGCCCCTCGGGCTGCATCATCCCCACGCTGCTCGGGCCCGACCCAGCGGCGGTTGCTTTTACCTGCGCTTGCTTGAAATTGGATTTCCTCCTATGTGCTTAACATACCTGACCTAATCACCTGCTCGATCGACGCCTATTTGAAGAGCCGCTCGCTCTGGCACGGCGCGTGCGCACGGGTCTGTCCCTGCAGTGTTGATAAACCTAAGTGGTCGATCTCTGGCCGCGACAGCCCCGCACGGCGCCACCTCACCAGGCCCTCAGTGCCCTGATCGCTCCATCGGAGTGACCATAGGTTGGCCGGTGACCGTAACGACAGGCCTTGTTTCTCCTCATGATTGGTGTGCAGGACCTAATCGAGGAGCAACGTTTGGGGCATCGTGAGCTCTCTCTCCCTCTCTTCGGCACAGACCGCTTGCACGTTAAAAGGGGGTACCTGAGCATCGCGACTCATGGGCTCCTACTGGCTCTCCAGCCCTCACGCCCTGGCCTTGACCCACGGCATCATGACCTGTCATACCAGCGGCGGCTGAGCTCGCTCGAGGGCCGGGACCTAAGGACGTAGAGCGTTAAGGAAAGTGCGGGGGAGTGGGAGGAAGCTCGCGAGGGCCTAACCTAGCAGTGCCTCGACCACCGCCTCTCGGGCCAGGCACCTCTCCGAGGAACTACGTCAGACACACAAGATAAGTCGCGCCGTCGCAAAAGCTAGACCAACGCAGCGCTAAATCCCCGCCCAGTGCAACTCTGTCACGGTGACGCTACCTTCCTTTATCGCCCAACAAGGATTGCTTGAGCGCTAAAGGGGACCTCCCGAGCATCGCGACTCGGGGGCTCTTACTGGACCTCGGGCCGCTCACCTCCTGGCCTTGACCACGGCATCGCGACCTTGCATACCAGCGACAGCTGAAGCTTGCCTGGGGACTGGGACCTGTCAGCGTAGAGCACCAAGTCCTCGTGAGGATAGAAAAGGGGAGCTTAGCCGGAACAAAACGGACACCTCACGCCAATTCATATTAAGGATATAGTAATTACAAAAGCACGGCAGACGCCTTACATACCCCCGCGGGGTGTTGCTTTAATTCCTTGCAGGGAACAAAAGGTGCTAACCCTAAGGAACGCTACTTGCTAGCACCTCCCCAGGCGACGCCATCATCAACAGTGGGCTGCCTAGTGCCGGTGCCAAACCCATCCAGATCAGTGGCGTCGGCGGCCCGATGCAGCTGCCTCACTCCGAGCGCGGCATGAGCTTGGAGGCTCGTAGCTGTCGTCGCTCGTCTCCGGGGTCGCGAGGAGTTCGGGGGAGCCGCTGAAGCCCGCAGTCCCTCCGCTGCTGCCTGAGGAGCTGCAGGAGGACCAACGGGCGGGGCTGGTCCTCGCCAGTTCGTCACCACTGCCGCTTCCCTTAGGGCAGCATTCCAGCCGGCGTCCTTCTGCATCAAAGACCTTGAAGAACATCAAGGAGGCGCCGTCGTATTCAAGATGGATCACCAAGGCGCCATCCGCACGACAGACCCGGGCAATCTCACCCCAGCCCCGGGTCATGAAGACCTTGCCCGGAGCGACGACCGCGACCTCCGCTTCGGTTGCAGGGGTGCCACAGTCGGCGTGCTGCAGCCAGAGCTCCAGGGCCCCGCTCGGCAGCATCTCGAAGGCGAAGGAGGGGAGGAAGGCGGATCCACGAAGTTGGAGGCATGGCGGCGTGAAGCACAAGCTCGCGAGAGGAGTGCTCCGCGTGGACTCCAGGGGGGACGACGCGCACCACTGTGACTCGCCGGCATCGGCGGCGACGCTGTCGGTGTTGCTCGGCGCCCTCCCCCTAGGGCCTACAACGCGGGCGTGCAAGGGTAGCGGAAACCCAGGCGGCGGCCGCTCGTACCATGGCCTCGACACCACCTGCCAGGCGCCTTCGTCTCGGTGGCAAAGGATTGGCCGCTTCTTCGGCGGGAAGGGGTCAGGACCCTCTCTGGGGGCCTTTCCCTTCTCATCAGCTGAAAACCAGAGGATCGGTGCCATTGGTGCAAGAGGAAGCAAGGATGCGGAAGAAGAAGAGGAGGAGTGACAGAAAGGGGTGAACCGGCGGAGCTCACGCGGCCCCGTACTTATAGCCGGGGAAGGCCAACCGCCGGGCATCATGACCTCAGGTAACCGTGACCCATATCTTTGCATGCAGGGACCTGTCAAGTCATGCAGTTTCCGAGGCGTCGTGGGAAGTGTAGACGCCCACACCCACGCCCAATCAACCGCCATGCGGCGCCCAAGGCCACAGGCTGTTAGGGCCCGCGGCGCTTCACGCTTGCCTCTTCGCTTCTCTGCTAAGCCAAGCCCGTGCGCGCCTTGGGCCCGGGGGCTACTGTCGGCATTCTGGGAACGGGGGTCCCCAGACTTGCCTGCCTGCGACCTGCAGTGTGGTTCAAGCGGGGGCCCAGCACGGCCCATCTTCATCAGCTCAAGCTCAAGACCCTCGCGAGGGGCCAAGCCTCGCGGGGCGGACGATAGGAAGCTTCCTCAGAGGCAGGCTCATCAGGCAGGCTCGTGAGGAGGCGGAGAGATCAAGGTAGGAGGTACCTCGTGAGGAACCCGTGACGCAAGCCATGACGATCGAGACCAGGCAGGCGCAAGGCGGGCGCCGGCCTGCGCAGTGTCCTTGTTTCCCCTTTGGTGCAAAGGGGGCAAGCACAAGCCAAGGCATCAGGCAAAGGTTACCATTCTGGTGCAACGAGACCAAGACCAGCCGGACGGCAGGGCGGAGGTCACCGTGGAGCCCAAGATGGCGTCATCACCAGTGCTTTTGGCAGCCGAAGACCACCTTTGGTCAGGATAACTTGTACTAGATGTTCCCCTTTGAAACGGCCAATTGTTGGCGCCCTTCCCGCTCATTATTTGGGGAGAGGCCCAGAGCCTCTATAAATAGAGCTAGCCACCACAGAGTAGAGACATCTAGACCCTCGGAGAAATCTGGTAGAACCATAGCAGAGAGAGAGAGAGAGAGGCGACTGAACTCACCCTAGCAGTTCACCGCACCAACTCAAGAACACCTCTCGCGAGGTTGTTCTTCCCTTGTACTGTCCATCATCAGCCCTAGAGGCAATCCACCACACCACACACTGGAGTAGGGTATTACACCACAACGGTGGCCCGAACCAGTATAAACCTCGTGTCTCTTGTGTTGTTCATCATTTTCATCTTAGTTCGCACGAGAGGATCAGACATAGATCGGTAGGGGAGAGATCTCCGCGCGCACCCCAGTGATCGAACCTCAAGGGTCTGCCGGAACCCGAAACCCAACACATACCCTCATCCCCGAGGGAGAACTACTCCCTCCTCATCATGGAGAGCACCGGGATGATGAAGATGGCCACCGGAGAGGGATTGCCCCCTCCGGCAGGGTGCCGGAATGGGTCTAGATTAGCTTTCAGTGGCTACGGAGGCTTCTGGCGGCGGAACTCCCGATCTATTTTCTGTTCTGGAAGTTTTAGGGTACGTGGAGTTATATAGGCGGAAGAAGTACGTCAGGGGAGCCACGAGGGCCCCACGAGGCAGGGGGGCACGCCCTAGGGGGGGCGCCCCCCACCCTCGTGAGCACCTCCCGTTCTCCTGACGTGGAGTCCAAGTCTATCCGGTGGCTTTCGTTCCAAAAATAACTTCTCCAGTTGATTTCGTTCCGTTTCGACTCCGTTTGATATTCCTTTTCTTCGAAACACTGAAATAGGCATAAAACAGCAAATCTGGGCTGGGCCTCCGGTTAATAGGTTAGTCCCAAAAATAATATAAAAGTGGAAAATAAAGCCCAATATTGCCTAAAACAGTAGATAATATAGCATGGAGCAATCAAAAATTATAGATACTTTGGAGACGTATCAAGCATCCCCAAGCTTAATTCCTGCTCGTCCTCTAGTAGGTAAATGATAAAAAGATAATTTTTGATGTGGAATGCTAGTTGGCATAATTTCAATGTAATTCTTCTTACTTGTGATATGAATATTCAGATCCGAAAGATTCAAGACAAAAGTTTATATTGACATAAAAATAAAAATACTTCAAGCATACCAACTAAGCAGTTATGTCTTCTCAAAATAACATGGCTAAAGAAAGCTATCCCTACAAAATCATATAGTCTGGCTATGCTCCATCTTCACCACAAAAAATATTTAAATCATGCACAACCACGATGACAAGCCAAGCAATTGTTTCATACTTTTGATGTTCTCAAACTTTTTCAATCTTCACACAATACATGAGCGTGAGCCATGGATATAGCACTATAGGTGGAATAGAGTGGTGGTTGTGGAGAAGACAAAAAGGGAGAAGATAGTCTCACATCAACTAGGCGTATCAACGGGCCATGGAGATGCCCATCAATAGATATCAATGTGAGTGAGTAGGGATTGCCATGCAACGGATGCACTAGAGCTATAAGTATATGAAAGCTCAAAAAGAAACTAAGTGGGTGTGCATCCAACTTGCTTGCTCATGAAGACCTAGGGCATTTTGAGGAAGCCCATCATTGGAATATACAAGCCAAGTTCTATAATGAAAGATTCCCACTAGTGTATGAAAGTGACAACATAGGAGACTCTCTATCATAAAGATCATGGTGCTACTTTGAAGCACAAGTGTGGAAAAAGGATAGTAGCATTGTCCCTTTTATTTTATTATTTTATTTTTTTATTTTTATTTGGCCTTTCCTTTTTTTGGCATTTCTCTTTTTTTTTGGGACAATGCTCTATTGAATGATGATCATCACACTTTTATTTACTTACAACTCAAGAATTACAACTCGATACTTAGAACAAGATATGACTCTATATGAATGCCTCCGGCGGTGTACCGGGATGTGCAATGATGCATGAGTGACATGTATGAAAGAATTATGAACGGTGGCTTTGCCACAAATACGATGTCAACTACATGATCATGCAAAGTAACATGACAATGATGAAGCATGTCATAATAAACGGAATGGTGGAAAGTTGCATGGCAATCTATCTCAGAATGGCTATGGAAATGCCATAATAGGTAGGTATGGTGGCTGTTTTGAGGAAGGTATATGGTGGGTTTATGGTACCGGCAAAAGGTGCGCGGTACTAGAGAGGCTAGCAAAGGTGGAAGGGTGAGAGTGCGTATAATCCATGGACTCAACGTTAGTCATAAAGAACTCATATACTTATTGGAAAAATCTACAAGTTATCAAAGCAAAGTATTATGTGCATGCTCCTAGGGGGTAGATTGGTAGGAAAAGACCATCGCTCGTCCCCGACCGCCACTCATAAGGAAGGCAATCAATAAATAAATCATGCTCCAACTTCATCACATAACGGTTCACCATACGTGCATGCTACGGGAATCACAAACTTCAACACAAGTATTTCTCAAATTTAGAACTACTCAACTAGCTTGACTCTAATATTACCATCCTCATATCTCAAAACAATCATCAAGTATCAAACTTCTCTTAGTATTCAACACACTCATAAGAGAATTTTTTTAATCTTGTATACCTAGCATATTAGGATTTTAAGCAAATTACCATGCTATTTAAGACTCTCAAAATAATCTAAGTGAAGCATGAGAGTTCATATATTTCTATAATACCACTACCATGCTCTAAAAAGATATAAGTGAAGCACTAGAGCAAATGACAAACTACTCCGAAAGATATAAGTGAAGATCAATGAGTAGTCGAATAATTATGCAACTATGTGAAGACTCTCTAACATTTAATAATTTCAGATCTTGGTACTCTATTAAAACAGCAAGAAAAGCAAAATAAAATGATATTCTAAGAATTGCAAACATCATGTGAAGAAGCAAAAACTTAGGATCAACTGAAACTAACCGATAGTTGTTGAAGAAGAAAGGTGGGATGCCAACCGGGGCATCCCCAAGCTTAGATGCTTGAGACTTCTTGAAATATTATCTTGGGGTGCCTTGGACATCCCCAAGCTTGAGCTTTTGTGTCTCCTTAATTCCTCTCATATCATGGTCTCCCTAAATCTCAAAAGCTTCATCCACACAAAACTCAACAAGGACTCGTGAGATAAGTTAGTATAAACCATTGCAAAAACCTTATCATACTCTACTGTAGAAAACCACTAAAATTATTATTCAACATTGCATACTAAATGCCTCTGCATATTTAATAGTCCTATCCTCAAATAGAATCATTAAAGAAGCAACCATATGCAAACAATGCAAACATAACAGCAATCTGCCTAAACAGGATAGTCTGTAAAGAATGCTACAACATCCATATTTCCCTAGCTCCAAAAATTATGAAATAAAATTCCAACTGTAGTAAATTTATCAGAGCTTAATATGAAAAACGTTTCAACATTTTATCACATTCTGAATTTTCTAGGGAATTATTGCAACAGCGGTAAACTTTCTGTTTTCAAACAGCAACATGTATACTTGTAACATAGGCATAGTAAAGGCTATCAATGTCACTTTTATTGAAATAAAAGATGCAAATTGTTCTAAATAAAATCAAGAAAATGCAAACAAAATAAACTGACACTCCAAGCAAAACACATATCATGTGGTGAATAAAAATATAGCTCCAAGTAAAGTTACCGATGAACGAAGACGAAAGAGGGGATGCCTTCCGGGGCATTCCCAAGCTTAGGCTCTTGGCTATCCTTGAATATTACCTTGGGGTGCCTTGGGCATCCCCAATCTTAGGCTCTTTCCACTCCTTATTCCATAGTCCATCGAATCTTTACCCAAAACTTGAAAACTTCACAACACAAAACTTAACAGAAAACTCGTAAGCTCCGTTAGTATAAGAAAATAAATCACCACTTCAAGGTACTGTAATTAACTCATTCTTTATTTATATTGGTGTTAAACCTACTGTATTCCAACTTCTCTATGGTTTATAAACTATTTTACTAGCCATAGATTCGTCAAAATAAGTAAACAACACATGAAAACAGAATCTGTCAAAAACAGAACAGTCTGTAGTAATCTGAATCAAACGTATACTTATGGAGCTCATGAAATTCTCAAATAAATTGCTGGACCTGAGGAATTTATCTATTAATCATCTTAAAAAATAATTAACTAAATATAACTCTCCAAATAAAAATGGCAGAAATTCTCGTGAGCGCTAAAGTTTCTGTTTTTTACAGCATGATCAACAAGACTTCCCCCAAGTCTTCCCAAAGGTTCTACTTGGCACAAACACTAATTAAAAGCATAAAACCACATCTAAACAGAGTCTAGATGGATTATTTATTACTAGACAGGAGCAAAAAGCAAGGAACAAAAATAAAGTTGGGTTGCCTCCCAACAAGCGCTATCGTTTAACGCCCCTAGCTAGGCATGATGATTTCAACGATGCTCACATAAAGGATAAGAATTGAAACATAAAGAGGGCATCATGAAGAATATGAATAGCACATTTAAGTCTAACATGCTTCCTATGCATAGGGATTTTGTGATCAAACAACTTGTGGAAACAATAATCAATTAGCATAGGAAGGTAAAACAAGCATAACTTCAAAACTTTAAGCACATAGAGAGGAAACATGATATTATTGCAATTCCTACAAGCATATATTCCTCCCTCTAATAATTTTCAGTAGCATCATGAATGAATTCAACAATATAACCAGCACCTAAAGTATTCTTTTCATGATCTACAAGCATAGAAAATTTACTACTCTCCACATAAGCAAAATTCTTCTCATTCGGAATAGTGGGAGTATCATAGAAAACTTGAATACTATAAATTGTTTCCACATTAAAAGAGTAATGTTCAGATAAGGGGTAATCATAACCATGACAAGTTTTATAAATATAATCACTACTTTTTATAGCATAAGTATCATCACAATAATCATCATAAGTAGGAGGCATGCTATCATCATTATAAACTTGCATATCAAAACTTGGGAGACTAAAAATATCATCTTCATTAATCATAGCTTCCCAAGTTTGGGACAAACATTAATTGCAGCAAATATATTCTCAAATATGTCATCCTCATCAAACATAGCTTCCCCAAGCTTGGGCCTTTTCATATCATAAGCATAATCACTCTCATCATTAATAGTATGGATAGCACCGATAGTATAGCAATTATAATATTCTTCCAAGCAAGTGCCAAAAAGATTTTCAAGATCATAAGAAGTACCATTATTTTCCACAATTATATTTTCATGAGGCACAATAGTAATAGGAGCAGCATTATTTGGGAGAGATATCTTTTTACCTCTCTTCCTTTTTCTTTTCTTCTTCTTCTTCACCACATGATGTGTGGGTTCAATCCTCTTTTTGGAGCTCCTTATTAATGAGATTGATTTAATAGGAGGCTCTTCCTCGTTACCTGATTCATCATAAGAAATAATAGGAGGGTATTGGGAAGTCTCTTCCCTTTCATTAGTATTCTCTTCATCTTCTATTTGTTTTCTTTTCTTTATGTAGTTGGCAATATAAGGATTTTCAATACAATTCACCACACAATACATATAAATTTTCTCTAGATCAAAATCAAGAAATCTATCAAGATTAAACTTTGGAATACCCTCAGTTATACGTTTCATTTCTTCATAACCCAAAAGAAGGCTAAGCTCTTTATGATGCTCAAGGGTAATAAATTTATCACAATGTTTGGACACGACTTGATCATGAAACAAATAGCATTGGAGCTTTAAATGACCATGTTCCTTGCAAAGTTCACAAGGGGCACGAAAAATATTGAATCTTTCAGCACATTCATCTAGCTCTTCTTGCAACAATTTGGTTTCTAAGTACTTATGCCTCTTGCAATATCTATCTTCCCTATTTGGTGTGTGCATGCAAACCCAGTCTACTCCACAAAAATTGACATGTTTATAGGAGGCATTTTCATCATAACTAGTGCAATCATCATTAGCATCATGGATATTCAAAGAATTCGTACTAACAACATTGAATCATGCTCATCATTAAAATATTTAGTGCCAAAAATTTTATAGATTTCTTCTTCTAGCACTTGAGCACAATTATCCTTTCCATCATACTCACGAAAGATATTAAAAAGGTGAAGCGTATGAGACAAACTCAATTTCATTTTTTATAGTTTTCTTTTATAAACTAAACTAGTGATAAAACAAGAAACTAAAAGACTTGGTTGCAAGATCTAAAGATATACCTTCAAGCGCTAACCTCCCCGGCAACGGCGCCAGAAAAGAGCTTGATGTCTACTACACAACCTTCTTCTTGTAGAAGTTGTTGGGCCTCCAAGTGCAGAGGTTTGTAGGACAATAGCAAATTTCCCTCAAGTGGATGACCTAAGGTTTATCAATCCGTAGGAGGCGTAGGATGAAGATGGTCTCTCTCAAGCAACCCTGCAACCAAATAACAAAGAGTCTCTTGTGTCCCCAACACACCCAATACAACGGTAAATTGTATAGGTGCACTAGTTCAGCGAAGAGATGGTGAAACAAGTGGTATATGGATAGTAGATATGGGTATTTGTAATCTGAAATAATAAAAACAGTAAGGTAACTAATGGTAAAAGTGAGCGTAAACGATATTGCAATGATAGGAAATAAGGCCTAGGGTTCATACTTTCACTAGTGTAAGTCCTCTCAACAATACTAACATAATTGGATCACATAACTATCCCTCAACATGCAACAAAGAGTCACTCCAAAGTCACTAATAGCGAAGAACAAACGAAGAGATTATGGTAGGGTACGAAACCACCTCAAAGTTATTCTTTCCAATCAATCCGTTGGGCTATTCCTATAAGTGTCACAAACAGCCCTAGAGTTCGTACTAGAATAACACCTTAAGACACAAATCAATCAAAACCCTAATGTCACCTAGATACTCCAATGTCACCTAGATACTCCAATGTCACCTCAAGTATCCGTGGGCATGATTATACGATATGCATCACACAATCTCAGATTCATCTATTCAACCAACACAAAGGACCTCAAAGAGTGCCCCAAAGTTCTACCAGAGAATCACGACGAAAACATGTGCCAACCCCTATGCATAGGTTCATGGGCGGAACCCGCAAGTTGATCACCAAAACATACATCAAGTGAATCACGTGATATCCCATTGTCACCACAGATATCCATGGCAAGACATACATCAAGTGTTCTCAAATCTTTAAAGACTCAATCTGATAAGATTACTTCAAAGGGGAAACTCAATTCATTACAAGAGAGTAGAGAGGGGAAGAAACATCATAGGATCCAAATATAATAGCAAAGCTCGCGATACATCAAGATCGTATCATCTCAAGAACACGAGAGAGAGAGAGAGAGAGAGAGAGAGAGATCAAACACATAGCTACTGGTACATACCCTCAGCCCCGAGGGAGAACTACTCCCTCCTCATCATGGAGAGCACCAGGATGATGAAGATGGCCACCGGAGAGGGATTGCCCCCTCCGGCAGGGTGCCGGAACGGGTCTAGATTGGCTTTCGGTGGCTACGGAGGCTTCTGGCGGCGGAACTCCCGATCTATTTTCTGTTCTGGAAGTTTTAGGGTACGTGGAGTTATATAGGCGGAAGAAGTACGTCAGGGGAGCCACGAGGGCCCCACGAGGCAGGGGGCGTGCCCTAGGGGGGTGCCCCCCACCCTCGTGAGCACCTCCCGTATCTCCTGACGGGGAGTCCAAGTCTATCTGGTGGCTTTCGTTCCAAAAATAACTTCTCCAGTTGATTTCATTCCGTTTCGACTCCGTTTGATATTCCTTTTCTTCGAAACACTGAAATAGGCATAAAACAGCAAATCTGGGCTGGGCCTCCGGTTAATAGGTTAGTCCCAAAAATAATATAAAAGTGGAAAATAAAGCCCAATATTGCCTAAAATAGTAGATAATATAGCATGGAGCAATCAAAAATTATAGATACGTTGGAGACGTATCAGCACACGGCAGGGAGGCAAGCAGAGCGCGCGGTAGGGGCGAGGGGCGGCAGAGAGGGGCGCGGCCACGCGGGGAGGAGGCCACGGCGCAGGACGGCGCGGGATGCGTACACGAGGGGCAGGAGCGGTTGCGGGGCGCGTAAGTGCGCGCACTTCGGTGAGGGCAGGCGCGGCCAGGAGCTGGGGCGCGGCGCGCGGGCGAGTGGAGGCAGCTGTGGGGTGGCGATGGCGACGACAGACGAGGCCGGTGCTGCAGGGGCGTGGCCGCGGTGCGCGGCTATGCGCGCGGGCGAGTGCGAGAAGCAGCAGGAGGGCGGCTAGCGCCGGGTCTGGCAAGCTGCAGCAAGGGGCGTGGTGTGGCGAGGGCGGCCCGGAGCGTGAGCTCCGGCACGCGGGCATTGCGGGCGCGGTTCGGACGCGGGCGGCTGGTGGGCACGAGCCCGGCACGCGGGCAAGCATCGAGCGCAGTGCGCGGGCGCGAGGGAGAGAGGAG